>NW_028270159.1:94044106-94352223 GCF_037043375.1 Chiloscyllium plagiosum | reverse complement strand
TTTTAAATGAATATATGTTTTAAAAATTGGAATTAACAATCCATAAATAAGTATTGATAAAAAATCCAAACACTTGACCTTCAGAGAAAGACAACAGTTCACTCTCATGTGGTCTGCAGGACATCCCCACAGCAAAGGTGGCACGGTGGCAGTGGGTGGCACGGTGGCACAGTGGTTAGCACTGCTGCCTCGCAGCGCCTGAGACCCGGGTTCAATTCCCGCCTCAGGCGACTGACTGTGTGGAGTTTGCACGTTCTCCCCGTGTCTGCGTGGGTTTCCTCCGGGTGCTCCGGTTTCCTCCCACAGTCCAAAGATGTGCAGGTCAGGTGAATTGGCCATGCTAAATTGCCCGTAGTGTTAGGTAAGGGGTAAATGCAGGAGCATGGGTGGGTTGCGCTTCGGCGGGTCGGTGTGGACTTGTTGGGCCGAATGGCCTGTTTCCACGCTGTAATGTAATCTAATGTAATCTAATCTAATCTAATCAAAGTGTTTGCCTCTCAATTACCTTGTGAAATGGCCGAGCCAGCTGCTTAGCTCAAGGGCAGCAAGGGATGGGCAATAAAGGCTGGTCAGCCAGAGACACCCATATCCCATACCTGATTTTTAAAAAAATCCATTCAGATTGGTCCCAGCTCAGTTCCAGTGGAACAATGTCCTGGCCAATCACGTTGGTAGATTTATGGACAGGGATTTAAACTGACAGAGAGGATGCAGGGACAGGCTTCAGGTGAAAGGAGCTTTCCAAATCCAAAGAGAAAACGTGAAGCATCAGAGCAGCATGGGAGTGTGACTGAAGACAAGCAGAAAGGAACAGGATGGGACAAAGTTTAACTAAAACTGTAGATCAGCAAAATCCATTTGTGACAGGAAATTGTGGGTGATAGGAAATTATCTTTTTTATTAATGGACAAAGTCTCTGCAACAAGGTAGATGGATTTGTGACACAAAGATAAAAGGGATTTAGACACCAGGGAGACATGGTTACAGGGCGAACAAAAGGTGGAACATAAATATTCAATGGTTCACAACCTTGTGCAAACTCAGCAAAATGGGCAACGCTAACAATAATGGGTAAGAAAGGCATTACAGAGAAAGCATTTGGCATCAGATCATGAAGTAGAGTCAGTCTGAGTGTAAATTCTGGCTACTACTTGCCAAGGACACAAGCAACAGAACAGTTTTAGACCGCCGAACAGCATTTCATTGCTCACCACTGCAATAAATAGGAATTTATTGGATTTTTAATAAAGGCATGGTGAACATTTAGTGAAACGTCAATATTCGCAAAGTCTGGGACAATCACACTGACAACGGTGATATTGGAAGAGGAATTCAGAGAATTTTTTTCAGTGTTTCTTTGAATAACATATTGTGCAACTGGCGAGGGACGGAGCTGTCTCAGAGCGACTGTTGTGTGATAAAACTTAGTGAATGAGTAATGTGACCTGGAGAGATCCTCTGGGAAATTGTGATAAAGTGCAGTTTAAAGAAATATAAAGTTTTAAAGTGAAACACGGAAGGGACAAGCTACAACTAGAAACAAAAATAGCCAATTACGTGAGTTGGAGAGGAGAGGTGACCGAGGTAAACAGGCGAAACAGACTGAAATATGTGCCTGTCAATGAACAGTGGAAAACATTTGAAGGAACAGTGTAAAATACTCAACAAAAGGACATTCCACTGAAACAGACAAAAACTCAGCAAGAAATCCCCACCGGTCCCTCACTCAGGACAAAATGGATCATATTAGATTGTGCGGCTGAGAAGATCACCACAAAGTACTTAACATCCTGAAGTGAGAGAGAGTTTTAGAGTAAGTTTTAAAGGGATTGCAATGGGTCTGCTCGCAGGAGGAGGGCAATGGGAAGGGGAATCATTGTCAAGGTTTGTTGACACGATACGAACATAGAGAAGTGAAGGTGCTGGAGGTGGTGACAGTGTTACAGAGAGGGGTCAGAGTCTGAACGGTGCTACAAAACCAGTACGGAATTGCTGCAGCTGCAGGGGCTTGCAGAGGTAAAGAGGGACATACGTATTTTTATTTATTCATTCATGAGATGTGGGTGTCACTGCCTGAACCAGCGTTCTTTGACCCCATGCTAATTATCCAGAGATTGCTGGGGCCCTGGTGGATATATATAATACTTTGCTGGACACAGGTGAAGTGCTGAATGACTGGAGGATCGCTAATGTGGTTCCTTTGTTCAAGAAGGGCAGCAGGGATAGGCCAGGTAATTACAGAGCAGATAGTCCTACAGCAGGGGGAGGGAAATTATTGGGAACAATTGTGAGGATGAATCAACACTTGCAAAGGTAAGGATCAACTCGGTTTAGTCATCACGGATTTGGCAGAGGGAGATACTGTCTGAGGAATTCAGTTCAGTTTTTTTGAAATGGTGCTTAAGTATATTGATGAAGGATGTGCAGATGATGTGGTTTACACGGACTTGACTAAGTCCTGAAACAAGATCCAACATGGAAGGCTGGTCCAAAAGGACTGGGCTCCAAGGCAAGTTGGCAAATTGGATGCAAAATTGGTGGATAGAATACTTTCACCAGCGGCTGTACCACAGGGATCTGTGCAGGAACCAGAGAACATTATTAACTCGGATGTGAAAGCAGAAGATATCATTTGTCGGTTTGCAGATGACATGAAAGGTGAGGGTGTTGTTCACAGTGAGGGGGATGGTCTCCGTCTGCAGTCCGATGTCAATTGGATGATAATCTAAGCAGAGTTTAGTTCTGATTGAAGTGAGGTAATACTCTGGGGGAGGTACGATAAGCGAAGGACAGACATAATAAAAGGTAGGTCCTTGCGGAGTACTGAGGAATACAGGGACCTTGGTGGACAAGTCCATAGATCCCTGAAGGTGTCAGCACAGGGAGACAGGGTGGGAAAGGCACCTCAACTGGGAGCGGGAGAGGGATCCATATCCTGGTGGGGTGAATTGCTAGAGCTGCTTGAGAGGATATAACCTAGTCTGGCAGAGTGTTGGACCTTAAATAAACGTAAGGCCAGAAAGAAGATTGAGGCTGGTACACGAATTAAAGACAGCAATTTCAGCAGACAAGGCAGGCAAGAACATAGCAGGGAATGGGGGAAAACTGATGATTAAACTGCATTTATTTCAATGCAAGGGGCCAGACAGCTAAGGAAGATGAACTCAAGGCATGGATTGGAACATGGGACTGGGATATTATAGTTATTACAGAAACACAGCTGAGGGAGGGGCAGGACTGGCAGCTCATTGTTTCAAGGTGGAGATGCTACAGGAAGCATCGAAGTGGAGGCAAGAGAGGACGTGTGGTGGTGGGTTTTGATTGCATGAATCATCACAGCAGTACTTAGAGAGGATATTCGTGTGGGATCACCCAGTGAAGCTATGTTAGTCGAACTGAGAAATAAGACTGGGTCATCACTTTGACAGAACCGTACTGCTGACGCCTAATAATCAGTGGCAGCCTGAGGAATAAATATGAGAAACTAAGGAGCTCAAAAATGGTCTGAGGAGAGCCAGGCGGGGGCATGAGAAAGGCTTGGCAAAACGGATTAGAGAGAACACAAAGGCATTTTACACTTACGTGAGGAATAAGAGAATGGTCAAAAAAAGATCAGGGATAGCATAGGGAACTTCTGTGTGGGGTCTGAGGAGGTAGGGGAAGCCCTAAATGAGTTTTTTGCTTCTGTCTTTACGAAAGAAACAAACTTTGTAGTGAATGAAACCTTTGCAAAGCAGGTGTGCATGATGAAATTGATAGAGATAGAAGAAGCTGATGTGCTGAAAAGTTTGGCAAACATTAAGATTGACAAGTTGCCAGGCCCGGACCAGATTTGTCCTCGGCTGCTTTGGGAAACGAGAAATGCAATTGTTTCGCCACTTGCAAAGATCTTTGCATCCTCGCTCTCCACTGGAGTCGTACCGAGGACTGGAGAGAGGCAAATGTAATTCTTCTTTTCAAGAAAGGAAATAGGGAAATTCCCGGCAATTACAGACCATTAAGTCTCACGTCTGTCATCTGCAAGGTGCTAGAAAGGATTCTGAGGGATATGATTTATGACCATCTGGAAGAGCATGGCTTGATTAAATGCAGTCAACACGGCTTTGTGAGGGGCAGGTCTTATCGAGTTGAGGATGTGACTAGAAAATTTGATGAGGGTCGAGCTGGGGATGTGGTGTATATGGACTTCAGTAAGGCATTTGATAAAGTTCCCCATGGTAGGCTCATTCAGAATATCAGGAGGAATGGGATACATGGGAACTTAGCTGTTTGGATACTGGCCAACAGAAGACAGCGAGTGGTAGTAGATGGAAAATATTCTGCCTGGAAGTCTGTGGTGAGTGGTGTTCCACAGGGCTCTGTCCTTGGGCCTCTACTGTTTGTAATTTTTATTAATGACTTGGATGAGGGGATTGAAGGATAGCTCAGCAAGTTTGCAGATGACACAAAGGTTGGATGTGTCGTTGACAGTATGGAGGGCGGTTGTAGCCTGCAGTGGGACATTGACAAGATGCAGAGATGGGCTGAGAGGTGGCAGATGAAGTTCAACCTGGATAAAAGCGAGGTGATGCATTTTGGAAGGTCGAATTTGAAAGCTGAGTACAGGATTCAGGATAGGATTCTTGGCCGTGTGGAGGAACAGAGGGATCTTGGTGTGCAGGTACATAGATCCCTTAAAATGGCCACCCAAGTGGACAGGGTTGTTAAGAAAGCACATGGTGTTTTGACTTTCATTAACAGGGGGATTGAGTTTAAGAGCCGTGAGATCTTGTTGCAGCTCTCTCAAACTTTGGTTAGACTGCACTTGGAATACTGCGTTCCAGTTCTGGTCGCCCTATTATAGGAATGATGTGGATGCTTTGGAGAGGGTTCAGAGGAGGTTTACCAGGATGCTGCCTGGACTGGAGGGCTTATCGTATGAAGAGAGGTTGACTGAGCTCGGAATTTTTTCATTGGAGAAAAGAAGGAGGGCAGGGGACCTAATTGAGGTGTACAAGATAATGAGAGGCATAGATAAAGTCGATAGCCAGAGACTATTTCGCCGTGCAGAAATGACTAACACGAGGGGTCATAGTTTTAAGCTAGTTGGAGGAAAGTATAGAGGGGATGTCAGAGGCGGATTTTTACACAGAGTTGTGAGAGCATGGGATACGTTGCCAGCAGCAGTTGTGGAAGCGAGGTCATTGGGGATATTTCAGAGACTGCTGGGCATGCATATGGTCACCGAAATCTGAGGGTGCATACATGTGGATCAATGGTCGGCACAACATTGTGGGCTGAAGGGCCTGTTCTGTGCTATACTGTTCTATGTTTCTTGTTCTAAATATGTCGGGAGATCTCAAATACCAATCATAATAATAGGGCTGTTATGGTAGGGGTTTTTGAACTTTCCAAACCTCGGCTGGGACTGCCAGTGTTCAGTGTGTGCAAGGGAGGAATTTTGTAATAGTGTTCCAGAAACTCCCAATAATTATGTAAATGGCCTGAAAAGAGAAACGGCAAAACCTGACCTCCCCTTGGGAAATAAGATAGGGATAGGGACTGAGGCGTTAGTGGAAAAGCATTTCGCCAAAGTGACCACAGTTCTATTAGTTTGAAAATAGCTATGGAAAAGGACAGGCCTGGTCCACACGTTCAAATTATAAAATGGGGCCAGATCAATCTTGATAGTCTTAACCAGGAACTTTCAAAATGTGATTGGGGAGTCTATTTGCAGGGAAAGGGAAGTCTGGCAAGTGAGAATATTTTAAAAGTGAGATAAATTGTGTGATCACCACCAGCATGTTCCTGTTTGTGTGCAGCTCAATGCTGACAGCATTAGGAAACACTGGCTGTCTATTGAGGGTCTGGTCAAGGGTCAAGGAAAAGGAGGCACACGTCATGTATAGCCAGCTGGATCAAGGGAATCCACGAGGATCACAGGGGCTGTAGGAATACACTGTGGGTGGAAATCAGGATTGCAGAAAGGGGACATGAAATAGCCTCGGCAGAGAAGGACAAGGAGAATCCAAAAGTGATTGTATAAATATATTGAGTAAAAGAGTAACTCGAGACAAAATAAGGGCTCCTAAAGATCAATGAGGCAATTGATGTGTGGAACTGTCGGATATTTGCTAAGACCCTAAACAACGTTTTCACTCCAGAACTTACTGTGGACAGAGACTGGGGAACTCAGGGAACAAGAGTAATACGTTAGACCACAATTGGAGTTCTCTGCAATTCCAGCCTCCCTGCTCTAGGAATGACGTTGTGAAACTGGAAAGTGCTCTGAAAAGATTGACAATATGTTGCCAGGGCTGTTGCTGAATAAGCTGGGGTTATTTTCCCTGGAGCATCGGAGACTGAGGGTGACCTGACAGACGTTTAGATAAACATGAGGGGTATGGATAGGGTAAACAGTCAAGGCCTTTTCCCAGGGATTAGGTAGTCCAAACCTAGAGGGCATAAGTTTAGGTTTAGAGGGGAAAGATTTAAAAGGGACCGAAGGAACAGAAGGTTAGATCACATGGGATCAGGGAGAGTTGGCCAACTGGATACAAAATTGGCTTGACAGTTGGAGACAGAGGGTGGTGGGAGAGGATTGTTGTTCAGACTGGAGGCCTGTGACCAGAGGTGTGCTTTCAGGGTCGGGGCTGGATCCACTGATATGTATCATCGGCATAAACGATTTGATTGACAATATAGGAGTCATTGTTAGTAAGTTTGCAGATGATCAAATTAATAGCATCGTGCAGTGAATATAGTTAGCAAAGGGGCTCTTCAACAACGGGATCAGTGGGCCAAGGAATGAAAGATACAGTTGACGTATGGTGTTGGGTTTTGTTGAGACAAACCAAGGAGGACTAACACAGTTAATGGTTTGCACCTGGACAGTGTTGTCTAACAGAGGGAGACCAAGGGGTGCAGTTACATTGTTCCTTGGAAGTGACATTGCAGTTGGACAGGGTGGTGAAAGCAATATTTGACAAACTTTCCTTCATTGTCCAGAGCTTTGATATGAATTGGAGACATTTGTAACATTGTCCTAAATATTTGCCTTAGGCAGAGGAGGCTACGGATTGATCTTATAAAGGTTTATAAAACCATGCGGGGCCTCAGTAAGGTGAAAGGCCAAGGGTAGGTGAGTCCAAAGCTAGAGGGTATAAACGTGAGGTGAGAGAGCAAGGATTTAAAGAGGGAGCTGAGCAGCAACATTAGCCACAGAGGATGGTGCATAGATGGAACGGGCCGCCAGAGGAAATGGGAGAAACGTGTACAATTACAACATGGAAAAGACATTTGGGGAGATACATGGAGAGGAGAAGGTTTGAAGTGATAAGGGCCAAACGCAGGCAAATGCGACACGTTTAGTATCAGAATCATGGTCAGCATTGATGGGTTAGAGTGAAGGTTCTGTTTCCGTGCTACATGACTCTGTATCCAGTTAAAGGGGAGGAGACTACTGAGATAAGGCATGTTGTAG
Organism: Chiloscyllium plagiosum; assembly: GCF_037043375.1. NCBI lineage: Eukaryota > Metazoa > Chordata > Chondrichthyes > Orectolobiformes > Hemiscylliidae > Chiloscyllium > Chiloscyllium plagiosum. The sequence continues at coordinate 94,344,761 of NW_028270159.1, read as the reverse complement.
ACACTGAAGCAAGCTACAGCGATCGGGATGGTAGGCTGGAATGCAGTACGTTGCAAATTAGTGAAGTGACTATAAGGAAGGGAGGAGGCTACAAAGACAGCAACTGTTATAGGGTTTAAAAAATTATTGAAGACATTGGTCACCAAGATATGACATAGATTCAGTGTTGCAGTGTGGTTCGTCTTAGTACAACAGACCTTACATTATGGGCAGGGATTGAGCCTGGGGTAGGTCTGTATTGTGCTCCCCCTCCAGCACTGTATTTATGTCATGTACTGTTGGCCGATGTTTGGAGCCCTCTCATTGCTCCCTGCTCTGTGCACTGTGAGTAATCTTACCTCATTCCAGGATTTATTGAAGGCTCCAGATCTCCCTGCCCTTTGTCTCTCTGGCTGACCAAACATCTTCAATGTGTTGATTGACGAGACACCCAGCAGTTGGGAAGTCGATTGAGTCAGGACTTTCCTGAGTACGTCTAGGAGACAGAGAGATGGACAGAATGGGAAATTAGATTAGATTAGTTTAGATTACTACAGAGTGGAAACGGGCCTTCGGCCCAACAAGTCCACACCGACCCGCCGAAGCATATACCACCCAGACCCATACTCCTACATTTACCCCTTCAACTAACACTACGGGCCACTTAGCACGGCCAATTCACCAAACCTGCACATTTTTGGATTGTGGGAGGAAACCGCAGCACCCGGAGGAAACCCACGCAGACACGGGGAAAATGTGCAAACTCCACACAGAGAGTCGCCTGAGGAGGGAATAGACTGATGCTGTGAGGGTTGCACATGGAAAATGGCACTGTGTCCCACAGAGATCTAGAACATCTCAGTTTCCATCTCTGGCCTGTGCTGCTGCGTCTCTCTGGAGTGGAGAATTCTGTTGACTCAGGATCTGGAGCAGCTGCAAGAGCGAGAGACACTGACAGAGGCAGCAATTAGACAAACACAGTGAGGGATACCACATGGAGAGAGACTGAGTGATATCACCAGAGTGCAGCAAGTTATCAAGATCAAACAATTGTGTTGGAAGAACGGGTTTAGCTTAATGTTGCACTGGTGTCAGTGTTCAGGGATGGGCAACCATTGAGCAGGTGAAGTGATGGCTGAGTGGTATAACTGCTAGAGCACGAATCGAAAACCTCAGCTAATGTACAGGAGAGAAAAGTTTGAATCCCACCATCAGAAATGGTAGAATTTGAAAACAATAATTTTAAAAATAGTTATTAACAATCCACATGTAAGTATGAGACCATTGCTGATGTACAAAACACCCAAACACTTGTCCTTCCGAGATGGACATCTGCCCATCCAAACATGGTCTGCACTACATAACCACAGCAAAGTGTTTGCCTCTCAATTACCCTCCGAAATGGGTGAGCAAGTTACTCAGCTCAATGGCAGCTAGGGCTGGAGAGAAATGCTGGTCAGCCAGAGACACCCACATCCCATAGCTGATTTTTAAAAGAATAATCCATTAGAATGGCCCCACTGGAACCGTGCTGGGAACAGTGTCCTGGCAAATCACGTCGGTAGGTTTGTGGACGGGGCTTTAAACTGACAGAGAGGACGCAGGGACAGGGTTCAGGTGAAAGGAGCTTTCCAAATCCAAAGAGAAAAGGTGAAGCATCGGAACAGCATGGGGATTTGGCTGAAGACAAGCAGAAAGGAACCGAAAGGGACAGAGTTTAACTAAACCTGTAAATCAGCGAATAGGTTTGTGGCAGGACATTGTGGGAAAGAGTAAATTATGTCTTTTTTTTCGCATGGACAAAGTCTCTGCAATAAGGTAGATGGATTTGTGACACAGAGATAAAAGAGATTTAGACACCAGGGAGATATGGTTACAGGGCGAACAAAAGATGAACATAAGTATTCAATAGCTCACAACCTTGCAGAAACTCAGGCAAAATGCGCAACGAGAACTATAATGGATAACAAAGGCATTACAGAGAAAGCATTTGGCCGCAGATCATGAAGTAGAGTCGGAATGTAAATTCTGGCTACTACTTGCCAAGGACAGAAAAAGTAGAACAGTTTTAGCCGCCGAACAGCATTTCATTGCACATCACTGCATTAAACAGGAATTAATTGGAATTTTTTAACAAAGATATTGTGATAATTTTGGGAAACTTCAATATTCACATAATCTGGGACAATCACACTGACAACAGTGATAGTGGAAGGGGAGTACAGATAGTTTTTTCAGTGTTTCTTTGAATAACACATTGTGCAACTAGCTTGGGACATAACTATGTCAGATCGATGGTTGTGTGATGAAACTTAGTGAATGAGTAATGTCACCTGGAGAGATCCTCCGGGAAATTGTGATAAAGTGCAGTTTAAAGAAATATAAAGTTTTAGAGTGAATCACAGAAAGTACAAATTACAATGAAAAACAAAAATAGCCAATTGTGTACATTTGACAGGAGAAATGAACAAGGTAAACAGGCTAAACAGACTGGAACATGTGTCTGTAAATGAACAGTGGAAAACATTTGAAGGAACAGTGTAAATCACTCAAAAAAAGTACATTCCATCGAAACAGACAAAACCTCAACTAGAAACTCACTCCTGTCCCTCACTCAGAACAAAATGGATCATATTAGATTATGAGGCAAACAAGATCAGCAAAACGTGCTTAAAATTCAGAAGTGTGAGTGTGCTTTAAGAGTAAGTTGTAAAGGGATCGCAAAGGGTCTGCTCGCAGGAGGAGGGCAGGGGGAACGGGAATCATTGTCAGGGTTTAATGACGTGACAGGAACAGGGAGAGCTGAAGGTGCTGGAGGTGGTGAGAGTGTTACAGAGAGTGGCCAGGGCCTGGACGGTGTTACAAAGCCAGTACGGATTGCTGCAGCTGGAGGGGTTTGCAGAGATAGGGAGGGACATTGGAGAGAGAGGATCAACCAGCTGCTCATCCTAAACCACCACATTAGTGGCCACAGGATTTTTCATACACACTATTGACCATGCTAAGGCCATAGGAGCATTTACATAAAGTATTTACGAATTACAGGCCAGAGGATAATTCACACACTGTATTGACCGTCCTCAGGACACAGGATTATTCACAGATAGTATTGACCATCCTCAGGCCACAGGATTATTCACACAGTTTTCAGCATTCTCAGCACACAGGATTATTCATACTCTATTGACCATGCACAGGCCACAGATTATTAACACACAGCATTGACCATCCACAGGCCACATTATTACTCACACACAGTATTGACGATTCACAGGCCACACGTTTATTAACACACAGTATTGACCATTCTCAGGCTGCAGGATTATTCACACACAGTATTGCCCATTCATAGGTCTCATAATTAGTAACACACAGTATTGAACAACCTCAGGCAACAGGATTATTCACACACTGCATTGACCATCCACAGGCCACAGGATTATTCACACACAGTATTTGACTATTTTAAGGCCACAGGCTTATTATCACACAGCATTGACCATCATCTGGCCACCGAATTAGTCACACACATTATTGAAAATCCTCAAGCAACAGGATTATTCACACACAGTATTGATCATTATCAGGCCACAGGATTATGCACACACAGTATTAACTATCGTCGGGTCACAGGATTTCTCACACACAGCATTGACAAGCGTATGGCCACAGGATTTTTGAACACACTGTCTTGAACATTTACAGGTCACAGGATTACCCACACACAGTATTGACTACCCTCAGGCCACAGGATTATTCACACACAGTATTCACCATTCACAGGACATAGTATTATTAACAAACAGTATTGACTATGCACAGGCCACAGATTATTAACACACAGTAGTGACCATTCAATGGCCACAGCCTTATTCCTGCACAGAATTGACTATCCTCAGGCCACTGGATTATTCCCACACAGTATTGACTACACTCAGGCCACATGTTTCTTCACGCAGAGTATTGAGCGGTCACAGTGCACAGAATTATTCACACTCCGTATTGACTATCCTTAGGCAAAGGTTTATTCCCACACAGCATTGACGATTCACAGGCTACAGGATTATTCATACACATCATTGACCATCATCAGTCCAGACGATTATTCACAGACAATATTGACCATCCTCAAGCCACAGGATTATTCACACAAAGTATTGACCATTGACAGTCCAAAGGATTAATTGCACCGTGTTGACCATCCTCAGTCCATAGGATTACTCACATACAGTATCGACCATCCGAAGACCACAGGATTATTCACTCACAGTAATGACCATTCACAGCCCACAAGATTATTCACACAAGCATTGACCATTCACAGGTAACAGGATTATTCTCACGCAGGATTGAACAACCTCAGGCAACAGGATTAATCACACATCGTATTGATCATTCTTAGGCCACAGGATTACTCACTCACAGTTTTGATCATCCTCAGGCTAAGGGTTATTCACACACAGTACTAATGATTCACATGCCACAGGATTAATCACACAAAGTATTGATCATCCTCCGGCCAGAGGATTAATGGACACACTTTTTGACCATTAGATTAGATTAGATTATATTAGATTAGATTACAGTGTGGAAACAGGCCCTTCGGCCCAACAAGTCCACACCGCCCCGCCGAAGCGAAACCCACCCATACCCCTACCCCTACATTTACCCCTTACCTAACACTACAGGTAATTTAGTATGGCAAATTCACCTGACCCTGCACATCTTTGGATTGTGGGAGGAAACCGGAGCACCCGGAGGAAACCCACGCAGACACGGGGAGAACGTGCAAACTCCACACAGTCAGTCGCCTGAGGCGGGAATTGAACCCGGGTCTCTGGCGCTGTGAGGCAGCAGTGCTAACCACTGTACCACCGTGCCGCCCACTTACAGGTCACAGGATTATTCACAGACAGGACTCACTATCCTCAGGCAATAGGATTATTCACACACATTATTGAGCATTCACAATGCACAGGATTATTCACACATAGTATTGACCACGTTCAGGCCACAGGACTATTCACACACAGTATTGAGCATTCACAGTGCACAGGATTATTCAACCCTTTGTATAGTCCATCCACAGGCCACACTATTACGAACAAACAGTATTGACGGTTCACAGGCCACAGGATTATTCGCACACAGTTTTGACCACCCTCAGGCCAAGGGCTATTCACACACAGTATTGACCATTCACAGGCCAGAGGATTATTCACACGTGGTATTGACCATTCACTGTCCAAGGATAATTCACACACAGCATTGACCATCACAAGCCACAGGTTTATTCACACACAATATTGAATATCCTCAGGGCACAGGATTATTCACGGTATTGACCATTATCAGACCTCAACCTCAAGATTATTCACACACTGTATTAACCATCCTCCGGCCACAAGATTATTCACTCACAGTATTGACCATCCACAAGCCACAGATTATTAACACACAGTATTGACTATTCACAGGCTACAGCCTTATTCACACACAGTATTGACTATCCTTAGGCCACTGGATTATTCCCACACTTTATTGACTACTCTCAGGCCACAGGTTTATTCATACAGAGTATTGAGCAGTCACAGTGCACAGGATTATTCACACACAGTATTGACCATCCTCAGGCCACAGTATTATTAACAAACAGAAATGACCATTCACAGGCCAGAGGATTGTTCACACACAGTATTGACCATCCTCAGGCCAAGAGTTATTCACACACAGTATTGATGATTCACAGGCCAGAGGATTATTCACACGTGGTATTGACCATTCACTGTCCAAGGATAATTCACACACAGCATTGACCGTTCACAGACCACAGGATTATTCCTACACATTACTGGACATCCTCAGGCAACAGGGTTATTCACACGCAGTATTGACCATCCTCACGCAAAGAATTATTCACACACAGTATAGACCACCCTAATGTCACAGGATTATTCACACACAGTATTGACAGTCCGCAGGCCACAGGATTATTTTCACACATTATTGACCAGCCTCCAGCCACAAAATTATTCACTCACAGTATTGACCAACCTCAGGCCACAGGTGTATTCATAAACAATATTGAGCATTCACAGTTCCAAGGATTATTTACACAGAGTATTGACCATCCTCAGTACACAGGGATACTCAAAAAAAAATTAAACATTCTCAGGTCACAGGATTACTCAAACACAGTATTGACCATTTACAGGTCTCAGTTTCATTCATACACAGTTTTGACCATTCTCAGGCCACAGGATTGTTCACACAGTGTATTGATCACCCTCATGCTGCAGGTTTATTCACAGACTGTACTCACTACCCTCAGGATACAGGATTGTTCACACACAGTAATGACCATCCAAGGGTTCTTCACACACAGTATTCAGCATTCACCGCGCACAGGATTATTCACACACAGTTTTGACCTTCCTCAGACCAAAGGATTATTCCCATACAGAACCGACCATCCTCAGGCCACAGGATTGTTCACAAATAATATTGACCAGCCTCACGCCGCAGGATTATTCGCACACAGTATTCACCATTCACAGTTCACAGCATTATTCACACACAGCATAGACTGTTAACAGACCACGGGATTATTCACACAGAGCATTGAACAGCCCCAGTCAACAGGATTAATCGTACATAGTTTTGACCACCCTCAGGCCACAGAATTGCTCACACACAGTATTGACCATCCTCAGGCCAAGGGTTATTCACACACAGTATTGACCATTCACGGGCCAGAGGATTATTCACACGTGGTATTGACCATTCACTTTCCAAGGATAATTCACACACAGTATTGACCATCACAGGCCACAGGATTATTCACACACAATATTGAACATCCTCAGGGCACAGGATTATGCAGTATTGACCATCATCAGACCACAAGATTATTCACACACTGTATTAACCATCCTCCGGCCACAAGATTATTCACAACAGTATTGACCATTCACACGCCACAGCCTTATTCACAAACAGTATTGACCATTCACAGGCTACAGCCTTATTCACACACAGTATTGACTATCCTTAGGCCACTGGATTATTATTATCATTCTGAGAGAGAATGCTTGTGTCCCTGAGAGAATGCGTGCGACAGATAATGCATGTCTGTGAGATAGAATGCATGTGTGTGGGAGAGAAAGAGTGTGTGTGTGCGCGAGAAAATGCTTGCGTCCCCGAGAGAGAGAATGCGTGCGAGAGAAAATGAGTTTGTGCGTGAGAGAATGCGTGTGTGCGTGAGAGACTGAGTGTGTGCGTGAGAGAATGAGTATGTGAAAGAATCAATGAGTGTGTGTGAGAGAATGCGTGCGTGTGTGAGATAGAGAGAGAATGCTTGTGTACGAGAAGAGAATGCGTGTGTGTGAGAGAAAGCGTGTGCGAGAGAGAGAATGAGTGCATGTGTGTGAGAGAGAATGCTTGTGTCCCTGAGAGAATGCGTGCGGCAGAGAATGCGTGTGTGTGAGATTGAATGCATGTGTGTGAGAGAGAATGCTTGTGTCCCTGAGAGAATGCGTGCGACAGAGGATGCGTGTGTGTGAGATTGAATGCATGTGTGTGAGAGAGAAATAGTGTGTGTGTGAGAGAGAATGCGTGTGTGCAAGAGAGAGAATGAGTGTGTGTGTGTGAGCGAGAAAATGCTTGTGTCCTTGAGAGAGAGAATGCGTGTGAGAGAAAATGCGTTTTGTGCGTGAGAGAATGCGTGTGTGCGTGAGAGAATGAGTGTGTGCGTGAGAGAATGCGTATGTGAGAGAATCAATGAGTGTGCGTGTGAGAGAATGCGTGTGTGAGTGAGATAGAGAGAGAATGCTTATGTACAAGAGAGAGAATGCGTGTGTGAGAGAGAAAGCATGTGCGAGAGAGAGAATGAGTGTGTGTGTGAGAGAGAGAATGCTTGTGTCACTGAGCGAATGCGTGCGAGGGAGAATGGGTGTGTGAGAGAGAGAATGCATGTGTGTGAGAGAGAATGCATATGTGTGTGAGAGAATGTGTATTTGTGTGCGAGAGAGAATGCGTGATTGAGAGAGAGAGAATGTGTCTGTGTGAATGAGAGAGAATGCATGTGTGTGAGAGAGAGAGAATGCTTGTGTCCCTGAGCGAATGCGTGCGACAGAGAATGCATGTGTGTGAGATAGAATGCATGTGTGTGAGAGAGAAAGAGTGTGTGAGAGAGAGAATGCGTGTGTGTGAGAGAAAGTGTGTGCAAGAGAGAGAATGAGTGCATGTGTGTGAGAGAGAATGCTTGTGTCCCTGAGAGAATGCGTGAGACAGAGAATGCGTGTGTGTGAGATAGAATGCATGTGTGTGAGAGAGAAAGAGTGTGTGAGAGAGAGAGAATGCGTGTGTGCAAGAGAGAATGAGTGTGTGTGTGTGAGCGAGAAAATGCTTGTGTCCCTGAGAGAGAGAATGTGTTTGAGAGAAAATGCGTTTGTGCGTGAGAGAATGCGAGTGTGCGGGAGAGAATGAGTGTGTGCGTGAGAGAATGCGTATGTGAGAGAATCAATGAGTGTGTGTGTGAGAGAGAAAGCATGTGCGAGAGAGAGAATGAGTGTGTGTGTGAGAGAGAGAATGCTTGTGTCCCTGAGAGGATGCGTGCAAGGGAGAATGCGTGTGAGGGAGAGAGAATGCATGTGTGTGTGAGAGAATGCGTGTGTGTGTGAGAGAATGCGTGTGTGCGTGCGAGAGAGAATGCGTGTGAGAGTGAGAGAATGTATGTGTGCAAAAGAGAGAATGGGTGTGTGTGAGAGAGAGAGAAAGCGTGTGTGCGTGAGAGAGAATGAGTGTGTGTGAGAGTGAATGCTTGTGTCCCTGAGAGAGAGAATGTGCGGGAGAGAGAATGCGTGTGTGCGTGAGAGAATGAGTGTGTGAGAGAGAGAATGTGTGTGTGCAATTGAGAGAGACTGCGTGTGTGTGAGAGAGAGAATGCGTGTGTGCAAGAGAGAGAATGAGTATGTGTGTGAGCGAGAAAATGCTTGTGTCCCTGAGAGAGAGAATGCGTGCGAGAGAAAATGCGTTTGTGCGTGAGAGAATGAGTGTGTGCGTGAGAGAATGCGTATGTGACAGAATCAATGAGTGTGCGTGTGAGAGAATGCGTGCGTGCGTGAGATAGTGAGAGAATGCTTGTGTACGAGAGAGAGAATGCATGTGTGTGAGAGAAAGCGTGTGCGAGAGAGAGAATGAGTGCATGTGTGTGAGAGAGAATGCTTGTATCCCTGAGAGAATGCGTGCGACAGAGAATGCGTGTGTGTGAGATAGAATGCATGTGTGTGAGCGAGAAAGAGTGTGTGTGAGAGAGAGAATGTGTGTGTGCTAGAGAGAGAATGACTGTGTGTGTGTGAGCGAGAAAATGCTTGTGTCCCTGAGAGAGAGAATGCGTGCGAGAGAAAATGCGTTTGAGCGTGAGAGAATGCCTATGTGAGAGAATCAATGAGTGTGTGTGTGTGAGAGAAAGCGTGTGTGAGTGAGTTAGAGAGAGAATGCTTATGTACAAGAGAGAGAATGCCTGTGTGTGAGAGAAAGCATGTGCGAGAGAGAGAATGAGTGTGTGTGTGAGAGAGAGAATGCTTGTGTCCCTGAGAGAATGCGTGCGAGGGAGAATGCGTGTGAGAGAGAGAGAGTATGCATGTGTGTGAGAGAGAATGCTTGTGTGTGTGAGACAATGTGTGTTTGTGTGCGCGAGAGAATGGGTGATTGAGAGAGAGAGAATGCGTCTGTGCGAATGAGATAGAATGCGTGTGCGAGAGAGAAAGTGTGTGAGGGAGAGAATGCGTGTGTTCGAGAGGAAGAGAGAATGCGTGTGTGCGAGAGAGAATGCATGTGTGTGAGACAGAATGCTTGTGTACGAGAGAGAGAATGCGTGTGTGTGAGAGAAAGCGTGTGCGAGAGAGAGAATGAGTGCATGTGTGTGAGAGAGAATGCTTGTGTGTGGGAGAGAAAGAGTGTGTGAGAGAGAGAATGCATGTGTGCAAGAGAGAATGAGTGTGTGTGTGTGCGCGAGAAAATGCTTGTGTCCCTGAGAGAGAGAATGCATGCGAGATAAAATGCGTTTGTGCATGAGAGAATGCGTGTGTGTGTGAGAGAATGAGTGTGTGCGTGAGCGAATGCGTATGTGAGAGAATGAATGAGTGTGTGTGTGAGAGAATGCGTGTGTGAGTGAGATAGAGAGAGAATGCTTATGTACAAGAGAGAGAATGCGTGTGTGTGAGAGAAAGCATGTGCGAGAGAGAGAATGAGTGTGTGTGTGAGAGAGAGAGAATGCTTGTGTCCCTGAGAGAATGCGTGCGAGGGAGAATGCGTGTGTGAGAGAGAGAATGCATGTGTATGTGAGAGAATGTGTGTTTGCGTGCGAGAGAGAATGCGTGATTGAGAGAGAGAGAATGCGTCTGTGTGAATGAGAGAATGCGTGTGCGAGAGAGAAAGTGTGTGTGAGGGAGAGAATGCGTGTGTGCGAGAGGGAGAGAATGCATGTGTGTGAGAGAGAATGCGTGTGCGAGAGAGAATGTGTTTGCATGCGAGAGAGAATGCGTGATTGAGAGAGAGAATGCATGTGTGAGAAAGAGAGAGAGAATACGTGTGCTCGAGTGGGAGAGAATGCGTGTGCATCAGAAAGAGAATGCGTGTTTGTGAGAGAATGAGTGTGTGTGAGAGAGAGAATGCCTGTGTCCCTGATAGAGGGAATGCGTATGAGAGAGAATGTGTGTGTGCATGAGAGAATGCGTGTGTGTGTGAGAGAATGAGTGTGTGCGTGAAAGGATGCATGTGTGAGAGAATGAATGAGTGTGTGTGTGAAAGAATGCATGTGTGTGAGATAGAATGCGTGTGTGTGAGAGAGAGAATGCTTGTCCCTGAGAGAGAATGTGTGTGGGAGAGAATGCGTGTATACATGAGAGAATGCGTTTGTGCGTGAGAGAATGAGTGTGTGCATGAGAGGATGCGTGTGTGAGAGAATGAATGAGTGTGTGTGTGAAAGAATGCATGTGTGTGAGACAGAATGCGTGTGTACGAGAGAGAAAGAGTGTGTGTGAGAGAGAGAATGCATGTGTACGAGAGAGAATGTGTGTGCGTGCGAGAGCGAATGCGTGATTGAGAGAGAGAGCAAATGTGTATGTGCGAGAGAGAGAGAATGCGTGTGTGTGTGTGAGAGAGAGAATGCTTGTGTCCCTGAGAGAGAGAATGCGTGCGAGAGAGAATGCGTGAGAGAGAGGGAATGCGTGCGTGTGAGAGAGAGAATGTGTGTGTGCGAGAGAGAGAATGCATGTGTGTGTGAGTGAGAGAGAGTGCGTGTGTCCCTGAGAGAGAGAATGAGTGTGTGCGTGAGAGAGAGAATGCGTGTGTGCAAAAGAGAATGCATGTGTTGGAGAGAATGCCTGCGCGAGAGAATCAGTGCGTGCGTGAGAGTATGCATGCGTGCGAGAGAGTATGCGTGTGTGCGAGAGAGAATTTGTGTTTGCGTGCTTGAGAATGCGTGATTGAGAGAGAGAGAATGCATGTGTGTGAGAGAGAGAATGCGTGTATGCAAGAGAGAGAATTTGTGTGTGTGAGAGAATGAGTGTGTGCATGAGAGAATGCATGTGAGAGAATGAATGAGTGTGTGTGTGAGAGAATGCGTGTGCGTGAGTGAGAATGCGTATGTGTGAGAGAGTAAGGAGTATGTGAGAGAGAGAATGCGTGTGTGCGAGAGAGAGAGAATGCATGTGTGAGAGAGAGAATGCGGGTGTGTGAGAGAGAGAATGCGTGTGTGCGAGAGAGAATGTGCGTTTGCGAGCGACAGAGAATGCGTGACTGAGAGAGAGAGAGAATGCATGTGTGAGAGAGAGAGAATGCGTGTGTGCGAGTGAGAGTGAATGCGTGTGTGTGAGAGAGAATGCGTGTGTGCGAGAGAGAGAATGAGTGTGTGTGAGTGAGAGAATGCCTGTGTCCCTGAGAGAGAATGTGTGTGTGCGAGAGAGAATGCGTATGTGCGTGAGAGAAGGCGAGTGTGCATGAGAGAATGAGTGTGTACGTGATTGAATGCGTGTGAGAAAATGAACGTGTGTGTGAGAGAATGCATGTGTGTGTGAGAGAGAGAATGCGTGTGTGCGAGAGAGAGAACGCATGTGTGTGAGAGAGAGAATGAGTGTGTGTGTGAAAGAATGCTTGTGTCCCTGAGAGAGAGAATGCGTGCAAGAGAGAATGCGTGTGTGCGTGAGAGAATGCGTGTGTGCGTGAGAAAATGAATGTGTGCGTGAGAGAATGCGGGTGTGAGAGAATGAATGAGTGTGTGTGAAACAATGCGTGTGTGTGAGATAGAATGCGTGTGTGCGAGAGACAATGCATGTGTGTGTGCGAAATAGAATGCGTGATTGAGAGAGAGAGAGTGTGTGTGCAACAGACAGATTGCGTGTGTGTTTCAGAGAGAGAAAGGGTGTGTGTGTGAGAGAGAATGAATGTGTGTGTGAGAGAGAGAATGCTTGTGTCCCTGAGAGAGAGAATGCGTGTGTGCAGGAGAGAATGCGTGTATCTGTGATAGAATGCATGTGTGCGTGAGAGAATGAGTGTGTGCATGAGAGGATGCGTGTGTGAGAGAATGAATGTGTGTGTGAAAGAATACGTGTGTGTGAGATAGAATGCATGTGTGCAAGAGAGAATGAGTGTGACCCTGACAGTGAGAGAATGCGTGTGTACGAGAGAGAATGTGTGTGTGTGCATGCGAGAGAATGCGTGAGTGAGAGAAAGAGAATGTGTGTGCGAGAGAGAATATGTCTGTGCGTGAGAGAGACAATGCGTGAGTGAGAGAGAGAGAATGTGTGTGTGCAAGAGAGCATGCGAATGTGCGAGAGAGAGAGAATACGTCTGAGAATGAGAGAGAGAATGCGTCTATACGTGAGAGAGAGAATGCGTGTGAGAGAGAGATTGCGTGTTTGCGTGCAAGAGGGAATGCGTGATTGAGAGATAGATAGAATGCATGTGTGCGAATGAGAGAGAATGCGTCTGTGCGAGAGAGAGAGAGAATGTGTGTGTGAGGGAGAGAGAATGCGTGTGTGTGAGAGAGAGAATGCGTGTGTGTGTGAGAGAGAATGCGTGTGTGCATGAGAGAATGAGTGTGTGCGTGAGAGGATGCGGGTGTGAGAGAATGAATGAGTGTGTGTGAAAGAATGCGTGTGTGTGAGATAGAATGCGTGTGCGAGAGAGAAAGAGTGTGTGTGTGAGAGAGAGAATGCGTTTGTACGAGAGAGAATGCATGTGTGTGTGCGAGATAGAATGCGTGATTGAGAGAGAGAGAGTGTGTGTGTGCAACAGAGAGATTGCGTGTGTATTTCAGAGAGAGAAAGCGTGTGTGCGAGAGAGAATGTGCGTTTGCGAGCGAGAGAGAATGCGTGACTGAGAGAGAGAGAATGCATGTGTGAGAGAGAGAGAATGCGTGTGTGCGAGTGAGAGTGAATGCATGTGTGTGAGAGAGAATGCGTGTGTGTGTTTTAAAAAATTCTCAAGGTCAGGTTCGTAGGAGAGTAGTCTGACACAGAACAAACAGCCAAGAGGCGAGTCTGCTAGAATATGAACATTTTATTCCCGCAGCGTCGCCACAAACTTACAACGGGTCTGGCTTATACTCACTCTACATGTTACCGGAACTGGGAGCCGTCAGTTCTCGTAGAGCGGTTGCCAACAACCCACGCTCGGCGGTTAAACGTAACCCCGGAGCAGACTCACCGAACTGAAGACTTTTCCAGCTGATATACTCTTTTCCAGATATAAACATTCATGTGAACAGCAGAGCAAGGCTAAAAAACACATTCCATTCTGGTTACATACAGATAAGAAGATTCACACGGGACTAAGCAACACCTCCATTCCGGTTAGATTCACACATGTATTGGGACATAATTTTTAACCGTTTCACCACATTCCACTGCTTGGAATTTTACACCACAGTGTGTGAGAGAGAGAATGAGTGTGTGTGAGTGAGAGAATGCCTGTGTCCCTGAGAGAGAATGTGTGTGTGCGAGAGAGAATGCGTGTGTGCGTGAGAGAAGGCGAGTGTGCATGAGATAATGAGTGTGTGCGTGATTGAATGCGTGTGAGAAAATGAACGTGTGTGTGAGAGAATGCATGTGTGTGTGAGAGAGAGAATGCGTGTGTGCGAGAGAGAGAACGCATGTGTGTGAGAGAGAGAATGAGTGTGTGTGTGAAAGAATGCTTGTGTCCCTGAGAGAGAGAATGCGTGCAAGAGAGAATGCGTGTGTGCGTGAGAGAATGCGTGTGTGCGTGAGAGAATGAATGAGTGTGTGTGAAAGAATGCGTGTGTGTGAGATAGAATGCGTGTGTGCGAGAGAGAATGCATGTGTGTGTGCGAGATAGAATGCGTGATTGAGAGAGAGAGTGTGTGTGCAACAGAGAGATTGCGTGTGTGTTTCAGAGAGAGAAAGGGTGTGTGTGAGAGAGAGAATGAATGTGTTTGTGAGAGAGAGAATGCTTGTGGCCCTGAGAGAGAGAATGCGTGCGAGAGAGAATGCGTGTGTGCAGGAGAGAATGCGTGTATCTGTGATAGAATGCATGTGTGTGTGAGAGAATGAGTGTGTGCATGAGAGGATGCGTGTGTGAGAGAATGAATGTGTGTGTGAAAGAATACGTGTGTGTGAGATAGAATGCATGTGTGCAAGAGAGAATGAGTGTGTCCCTGACAGTGACAGAATGCGTGTGTACGAGAGAGAATGTGTGTGTGTGCATGCGAGAGAATGCATGATTGAGAGAAAGAGAATGTGTGTGCGAGAGAGAATATGTCTGTGCGTGAGAGAGACAATGCGTGAGTGAGAGAGAGAGAGAGAATGTGTGTGCAAGAGAGCATGCGAGTGTGTGATAGAGAGAGAATGCGTCTGAGAATGAGAGAGAGAATGCGTCTATACGTGAGAGAGAGAATGCGTGTGAGAGAAAGATTGCGTGTTTGCGTGCAAGAGAGAATGCGTGATTGAGAGATAGATAGAATGCGTGTGCGCGAATGAGAGAGAATGTGTCTGTGCGAGAGAGAGAGAGAATGTGTGTGTGCGAGAGAGAGAGAATGTGTGTGTGTGAGAAAGAGAGTGCGTGTGTGTGAGAGAGAGAATGCGTATGTGCATGAGAGAATGAGTGTGTGCGTGAGAGGATGCGTGTGTGAGAGAATGAATGAGTGTGTGTGTGAAAGAATGCGTGTGTGTGAGATTGAATGCGGGTGTGCGAGAGAGAGGATGAGTGTGTGTGTGAGAGAGAGAATGCTTGTGTCCCTGAGAGAGAGAATGCCTGCAAGAGAGAATGCGTGTGCGCGTGAGAGAATGCGTGTGTGCATGAGAGAATGAGTGTGTGCGTGAGAGGATGCGTGTGTGAGAAAATGAATGAGTGTGTGTGTGAAAGAATGCATGTCTGTGAGATAGAATGCGTGTGTGCGAGAGAGAGAATGAGTGTGTGTGTGTGAGAGAGAATGCTTGTGTCCCTGAGAGCGAGAATGTGTGCGAGAGAGAATGCGTGTGCGCGTGAGAGAATGCGTGTGTGCGTGAGAGAATGTGTGCATGAGAGGATGCGTGTGTGAGAGAATGAATGAGTGTGTGTGTGAACGAATGCATGTGTGTGAGATAGAATGCATGTGTGCAAGAGAGAATGCATGTGTGCGAGAGAGAAAGAAAATGTGTGTGTGTGATAGAGAGATAATGCCTGTGTGTGAGAGAGAGAATGCGTGTGTGCGAGTGAGGGAGAATGCGTGCGAGAGAGAATGCGTGTGTGCGTGAGAGAATGCGTGTGTGCGTGAGCGAATGAGTTTGTGCGTTAGAGGATGCGTGTGTGAGAGTATGAATGAGTGTATGTGTGAAAGAATGCATGTGTGTGAGACAGAATACGTGTGTGCAAGAGAGAAAGAATGTGTGTGAGACAGAGAATGCATGTGTACGAGAGAGAATGTGTGTGTGCATGCGAGAGAGAATGCGTGATGGAGAGAGAGAGAGAATGTGTATGTCTGTGAGAGAGAGAATGCGTGTGTGTGAGAGAGAATGTGTGCTCAGAGAGAAGGCATGAGAGAGAGAGAATGCGTGTGTGCGTGAGCGAGAGAATGCGTGAGTGAGAGAGAGAGAATGAAAGTGAGAAAGAGGGAATGCGCGTGTGAGAAAGAGAGTGTGCGTGTGTATGAGAGAGAGAATGCGTGTAAGAGAGAGAGAGAATGCGTGTGTGTGTGAGCGAGACAATGCGTGTGTGCAAGAGAGAGAATAAGCGTGTGCCTGAGAGAGAGATTGAGTGTGTGCGTGAGAGAGAGAATGCGTGTGTGTGCGAGAGAGAGAATGCATGTGCGAGAGAGAGAGAGTGCGTGAGAGAGAGGGAATGCGTGTGTGCGAGAGAGAGAATGCGTGTGTCCGAGAGAGAAAATGAGTGTGTGCCTGAGAGAGAGAATGAGTGTGTGCATGAGAGAGAGAATGCGTGTGTGCGAGAGAGAATGCGTGTGTGTGGGAGAGAATGCGTGAGTGAGAGAATGAGTGTGTGCGTGAGAGAATGTGTGTGTGTGAGAGAGAATGCGTGATTGAGAGAGAGAGAATGCTTGTGTGGGAGAGAGAGAATGTGTGAGAGAGAGAATGCTTGTGTCCCTGCGTGAGAGAATGCCTGCGAGAGAGAATGCGTTTGTGCGTGAGAGAATGCATGTGTGCGTGAAAGAATGAGTGTGTGCATGAGGGATTGCGTGTGAGAGAATGAATGTGTGTGTGTGAGAGAATGCGTGTGTGTGAGCGACAATGCATGTGTGCGAGAGAGAAAGAGTGTGCGAGAGAGAGAATGCGTGTGTGCGAGAGAGAGAATGATTGTGTGAGAGAGAGAGAATGCGTGTGTGCGAATGAGATAGAATGCGTGCGCGTGAGAGAGAGAATTAGTGTGTGTGAGAGAGAGAATGCTTGTGTCCCTGAGAGAGAGAATGTGTGCGAAGGAGCATGCGTGCGAGAGAGAGAGAATGCATGTGTGAAAGAGAGAGAAAATGCATGTTTGCGAAAGAGAGAATGCCTGGGTGCAAAAGACAGAGTGCATGCATGAGATAGTGCATGCATTACGGGCGGTACGGTGGCACAGTGGTTAGCACTGCTGCCTCACAGCGCCGGAGACCCGGGTTCACTTCCCACCTCGGGCGACTGACTGTGTGGAGTTTGCACATTCTCCCCGTGTCTGCGTGGGTTTCCTCCGGGTGCTCCGGTTTCCTCCCACAGTCCAAAGATGTGCAGGTCAGGTGAATTGACCATGCTAAATTGCCTGTAGTATTAGGTAAGGGGTAAATGTAGGGGTATGGGTGGGTTGTGGGTCGGTGTGGACTTGTTGGGCCGAAGGGCCTGTTTCCACACTGTAATGTAATCTAAAATCTAAAATCATAGTGTGCGTGCATGAGAGAGAAAATGTGCGCATGCGAGTGAGAAAAAGAGTGCGCGTGTGTGAGATATAATGTACACATGCATGAGAGTGTGTGTATGTGAAAAAGTGAGTGCATGCAAGTGTGTGTGCATGTGAGAGACCGTGTGTGTACAAGTGAATGAGAGTGAAAGAGAGCGAATGCATGTGAGAGAGTGTGTGCGTGCGAGTGTCTGCATGTGAGAGGAAGAATTTGTGTAAGAGAAAAAGAGTGCATGTCTGCGAGAATGTGCGTGCGTGCAAAAAAAAAGTGTGTGTGTTTGTATGTGTGTGTGCATAAGAGAAAGAGTGCATGTGTGCGAGAGTGTGTGTGGGTGAAAGAAAGACTGAACTTAAGGGAATTTATATTTGCCAGGAATTGGTGTTGGAGAGACTGTTAGGTCTGAAGGTTGATAAGTCCCCGGGGCCTGACGGTTTACATCCCAGGATACTGAAGGAGGTGGCTCGAGAAATCGTGAATGCGTTGGCGATTATTTTCCAGAGTTTGATAGATTCGGGACCAGTTCCTGTGGCTAATGTTGTAACACTTTTTAAAGAAAGGTGGGAGAGAGAAAGCAGGAAAATATAGACCAGTTAGTCTGACCTCAGTGGTGGGAAAGATGCTGAAGTCTATTATAAAGGATGAAATTATGACATATCTGGATAGTAGTAACAGGATAGGTCAGGGTCAGGATTTATGAATGGGAAATCATGCTTGACTAATCTTCTGGAATTTCTTGAGGATGTAACTCTGAAGATGGACGAGGGAGATCCAGTGGATGTAGTATACCTGAACTGTCAGAAAGCTTTTGATAAAGTCCCACATAGAAGGTTAGAGAGCAAAATTAGCGCGCATGGTATTGGGGGCAAAGTACTAACTTGGATTGAAAGTTGGTTGGCTGACAGGAAACAAAGAGTAGTGATAAACGGCTCCATTTTGTACTGGCAGGCAGTGACCAGTGGGGTACCGCAGGGATCAGTGTTGGGACCACAGCTTTTTACAATATATATTAATGATATAGAAGATGGTATTAGTAATAACATTAGCAAATTTTCTGATTATACTAAGCTGGGTGGCAAGGTGAAATGTGAGGTGGATGTTAGGAGATTACAGGGTGACCTGGCCAGGTTAGGTGAACGGTCAGATGCTTGGCAGATGCAGTTTACGGTGGATAAACGTATGGTTATCCACTTTGGCGGCAAGAACAGGAAGGCAGATTACTACCTAAATGGAATCAAGTTAGATAAAGGTGCAGTATAGAGAGATCTGGGTGTACTTGTACACCAGTCAATTTAGGCAAACATGCAGGTACAGCAGGTAATGAAGAAGGCTAATAGCTTGCTGGCCTTCATAACAAGAGGGATTGAGTATCGAACAAAGAGGTTCTTCTGCAACTGTACAGGGTCCTGGTGAGACCACACCTGGAGTATTGTGTGCAGTTCTGGTCTCCATATTTGAGGAAATACATTTTGGATATTGAGGGAGTGCCGTGTAGGTTCACGAGGTCAATTCCTGGAATGGCGGGACTACCCCACACTGAAAGATTGGAGCGACTGGGCTTATATACCCTTGCGTTTAGAAGACAGAGAGGGGACATGGTTGAGACATATAAGATTATTAAAGGATTGAACACTCTGGAGGCAGGAAACATGTTTCACTGATGGGTGAGTGCCGAACTACAAGACACAGCTTAAAAACACAGCTTAAAAACACAGGGTAGACCATTTAGGACAGAGATGATGAGAAACCTCTTCATCCAGAGAGTAGTGGCTGTGTGGAATGCTCTGCCCCAGAGGGCAGTGGAGGCCTAGTCTCTGGATTAATTTAAGAAAGAATTTGATAGAGCTCTCAAGGATAGTGGAATCGAGGTTTATAGAGATAAGCCAGGAACAGGATACTGATTAATGATGATCAGCCATGATCATATTGAATGGTGGTGCAGGCTGGAAGGGCAGAATGGCCTACTCCTACACCTATTGTCTGTTGTCTGTTGTTTATTGTGTGTGTGTGTAAGAGAAACAGAGTGCATGTGTGCAAGAGTGTGCACCAGCGTGAGGTACTGAATGAACTCTTGTTTACTGTGGCAATGTGCAGTGTCAGGCAGTGCTTTTACATGAATGTTACACACACTTTAACAGTTCAAGCCTGAATGGTGTCCGGGTCTTGCTGCACATGGACACATACCAGTTCAGGAGCTGAGGGAGGATCAAAATGTTCTGAACATTGTGGAATCTTCGTTGACCATCCCCAGTTCTGATCTTATGTTGTGGAGGGTGAGGGCGGGGAGACATTGATGAAGTTGCTGAAGATGTTTGTGAAGAGGAAGCTACCCTGAGGATTTCGTACAGATGTGATCCAGGACTGAGATGATGAACATCTTCCTTTGTGCCATGTTTGACTCCAAACACTGGAGAGTTTACTCTGATTCCCATTAAGTCCAGTTTTGTTCAGCTCATTGATGTCAACAGAAGGCAACCACTGCCTTGATATCAGGGCCAGTCATTTTTACCTGAAACCTTGAGTCAACCTCTTTTGTTCATATCAATAGGGCATGATATAGGAGCAGCAAGTGTTCTCTTCAAACATGTCGTATTGAATGTCAGGATTAGTGCTCTCAAGACTGTTCGGGGAGCTAGATGACTGAAATTATTTGAAGAGGAGGTCGATGGCATGGTCACACTCTCTCTCAAACACACACAGGCATGATCTCACTCTCACTCACACACACACACACACAGGCATAGTCTCACTCTTTCTCACACACACAGAGGCATGGTCTCTCTCTCTCATACACACATACACACACGGAGGCATGGTCTCACTCACACACACACACACACAGGCATGGTCTCACTCACACACACACACACACACAGGCATGGTCTCACTCACACACACACACACACAGAGGCATGGTCTCACTCTCACACACACATACACACACACACAGAGGCATGGTCTCACACACACAGGGGCATGGTCTCACACTCTCTCACACACATACAGAGGCATGGTCTCACTCTCTCTCACACACACACACAGGCATGGTCTCACTCTCTATCTCTCTCTCACACACACACGGAGGCATGGTCTCACTCACACACGCACACAGGCATGATCTCATTCACACATACACAGAGGCATGGTCTCACTCTCTCTCTCACACACACAGGCATGGTCTCACTCACACACACACGCACACAGAGGCAAGGTCTCACTCTCACACACACAGAGGCATGGTCTCACTCACACACACAGGGGCATGGTCTCTCACACACACACACACACAGGCATGGTCTCACTCTCTCTCTCTCTCTCTCTCTCTCTCACACACACACACACACACAGTCTCACTCTCTCTCACACACACACAGAGCCATGGTCTCTCTCTCTCTCTCTCTCACACACACACACACACACTCACAGGCATGGTCTCACTCATACACATACAGAGGAATGGTCTCAGTCTCTCTCACACACACAGAGGCATGGTCTCACTCTCTCTCACACACACAGGCATGGTCTCACTAACACACACACACACACAGAGAGGCATGGTCTCACACTCTCTCACACACATACAGAGACATGATCTCACTCTCTCTCACACACGCACAGGCATGGTCTCACTCTCTCTCTCTCTCTCTCTCTCTCACACACACACACACCCACACAGAGTGAGGCATGGTCTCATTCTCTCTCACACGCAGAGGCATGGTCTCACTATCTCACACACACACACAGAGGCATGGTCTATCTCTCTCACACAAACACAGGCATGGTCTCTCTCTCTCACACACACACACACATACATACTCACAGAGAGGCATGGTCTCACTCTCTTACAACACAGAGGCATTGACTCACTCACACACACAAAGGCATGGTCTCGCTCTCTCACGCACACCGAGGCATGGTCTCTCTCTCTCTCACACACACAGAGGCATAGTCTCAATATCTCACGCACATACACAGAGACATGGTCTCACTCTCACACATAGAGGCATAGTCTCACTCTCTCTCACACACACAGAGAGGCATGTTGTCACTCACACACACACACACACAGGCATAGTCTCATAAAAACACACACAAAGGCATGTTCTCACTCTCTCTCTCTCTCTCTCTCTCTCTCACACACACACACACACACACACACACACACATATACAGGCATGGTCTCACTCTCACACCCAAGAGATCCTCAGCAAATATACCCCTCTCCATTTCCAGCCCTGTGTGTGTGTCTCAGGAAGCCTACCTACAGTCAGGCTCTGAGACGCTAATGTGGGAGAAATCTTTAATGTTTTCAAACTGCACTGACACAACTAGTAAGGCTTCAAAAAATTGTAGCAACTGGGGAAGATGACACTTTGTTGTCCCAGAATTAACATCTCAGTGGGCAGCAAGATCCCACAAGGCTCCTGTCCTGGAAAATAACATGTCAATCAGAGACAGAATGTGTGTGTGTGTGTGTGTGTGTGTGTGTGTGTGTGTGTGTGTGTGTGTGTGTGTGTGTGTGTGTGTTTAATAATGTTTCCAGCCTCTGATTAATTGCTTTCTTATGATTTGTTTGTATTTTGATGCTGCTGTGATGTTATGATATGCATTGGGGATGGGGGAAGGGAGTGGTAGGATTGCGTTTAAACTGGGATCTTGCAGTGTAATTTTGCATCACACTGCTCTCGCTACCGCGGCACCCCACCAACTCATCTCTTCTCTCTTTTATCCCGAGGAACTTTTGTTGGGAAAGCAGGAAAATGAAGATTCAAAATGCTTGGAGACCAGGAAAGTCTTGGACAAGAACAACCTCCGGGGGGGGGGGGGGGGGGGGGGGGGAGCACAAGCCTGAGGCCTGTTGTCCAGGCTGCAGCCCGTGGCACCCAGGTAAGTGGGGGTCTGTTAATTCCCCCGAGCTTTCATCTCCTCTGGGGATGGGGGCTGGGGTGTGGGAGGCTGGTTTGTCGGGGTCTCTGGTTAACTTGGACCAGTCAGATCACGGCCTTGTCGGTTTTAAAACGGGTTTAAAGCCTGGGGTTAAATTAACCGGGGCATTGGTGACACAAACAGGTGAAAGCCCCAGGATCTGTGAGACGGGACTCCCTCAGGAGGGAATTGTAACCCAAAATATCTGACCCTCCGGAAAGAATTGTCACACTATCAGTGGAAAGTGGGTCATAGAGAGGGCAGGATGATCGAATTCGACACGGAGAGAAAGAGAGTGAGAGAAAGAAATGGAAAATGGTGAGAGCAAGAATACTGAGTCACAAATAAGTAGAATGGATGGCTTTGAGGTATGTAGAGTAGAGGTGTTGGAAATCCTGGAAAAGGTGAAAATAGATAAGTCCCCTGGGCCTGATGGCATTTATCCTAGAATTCTCTGGGAAGCAAGGGAGGAGATTGCAGAGCCATTGGCCTTGATTTTTATGTCCTCTTTGTCTACAGGAGTAGTGCCAGAAGACTGGAGGATAGCAAATGTGGTTCCCTTGTTCAAAAAGGGGAGTAGGGATAACCCTAGTAACTATAGGCCGGTGAGTCTCACTTCTGTTGTGGGCAAAGTCTTAGAGAGAATTGTAAGGGATAGGATTTATGCACATCTGGATAGGAATAATGTGATCAAGGATAGTCAGCATGGTTTTGTGAAGGGCAGGTCCTGCCTCACAAACCTTATTGAATTCTTTGAAAAGGTGACGAAGGAGGTTGATGAGGGGGAAGCGGTAGATGTGGTATATATGGATTTTAGTAAGGCGTTTGATAAGGTTCCCCATGGTAGGCTACTGCAGACAATAAGGAGATATGGCATTGAGGGTGAGTTGGAGGTTTGGATTAGGAATTGGCTGGATGGAAGAAGACAGAGGGTAGTAGTTGATGGCAAAGTTTCTTCATGGAGTGCCGTCACTAGCGGTGTTCCGCAAGAATCTGTTTTGGGACCATTGCTGTTTGTCATTTTTATAAATGACCTGGAAGAGGGGTTAGAAGGTTGGGTGAGCAAGTTTGCGGATGATACGAAAGTCGGAGGAGTTGTTGACAGTGAGGAAGGATGTGGCAGGTTACAGCAGGATATAGAGAAGCTGCAGAGCTGGGCAGAAAGGTGGCAAATGGAATTCAATGTAGCTAAGTGTGAGGTGATTCACTTTGGGAAGAATAACAAAAAGATGGGGTACTGGGCTAATGGTCGGATACTTGGTAGTGTGGATGAGCAGAGGGATCTTGGTGTCCATGTACACAGATCTCTGAAAGTTGCCACCCAGGTAAATAGTGCGGTGAGGAAGGCATATGGCGTACTGGCTTTTATTGGTAGAGGAATTGAGTTCCGGAGTCCTGAGGTCATGATGCAGTTGTATAAGACTCTGGTGCGGCCGCATCTGGAATATTGTGTGCAGTTTTGGTCGCCATACTATAGGAAGGATGTGGAGGCACTGGAACGGGTGCAGACGAGGTTTACCAGGATGTTGCCTGGTATGGAAGGAAGATCGTATGAGGAAAGACTGAGACACTTGGGGCTGTTTTCATTAGAGAAAAGAAGGTTTAGGGGTGACTTGATTGAGGTGTACAAGATGATTAGGGGGTTAGATTGGGTTGACAGTGTGAACCTTTTCCCGCGTATGGAGTCGGGTATTACAAGGGGGCATAGCTTTAAATTAAGGGGGTGTAGATATTAGATTAGAGATTACTTTACAGTGTGGAAACAGGCCCTTCGGCCCAACAAGTCCACACCGACCCGCCGAAGCGTAACCCACCCATACCCCTACATTTACCCCTTACCTAACACTACGGGCAATTTAGCATGGCCAATTCACCTGACCTGCACATCTTTGGACTCTGGGAGGAAACCGGAGCACCCGGAGGAAACCCACGCAGACACGGGGAGAACGTGCAAACTCCACACAGTGAGTCGCCTGAGGCGGGAATTGAACCCGGGTCTCTGGCGCTGCGAGGCAGCAGTGCTAACCACTGTGCCACCGTGCCGCCCATATAGGACTGAAGTTAGGGTTAGGTTCTTCACTCAGCGAGTCGTAAGTTCATGGAATGCCCTGCCAGTAGCAGTGGTGGACTCTCACTCTTTATGGGCATTTAAGCGGGCATTGGATAGGTATATGGAGGATAGTGGGTTAGAAAAGGTTAGGTGGGCTTGGATCGGCGCAACATCGAGGGCCAAAGGGCCTGTACTGCGCTGTATTCTTCTATGTTCTATGTTCTATGTTCAAGAGAAACAGGAGCGAGAGAGAGAGAGAGAGAGGCAGTGTGATATTGTGAAATAGCTGCAATATTTGATTCTGGGGTGACAGGAAATAATTAAAGTGGAAATAAAAATGATCAGATTATTGAGATTTTGCAGCACTTTAACTTGTGGGATCTTGCTGTGCGTCAATTGCCCTAATGCCATCGTTGCAGGTAGTGAGTGGTTTAATCAACTAATCCGACATTTCAAAAACTTTTCAACATGACAACTCAACTCATCACCCGACGTGTTTGTGTTTGCATGTTGCTGAGAAATTGTCTCAGCAGGGAAAACCTGGGATTTAGCTGTGTTATCTCACTGTAAAATATTTCCTTGCTTAGCCTTCCAACTAATGCTGCCTCTTTTCTCCCAATGGGATCTTCCTGGCCAGTTGAGGATTTGAAAAGAGTGTGTTTGGGAGCAGGGAACCTGTGTATTACCCCGAGGTTTAATCTCCTCTCTCTGGGGAGGGGGCTGACTTTTACCGGGAGCTCTGGTTAACCGGGTCCTGTCGGATTGCGGCCTTGTCGTTTTTGAACAGGTTTGAAGCCTGCGGCTCAGGTAACTGGGGCCTTGGGATTTGACACAAATACGTCAACCCTTAACCAGCATTACCCACGATGTGTGTGGGGTTATATTGCTGATTGTGGGATCTTGTTGTGTGTACGTGTTTATTAATGTTTCAAGCCTCAGGTCAACTGCTCTGCGGTGATGTCTGTGTATTTCAATGTCGCTGTGATGGTCAGCAATTCATTAATTCTGCAATAATTAAACTGAACCAGTTTCAAAGGGTCCCGTGGGATATTGGGGAAGGCAGAGAGCTGTGGGATCTTGCTGTTCTTTTGGGGCGACTGTTGTAATTTATTTCAAATTGATTTGTTTTTATTTCTCAGTGTGTTTCCCCACCCCCCGCTCCCCCTAACCCTGGGGGTGAGGAGGAGATTGGATCCAGGGGCTGAAACTCGGGACGATGCAGAGACAGAGAGAATTGAATCACTTCAGCCGCGAGGAAGCATCAGACACAGAGAGAGAGAATAATCAGAAACTGTCCTGTCTCCTTGTCGTTCATTTACACACACACATTGGGGAAAATAATGGTGGTGTTCAGGCTGTCTCTGGAATTTTTACCACAAGGGGGTATGTTGTGGTCTGGACTAGGGGAGACAAATGGGGGAAAAGATGGAGGAGGAGCTGCTGCACAGTCTGATTCCACAGATGTCACTGTCTCCCTCTCTCACTGAAGCTCCAGGGACAGATAGAGAGAGGTGGAGGGAAAATGGGGCTTTGAAGGGGGCGGGAGAGGCTGAGGGGAAAAGAGAGAGAGAGAGAGGAAGTAATGAAAGAGAGGAATGACTGTCCCGTTGGAAGGTTCATTGGTTTAAAATGGATTTGAGGCCTGAGGTTAAAGGAACCGGTTCTTGGGATTGTGACACAAACTGGTTACACCCCCAGGATCTGGGAGGAAGGACTCCCGGAGGAGGGAATCAATACTTTAACATCAGAAACTCTCTCCAAAGACCCATTCTAATGTTAGAGTCATGAGCATAGGCCAGGGGGATAAAATGTGAGAAATCTGAGAGACAGAGAGAAAGATCTTCAAGATAGAGACAGCGAGAGGGGGGTGGGGGGAACGCAGTGGAAGAAATTTCAGAGATAGAGGGAGAGAGGGGAAGAACAGAGCCATCTCGAAGATGGAGAGAGTAAGAGGGGGAACAGAGAGAGGGAGGGAAGAGAGATCAGAGATAGAGACAGCGAGAACAGAGAGAGAGATATCTCAGTTGGAGAGAGCACAAGACGGAGATCAGAGAGTGCAGGGCGCAGAGAAGGAAGGGGGAACTGTTTGGAATTTATTCAACAGGAGGATTGCTCCCTCTTGTCCGGGAGATACAATCAAACACTTAACCAGCATCAGGGACACACACGATCAGTGTTTGGTTACACTGCTGCTCATGGGATCTTGCTGTGTGTGTTTCAAGCAATCATCTGGTTAAAAGCTCGATGGTGATCTTTATGTTTCGATGGTGGAGATGCCGGTGTTGGACTGGGATAACACCAGGTTATAGTGTAACAGGATTCTTCAAAAGATAGTGTTTCCAGGTAAACCTGTCGGGATATTAACCTGGGTTTGTGTGATGTTTAACGTTTTCTGTCGATAAATATAGACACAGAGGGAGGGAAGGGAGAGGAGCTTATGTGTTTTTTTTTGGTGGGGGGAGTTATGTCAGGGTCCTGCTGTATGTGAATGGAGAAAGAACGCTGCACTAAAAGAGATCCATTTTTAATCTGTTATTCAATCCCAATGCTGTCGGGGACAACATCGGGGGAAAGTCGGGGGGTGGGGGGGAGTCGAGGGGGGAAAGTTAAGGAGGGGAAAGTCGATGGGGGAAAGTCGAGGGGGGAGTCGTGGTGGAAAGTCGAGGGGGGAACGTCGAGGAGGAAGTCGTGGAAAAGAGAGAGAGAAAGAAAAGGGACAGAGAGAGAGAGTGAAAAGGGACACAGAGAGAAAAGGGACGGAGATAGAAAAGGGACAGAAGAGAGAGAAAGAAAAGGGGCAGAGAGAGAGAGAGAGAAAAGTGACAGAGAGATAGAGAAATAGAAAAGGGACAGACAGAGAGAGAAAAAAGGGTCAGAAAAAGAGAGAGAGAGAGAAAAGGGACAGAGAAAAGGGACAGAAAAAGAGAGAGAAGGGAAAGAGAGAGAGGAAAAAAGGGACACAGAGAGAGAAAAGGGACAGAGAGACAGAGAAAATGGAAGAAAAGCAGAGAGAGTCAAAAAAGTGAGTTAGAAGGAGAGAACACAAGACAGAGAGAAAGGTGGATGGAGAGACACACAGACAGAGAGGGAAGGGGGAAAGTGAGGTCGAGAGAAATGTGAGGCAAGGGGAGACATGGAGAGGGTAAGGAGCCCCATACTCACCATCCCAGCTGCTCTCGGCTCCATCTCCCCAATGTCTCTCTTTGTGTCCCATCAGGGACTGAGTTTGCTTAAAGGGTCAACCCTGGGATTGAGATACAAACACAACTCACACATTTTCTCACTCACTCTCACACTGAGAGACATAGAGACACTAACTCCCCAATACTCACCCCTGGGTATGCCACATGGCAAAATGAATGACGGCTTCCTGAGCCTGGTTTAAGTAGCCCCAGGTCAGTCACTCAAACCCCATCTCCTCCCAAATCCCAGCTGATCCAGTCAGCTCCCAGCTCCATTAGCTGGAACACACCTCCCCCAGGGATGGAACACACCAACTACCATCATTGTGAGATTACAGCGGGGTCTGGGAGGAAACAACAGATCAATGGGTTAGACCAGGGCTGACCCAGTCTGTTTTTGTGTCTGTTCCCCCCAAAACCACCCACTCAGCCCAGCCTTGAAATACACACACAGACACACCTGACTGCTCCACAGGGAGTTTACAAACGTCTGCCCTCTAGTGGGATCAGAGCACATTGCTGTGAGTCTGTCTGACTGCTCCATGGGGAGTTTACAAAAGTCTGCCCTCTGGTGGGGTCAGAGCACATTGCTGGGAGTCTGTCTGACTGCTCCATGGGGAGTTTACAATAGTCTGCCCTCTAGTGGGGTCACAGCAGACTACAGAATCTTCACTGAAATCCCAGTGAAATTTTAAAAAAGATTCCTTTCTGCTGTTCATTCAATTATTTCTAAATTGCAGTCCCTGTTCCCAGTCCAAACATATCCAAACAACACTGAAGGCAAACAGGGATGGACATATACACTCCAGATTATTCTACATTTCTAACTTTGTAGAAAATTTTATTTTATTTGGTTGGACTGTAAAAACATGTCGTTGCTTTGATTAATCACTTCTTAATGAGATTGAGGAAGGGTTTAAGTGAAATGTAACCGCTCTCTCTGAAAAACAAACCAAATGTGCTGTCGCTGATGTTATCAGGGCCCATCGAATTGAGCAAAAGGTATCAAGGAGGCAGATGTCATGATGCAGCGAGTTGCTGTGGTCTGGGATATAATTCATGTCAATTCCAATGCACAACAATATTTATGAAAAAGCCTGACTCTCACCACCTTCCACACATCGCCCCCAGCCTGACCCTCACTGATGCCAACACACCGCCCCCTGCCTGATCCTCACCACCATTCACACATCGCCCCAGCCTGATATTCACTGCCGTCCACACACCGCCCCCAACCTGACATTGACCGCCGCCCACACACCACCCCAGCCTGACCCTTACCTCTCTCTCTCTCATCCCCTCTCTGTCGCCCCCTCTCTCTCTCGCCCCCCTCACTCCACAATTATCACACATTGCCCCACACCTAACCCACCGTCTCGCTCACCACCCAACACTCCCCCACCATCACACACACTGCACAACACCACCCCCGCCATCACTCTCACACCCACACACTTCAACACCATCAAACACACTGCCTCGCATCACCTCCACTGACACGCTCACGCACACACACCACCACCATCACACACACTGACCCGCACCACCCTCACAATCATGCTCACACCCACACACACCACCATTACACACACGGCCCCACACCACCCTCACCGTCACGCCAAACCCACACCGACAGACACCACCATTGCACACACGGCCCCACACCACCCCCACCGTCTCGCTCACCCCCACACACTCCACCACCATCCCACACACTGCCCCACACTACCCTCACGGTCACGCTCACCACCACACACTCCACTACCATCACAAACACTGCCCTACACCACCTCACCGTCATGCTCACTCCCAAACCCTCCACCACCATTGCACACACAGCCCCACACAATCCCACTGTCATGCTCACCAGCACATAGCCCAGCACCATCACACACACTGCCCCGCACCACCCTCACCATCAAGCTCACACACACGCACTCCACCACCATCACACACACTGCCCCACAAAACCCCCACCGTCATGCTCACCCACACACACTCCAACACCATTACACACATGGTCCCACACCACTCCCACTGTCACGCTCATCCCCACACAGTCCACCACAATCACACACACTGCACCACACCACATCACTGTCACACACACACCCAAACACCCCACCACTATCACACACACCAACCCACACCTCCCTCAACATCACGGTTGCCCTCACACACTCCACCACCATCACAAACAATGACCCACACCGCTCCCACCGTCAGTCTCACCACCACACACTCAACCACCATGACACACACTGCCCCACACCACCCTCACCGTCACGCACATCCCAAAACACTCCACCACCATCACAAACACTGCCCCACACCCCCCTCACCATCAAGCTCACTCCCACACCCTCCACCAACATCACACACACTGCCCCACACCAACCCCACCGTCACACTCAACCCTACACAATCCACCACCATCACACACACTGCCCCAAGTTACCCCCACCGTCACGCTCACACCCATAACTCCACGACCATCACACACACTACCTCACACTACCCTCACCGTCACACTCACTTCCCCACACACGCTACCAACATCACACACACTGCACCACACAACCCCCACCGTCACGCTCACACCCACACACTCCACCACCATCACACACTGCCTCACACTACCCCCACCGTCACGCTCACCCCACTCAATCCACCACCATCACACACACTGCCTCACACTATCTCCACCGTCACGCTCACACCCACACATTCCACGACCCTCACACACACTGTCCCACACCACCCTCACGTCACGCTCACCCCTTCACACACTACTACCATCACACACACTGCCCCACAATACCCCCACCGTCACACTCACACCCACACCCTCCACCACCATCACACACACTGCCTCACACTACCCTCACCGTCACAGTCACTTCCCCACGCACTCC
The DNA here is from genome assembly GCF_037043375.1 of Chiloscyllium plagiosum. Taxonomy (NCBI): domain Eukaryota; kingdom Metazoa; phylum Chordata; class Chondrichthyes; order Orectolobiformes; family Hemiscylliidae; genus Chiloscyllium; species Chiloscyllium plagiosum. The sequence goes on along the minus strand of NW_028270159.1, from coordinate 94,314,329 downwards.
ACCAACATCACACGCACTGCCCCACACCACGCCCACCGTCACGCTCACGCCCACACACTCCACAACCATTAAACACACTGTCCCACACCACCTTCACCATCACCCTCACCCCCACGCACTCCACCACCATCACACACATTGCCCCACAACACCATCACCAACACGCTCACCCCCACGCAGTCCACCATTTTCCCACACACTCCCCTACCGTCAGGTTCACTCTCCCGCTCAGTCGCCCACCATCACACTCACTCCACAACAATGCCCCACTGTCATGCTCACTCACCGTGCACAAAGCCTCACCATCGGTCACACTCAAATACACTCTCCCCCACGGTAACGCTCACTCCCCCACACACAGCCCCACCCTGATTGTCAGACCCAGGGCACTCCCCCCATCACACGCACTCTCCCACACATTCCCATTGTCCCGTTCACTCCCCTGCACATACCCTCATCGTCACTCTCACTTCCCCACACTCTTCCCCCACAGTCACACTCTCTCCCCCAAACATTCCCCCACCATCATGCTCACTCCCTCGCACACTCCCCCAGCACCACACGCCCACACAGTCTCCCACCATCACACTCCTCACACATCTTAAACTGAGCTCCTGCCTGTGAAGAGTTGAAAAATGTGGTGCTGGAAAAGCTCAGCAGGCTAGGCACCATCCGAGGAGCAGGAGAATCGACGTTTGGGGCCTAAGCCCTTTTTCAGGAAGTCTGATGGTGGTGCAGTCCTCACTTTCGCCCTCCTGCCAATGAACACCTGCCCAGTTGATCCCCTCTAAATGGCCTTTGACCCCATCCCAATTCTATTCCGTGAGTAACAGACAGTATGTCCCACACAATGTGTTCTGTTTGTGATATCCTGTTGTACCAGTCTCAGCCACAGCCTGTGGTCCCACTACACCTGTTACCCACTAGGGCGGCACGGTAGCACTATGGGCGGCACGGTAGCACAGTGGTTAGCACTGCTGCTTCACAGCGCCAGAGACCCGGGTTCAATTCCCGCCTCAGGCGACTCTCTGTGTGGAGTTTGCACATTCTCCCCGTGTCTGCGTGGGTTTCCTCCGGGTGCTCCGGTTTCCTCCCACAATCCAAAAATGTGCAGGGGTTAGGTGAATTGGCCATGCTAAATTGCCCGTAGTGTTAGGTGAAGGGGTAAATGTAGGAGAATGGGTTTGGGTGGGTTACGCTTCGGCGGGTCGGTGTGGACTTGTTGGGCCGAAGGGCCTGTTTCCACATGGTAAGTAATCTAATCTAATCTAATCTAGTAGCGGCTCGTGTTCTAACACCGACTATGTCCCTGAGCAATGGTGGTTGGACCAAGCTCCATACAGTTGTCCTGGCAATGGCCTGACGTTCCGTCTCAGTCTCTATTCCCTAACATCGTCTGAAGATCGACAACCCTCTTCTGTTCCCCCAGAACTGAAGGATTCGAGGAAGACAGTAACATTGGGAGGTTACGATCACAAGATGGTGAGAGAATGAATGAGATTGGGGAAGGCAAGGAAAGTAGAATTGAGTGTGTAAGTGGGAAAAGGAGAGAGAAATAGCAGCACAATATGAGAGTGGGAGGGGTATATGGAGGTAGAGTGACAAAGAGAACAAGTTGAATTCTGCTGAGAGCAAAGTTGGAGTGGCGGACCCAGAAGGGAAAGTAAGGACAAAGGGAGTTAAACCCAGCTCTTGAGCTCAGGGCCCTGTCCCCTCCCATTCCCTGAGGACCAGGACTTAGGACTGAGTCTCTCTCTCCAGCTCAGCTTCTCCAACACAAAGACACACAACAACATTGGTAACTCTGCTGCTCGGCACGATTTAATGAACATTTTTATTGTTTACAAATGGAAGTGATGCATACAGTCAGTGGGATGTTGCCTTTTCTCACTGGCCCCTGAGTTGTGAGAAACATTGAAATGTATCCCTGTAACCCCCCTGTGGGATAAGGATGGACAAACCAGCGCTACCCTCAGTCTGTGACCATAGCGACAGGCTGCTCCATCGCTGAAACACTGAATTGAAATGATAAGATCCCGAATGGTGTGATCAATGAGGGAATTTGATTGACTGATGGATTTGGGTGAAGGGATATTTCAGCACATCTTCAGCTGCTGCCTGAACTTAGTCTGGGTCACGGCATAAATCACGGTGTTTGTGCAACAACTGAGGAGCTGCAGCATGAAGCCCAATTCCCGCACAAAGGGATGGACATACACAGGCTTATACCCAAAATGCCACATCCGACTCCATATAGAATACAGCATTAACGTTGACCATAACAGGATGAAATTGGCCGAGATCACAAACAGTAAAATGATGGATTTTTTTCGGTTTCTCATTTCTGTGTCAGACTGAGCGTCCCCATTGGAGTCAGCGCGGAGTCTCCTGCGGGCTCTGATGGTCACTAAAATGTGTCTGACGGTGAGAACATTGAGCAGCAGAATCAGGAGAAATGGAACACACGGGGTTAGAATGTAGTGGAGCAACTGGATTGTGACCCAGACAATGGAGACTCGAACAGCGATTGTTGCACCACAAAACCAGGGGCGGTTCCCCAGCAAATAGTCAGCCGTGAAAATAAAATACCAGGAAATATTCTTTAAACAGCTCAGCACAGTCACTGCTCCCAGAACCACAGCCGCCGTTTTCTCACTGCAATATTTACTTCTCAGCTTCTGGCAACAAATGGCCACAAACCGATCAAAGGTGAAAGTGACGGTGAACCAGACAGAGCAGTCAGTGACTGCATAAAGCAGGACGGCGTGGATATTACACACGGGGACGGAGTCCTTCAGGGAATAAAACTGTTCCTCATAAACAATGGGAATGTGTTTCAGTATCAGGTCGAGGATAATGACCAGGAGATCCGCCACTGCCATGGCCCCCAGGTAACGTCTGACACATGGAGACAATCCACAATCTTTATAAAGCAGGACGTAGATGGTCACTACGTTAACTGTGCGGAAGGTAAACAAAGCCATTATCCATCAGCCTGGAGGCAAAGGGACCCGTTTGATCGGGGACCCAGTGAGATTTCCAAATGTGTCCCTGTATTCAGCGATTTATTAAAGTAATTGGAGCTGGAATAACAAATGAGAAGGTCAGAATTATTAACAAAAATGTGACAGAAACCACAAGAAACTCTCCCTCCCCAAACACACAGAGCCACATCCATAACGACAGAAGGTTTCGAGAACATTCCCACACTCTCGATCACTCGAGAGCAAACACATGTCACTCCTTCTCACTTCCTATTACGGAGGGTGGAAACGTCGCTGTCCTGAAGGATTCTCTCTCAGTTTCCCGAAGACAAAAGGAGTTTGGAATTTTTCTGTATTTTTGTCTAAATTGTGGTCAATCCCGTGTCGTGAAGAAATGTAAACGCAGGGAAAACGTATTCACCCCTTGAACTACTTCAGGGGCTTTCGAAACAGTGTCGCCTTCTCCCTGGAACGGGATCTATTCTCTCGGGATGTTATCGTTTGTTCAATTCACTGACGTCCGGCCGTTCACAAACAATGTCAGGGACAGAACGTTCCGGGGAATGTCAGTTATAGAATGTTGGGGACAGAACGTTCCGGGGAATGTCAGTTATAGAATGTCTGGGACAGAACGTTCCGGGGAATGTCAGTTATTGAATGTCGGGGACAGAATGTTCCAGGGAAATCCTTGACCTGTCCATCACCTTTTCCCCCTACCCACCCCTCCAACATGATGTATTCTGCCTGGACATACTGTAACATTAATGGGGTGAGAGACGGAGGGTCCAATCACAGGAATGGGAAATGAAAGCATTGCCAGATCAGCTGAAATGGTTAGATATTCCACATTCTCAATCCCCCTCACAGAACCAGCCCATACACCATAATCCCAGGGGAGATATCTGTTCACCGTGGAATACTGTATAGACCAGGCCAATGTACTGCTCAGTACAACCCAGCAATCTGTCCAGATTGAAGCACAGCACAGATCATATCAGGGCACTTAACTGCAAACGCAGACTAGACATCTGTCCAGCTTGGGAAGTTGGGATAGAGACGGAAAAGGTGCAGATGCTGGAATCTAAAGAAGACAGGCAGGAAGCCTGGAGAACACAGCAAGCCAGGCAGCATCAGGAGGTGGATGAGTCGACGTTTCGTGTGTTACACTTCTGCAAGAGTCCTGAAGAAGGGTTACACCCGAAACATCAAATTATGCACCTCCTGATGCTGCATGACTAGCTGCGTTCCTCCAGCAAGTATTCTGCATGGGAAGCAGTGCAGTCCACACCCGTGCATTGACCTCTAAATTCGGACTTCATATCTGCCCAGCACGGAGAGCTATGCAGATCACAAAAGTGCATTGATCTATAAACCCAGACTAAACATCTGTCCTGCACGGGGACTATGCAGACCACAGCAGTGCATTGATTGATAAACACGGATTAGATATCTGTACAGCACGGGGGGCTATGTGGATCACAGCAGCGCATTGTTCTATCACCCCGGACTAGATATCTGTCAAGCTTGGGGAGCTATGCAGTTCAATCAGTGCATTGATCTATAAACCCGGACTAGATATCTGTCCAGCACCGTGAGCTGTGCAGACCACAGCAATGCATTGATCTATAAACACGGACTAGATATCTATCCAGTACAGGGAGCTTTGCAGACCACAGCAGTGCATTGATCTATAAACCCGGACTAGATATCTGTCCAGCACCGGGAGCTGTGCAGACCACAGCAGTGCATTGATCTATAAACACGGACTAGATATCTGTCCAGCACCGGGAGCTGTGCAGAAAACAGCAGTGCATTGATCTATAAACCCGGACTAGATATCTGTCCAGAAAGGAGAGCTATGCAGGTCAAGCATTGCATTGATCGATAAACACGGACTAGATGTCAGGCCAGCATCGGGATCTGTACAGACCAAAGCAGAGCACTAATGTGTGAACCAGAAACAAATATCCATCCAGCACTGGGAGCTGCACATCCCGCATCATTGCATTATCTATAAACCTCTACAAGATATAGTTAAACACTTGCTGCTCCTATATCAGGGCCTATTGATGTGAACAAAAGAGGTTGACACAAGAGTTCAGATATGAGGGACTGGCCCTGATGTCAAGGCAATGGTTGCCTTTTGTTGATATCAAGGAGCTTAACAAAACTGGACTTAATGGGAATCAGAGTAAACTCTCCAGTGTTTGTAGTCAAACATGGCACAAAGGAAGAAGTTCAGCATCTCATTCCTGGTCTCCTCTGTGGGAGATCATCAGGGTAGCTTTCTCTTCACAAATATCTTCAGCTGCTTCGTCAATGTCTCCCTTCTCCCACCCCTATCCTCCCCATCATAAGATCAGAAGTGGGAATGGTCACCGAAGATTCCACAATGTTCAGGACATTTTGTCCCCCCTCAGCTCCTGAACTGCTCTGTGTCCAAGTGCAGCAAGACCCAGACTCCATTCAGGCGTGTGCTGTTAACGTTTCTGTAACATTCATGTAACAGCACTGCCTGACACTGCACATTGCCACAGTAAAACAAGAGTTCATTCAGCACCTAACGCTGGTTTCACGGGAATATGAGGAAGTCATTCAGCCCATTGACACTCTTGGAGAAGAACAGGGACAGCCCATTCAGTGCTTCCAGCATATTACTCAGGAAGAGAAGGAGTCTAGTGTGATGGACTACACCAGAAACCCTCGAAAATATGTGAAGGCGGTAACCTAGATTCTAATGTTTCTTATTTTAAAGGAAATGTAAAGTGTCTCTTCCAGATGCAATGTGACTGGTCAAACCACTCAGTGTGAAGCAAAGCATCATTAATTTAAACACGAAAGATAAAATGAAACCAAAGAAAGAGGAATTTAGAATAACTCAATTCTGTTGGACAAGTTAACAGAATAATAGATCATGGAGCTATTACTAATGAACTGTTCCAATACAGGAAAATCGCATAAACACAGACCCTGGCAATAAGAAATATTCAGACACAGAATGTCACAAACATTTCTCCAATCAGGAATTAAAAACAACATCAAGAGAAAAAATCAGAAGATTCCAACTCTGTGGAGACCCCAATAGTTTTTAATGTTGCTGAGAAACCATTGTGAACAGCATGACGTTCAGTATGGGTTCACACGCCAACTGCACAATAACTTGGGGATAGTTAATTATGGCAAATAAAATATTTGGAAAGCCAAGCTGGGCTGATGAATGGACTTTCTAAGTTCAAATAATGCTGCTCGTGTTCATGTTGATCTTGTCTTGTGCAGTGTAACCTGTATGCCTTACTCTGTCCAAGTCTATTTCTGCCCTATGATCTGTCTGGCCATTCTTACTATGATCTGTCTCCACTTCTCATAAATAAAGTGTTTCCCTATACTGAGGTACACGTGACAATAAATGAAACCAATCAATACTGTGTAAAATATCAAAGTCTCTTTTGGAAATAAGTGATCGCTGCCACTCCTCATGTTTCAGCGTCACCATTTCTACGTTTCTCACAGCTCGACAGATTAAACACTCAGCTTCTTCACTCTATCCTCATGTTACCATCATCCGTGTCTTTGGTAAGGAAATCATTCCTTATAAAGGAGATCAAATCTGTACAGAGCGCCCCAAATTCTCTCTCAGCAAGGCTCTACAACAGCAGGAAGATGGCTTTACTTATGTACTCGAATCACTTACCATGAAGGACAGCATACCGTTGACTGCACCCATTGCTTACACAGCGTTTGATTTGGAGCAATCCGCATATACCTGTGAGTGGGAGGTCATGCTTCCCAAACTTGTTCGAGTTCTTTGATGCAGTGACCAAGAAGGTTGACGACGGTAGAGTGATAGACATATTTTCTGTGTATTTCAATAAGGCTTTTGATAAGGTCCCACAAGGCAGGCTGCTCTGGAAGGTAACATCACGTGGAATGCTGGGGGAACTGGCCAATTGGATACACAGGTGGCGTGATGGTAGGAAACAAAGGGTTTCGTGGAAGGATGATGGTCAGACTGGAAGCTGGATCCATTGCTGTTTTTTTTATCTATAATTTGGTTGAAAATGTACAAGGCATGATCAGTAAGTTTGCAGATGACACGAAAATTAGTGGGAGCGTGATCAGTGAGGAAGTTTATCAGAAATTGCAGCAGGACCTTAATCAGGTGGGGAAGTGGGCCGAGAAATGGCAAATGGAATTTAATATAAATGTGAGAGGAATTTTTGAAAGTCAAATCAAGAGTGGGCGGGCTTTAAGGGGTGTAGTGGGCAGAGAGACCACGGCGTTCAGCTACATGGTTCTCTGAGAGTTGAGTCACAGGTAGACAGAGCAGTGAAAAAGGCATTTGATACACTGGCCATCGTCAATCACGGCATTGCGCATCGAGTAGATTATTTACAGTGTGGAAACAAGCCCTTCGGCCCAACAAGTCCACACTGAGGAGCAACACACCCAGACCCATTCCCATACATTTACCCCTTCACCTAACGCTACGGGGAATTTAGCATGGCCAATTCACCTAACCTGCACATCTTTGAATTATGGAAGGAAACCCAAGCAGACAAAGGGAGAATGCGCAAACTCCGTACAGACAGTTGCTTGAGGCAGGAATTGAACTTGGGTCTCTGGCGCTGGGAGGCAGCAGTGCTAATCGCTGTGCCAGACGTTGGGAACTTTTGTTGCAGTTACACAGGACTTTGTTAAGGCCACACGTGGAGTATTTGTCACTTGGAGTTTTTGTCACCTTGTTATAGGGAGGATGTTATGAAATTAGAAAGAGTGCAGAATAAACTTACAAGGTCTTTGCCAGGACCCAATGGTCTGAGTTATAGGGAGAGGTTGGACAAGTTATGACATTTTCTTTAGAGTGTAGGAGACTGAGCGGGACTGAGCTGTATAAAATCATGAGGGGTATGGAGAGGGTGAATATGTTTTTCCAAGGTTTAGAGAATCAAGGACAAGAGTGGATAAGTTTAAGTTTAAAGGGGAAGGAATAAAAGGGAACCTGAGGGGCCACTTCTTTACACAGAGGCTGGTATGTGGATGAGCTGTCGGTAGATGTGGTTGAGGGAGGTATATTAACAACATTTCAAAAGCATTTGGATAAATATGTGGATAGGAAAGGACTGGAAGTATATGGGCAAACACGAGGGAAATGGGGTTAGCGTGGATGGACATTTACAAGGTGGAGTCGAACCCTTCTGTTAATTAAAACCGAACACCCAGAAAAGCTCGCCTCATCTTATAATCTGTTAAAATATGAGTGACACAGATCTCCTACATTCCACTATTTAAACAAAAATTCACACGTTAGTTTCTTAACTTTAACAGTGACCACTAAACAAGCACTATTCACAAATACAAGCCTCTCTTTTCTTAAGTACATACTATCTGTCTCCAATTATGTAAAAATATGCTGTTCCAAAAACCCACATATTACACATTCCAATCTCAAGATCACACAGTGTCCATCTTCCCCGCTATGTTCACTCTTCCAGCTGCTGATCTCCCTGGGTCATTTTTTTAAACTGCAAGTAGGTTTGACATGAACATGTATCTTTGATAGAGAGTGTTTTAAATGGCCAGTTAGCACTATTGCTCTACAACAGCTACTCTGCTTTTGCATAGCAGGGGCTCTCTCTCTAGTGGTCAAAATGCTGTGTTTATATACTTCCCATGATACAATAATTCTCATAATTTGATTGCTATCCAGGTGTCCAAACAATAATATTGAAATTCCGTTGGTTTCTGGTATCCTGAGCGTTGTTAAAAATCTTTGGTTGTATTTTAGTTGTTGTCAAAACAGCAACCAATACCAAGGTATCCATTTCCCAGCTCATGGTGCATGTAGAACAGCCTGACCTTGAGCTGCAATTTGTGGCTGTACTTTCTATTCAGCAAAACCTGTTCTGTCTTAACGTGACTAGACATGCTTTCGGCTTCATGACACCTCCCCCTTCAGAAAAAAAACCATCAGAATGAAAAAATGGTTTTATTTATTTTACTCTAATTCTTTATCCTATTATTATGAAATACAAAATTATTAATCTCAGTTATACCATTCATATTAATTGTGCACACACATATATATATCACTTGAATAAGTCAAATCTTATCTACACTTTTTTCTTTAAATCCATGATGACACATCTGCTGTGACAATTTTAGGACCAACAGCATGTACATTTTGTAAGTTTAAAGTCGCTAACAAAAAACTCCAATGAAATAGTCTCATATCCTGGCTTTAAATATTCCAGAAAATGCGACGGAATTGTCGTTTTTGTCTACAACCATCTCCGACTTTTTTTTTGTCATGCAAACATTAAGTGGTTTCAGGTCAGTACCAATCTCAGCCATTCTTTTTCAATAATGCAGTTGTTGTATTTATTTCTGGTGGATATTGAGGTTTTTTTCGACAAGTAGCCAATTGGCCATTCAATTCCATCATCATGTTTCTGTATCAATACATCTCCGACCCCTACATCTCTCGCATCAAACACAATTTTAAAAGTGTTTCAAAATATTTGGTGTATCGAAAACCGGTGCGGTGATTAATCGTGCTTTAAACGTCTTAAATGCCTCCTGGCATTGTTCTGTCAACCACAATTCTGTGTTCTTCTTTAGTAAATCCATCAGTGATGCCAATACGCTGCTGAAGTTTGGAACAAACTTCCGTTAGAATCCACTCAGTTCCAAAAATCGAAGCACCTCTTTCTTCGAGTATGGTCGTGGAAATTCCTCAAAGCCCTTCGTCTTTGTGTTCCATGGGGTCAACCTTCCATGTCCAATGAAATGGACCAAGAAGGTCACCTCTGCGTTCGTGAATTCTGTTTTCTTTTAGTTTATTACCATCGGAATTAACTATGAACACCTTTAATCGCTATTATCTGTAGTCTGCAATATTATGGAAAGAAATCCTGCAGACACACTCAGCCCAATGAAGGCTCTCAAATAGATTTTTTTATCACTGAACACCACAGATGAAGAAACAGCATAATTTCAGGCCACAAAACACCGATTAGTATTACCCAACTCTCACATGTGACTGCCCTCTTCCTAAAACCATGAAATGATACCAGGCCGCTGATTACTGTCCAGAGTCTCCTCGTTAATGAGGAAAGTGTGCTAAACACCTTTTTAACCACACTATCTATATTTTAATTTTTAAAGAATTATACCTGACGGCCTAGGTCTCTGTTCTACAACACTGCCAAAGGCCCTACTTTTAATTGTATAGGTCCTGCTCTTGTTTGATTTACCAAACCCAATACCTCGCATTAATCCAAACTAAACTCCATCTGACACCCCTCAGCCCAGTGTGTGACAGCGCTGTCAGACACTTCACATTTCCACAGTTAAAAGAGGGGTTCATTCAGCACCTCAAGCTGGTTACAATCGGATGTGTAGAAGCCATTCAGCCCAACGAAATGACTGAACAAGAAGAGTGACAGCCATTCAATTGTGCTGCCTGTTCCCCAGGAAGAGGAGGGTTCTGGTCAGTGCATTGATTTGTTAAACAGGAACAGGCAGAGCCAAATCACATCCTTGAACCTGTTCCAATGGAGCAGGAGGAGTCCATTCAGACCCACAAGACATTTATACAGGAACAGGAGGGTGTCATTGATGCTCCAACCTGAAAAGCCAATGGAGCAGAGAATGCACACATAGACGGCTCAACAATGTTCCTCGTAGCTCCATTGTCTGTGGAACACATGATACTTTAGCATGTTTTGCCACCAGTGAGGAAGGAAGCCAAATGTTTTGTACCAAGTCTCAAAGAGGTATCTTCGATCTCTGAAGACAGACCCATGTTCTTCATGGAGGCCAGAAGCTCATGGGAATTGTTAACTGTTTTGGCATGAAGTTATTGAGCCTCCTGTCGGGATTGTGGATTACATGACGTTCGTATTGTGGGGAGAGGTTACTCAAAGACTGGCCCTCTCTCTCTCTCAATCCAAATGAGGAGTGGCATGGGTGAGAGGGACGTTCCCAGACGTTTTAAACTTTTGAGAATCATGTAAACCACATAATAAACAAGCCATGGAATTTATCACCGTATCATTGTCTGTTTGGAATATAATGAGTGACCGTCCATCCCCTTAAGGTTCAATGAAATCACCCCTTATTCCCTCAAAGCGCTACAGATTAATCCTCATGCACACCTGATGGTACAATCATCCCAACAATTAGTCTGATGAAACTCCTTTACACGCTTTCTGCCAAGAGAATTATTCCTTATAAAAGAGAGAAAATCTGCCCACAATACCCCAAATACTATCTCACCAACACTCTCAGGGTTGATTGCAATAATTCTGTTCCCTCACTTAGCTGTCTGAGCTTCTTCCCTGTGCTGTAAAATAACATTCCTTCTCTCGACACTGCGAATGCTGTGGAATTTAGACGTTCCTTACATCTGTACGTCAGCATCAATAAAGTCATCACCAGAGGTGCCGATGGAGATGAATATCACTCTCGGAGGGAGACGCAATGCGAAAAAAATTCACTCAAAACAGGGAATGGTCACCTACCTGAATGGAAATGACTTGCAGGAACATGGAAATCAGGCAGAGGAAGGGAGGGATGTTTTCTTTTGTTTTGCCCTCACGGGATGTGTGCAGCTCTGGTCAGACCAGTATGTTATGCTGAGCCTGAACTGAGTAGCTGGTTCAGCTGTTCCACAGGACAGTAGAGAGTAAAACACACCACAGTGGGTTTGCAGTCACACAGAGATCTGACCAGGGAAGGATGACCCATCGACTTCTCTAAAGGACATGAGGCAAACAGATAGGCTTCTGTTTAAAACAAGTGGTGATGATTGTATTTGCATTCCATCAACTTCCTTCATGAGACACCAAAATATTATTATTCTGTGCCTCTTGATGATGAGTCAATGACTTGACCACCATGCATCGTCGGTTCATCTGACAGAGTCTGTGGAGAGAACAAGTTACCCATCTCAAGTGCAAATATTTTTTGACGGAAGCATAGTTAGAAGGGACTTGAAACGGTTATATCTGGATTCATCAAAGGTACAAACGATCGATTATTCAGCAGTTGCACTGCGCCTGAGAAGGTGATTGAGTTATTCTGATAGTCGTCTTAGGCAGGGTTGGTGAGTAGGGTGAATATGTAGAAATGTAAATCTGAATGGAGAAAAAAGATCATGGAGTTTAAGAACAGTGTGGTTTCTCCGCGCGTATTGTTGAGTACGTTGTGAACAGTAATTTGCTAGTTATAATCTGTCAAGAATAAAATTTCTGACTGGATCTGAAAATGATGACTTCGAAATTCTAAAATTTGAATATGTACAGCAATGCAGTTCAACTCAGCTTAATGGTCAGGTGGAATGACTTACCAGGGACACCAACTATAGCGAGGATGGGATAATAACCACCTTGAATAATCCAAAGGATATCTTCGATCCGTAATGCTAATGATATCCAAGGCTGAGAAAAGTAGTAAAGACCCAAGGATAATCCCCTGTCTGTTGTAATATTCCAGTCTAATGATCTCAGATTCTGATCTCTCCTCCCCCGTTTCTCAAGCTGCTGATCCCTGTTAGTCCAGTCTGTGAAGCTCTCCCCATGTTGGGATAATACATTGAACCGAGTCCTTAGTTAATAGAAGAGGCAAACCCTCCAGTGACACATTTACAGTCACTGAACAAATAGCTCGAGCCAACGCTTTTCATTTCAATGTTGTTTTATTAAAATTCAAAACAATGAATCAACCTTCCGCATTCTGGATGGGATATCTGAGGGTGACTGATGGAGCAAATCTTGAGGCTGGTAGATTAATTGAATGTAGCCATTCAATCTGCCTTGGATGTAGGAGTAATGCCATAAGTTTACCAGAATGTAAACATGCTTCTCTGTTTATAAATGGAAATGTACATCCTGAAACTAGTGATCAAGCATCATTATTTCGATAACATACTGAGACAATTTTTACAGTTCATAATCTGAAGGGAATGTGTGTCTGAGAAACCTGTGGTTATAACAGACAAATGGCATGGATATGTTAACAGGGAACTGAACGTGACAAATGCAATTCAGATTGTTATTCCAGGTTCAGAGAGAGGCAGATGAGGCCTGTCCTATTGATGTTATCGATGTTTATGAACTGTGATGAAATGTAATTTACGGGATTCAATTACAGTGTGATTATGGCGTTGTGGAGGAGACAGAATATAGAGAGAATTGGGGGACATGGCAGTTCAGAATGGAGGGAGGGAAAATAATATCAGTATTGGAATGTTACCCTTTATGACTCATATGAAGAACAGATTCAGGATACATTTAAAGTGAGGAATGATGAGTAAAATCTGTTTATTGAACACAAAAGACAGGATAAAAATTTTTTCTGTCCATACTAAACTATGGGAAGTACAAAGAAATAAGATACACTCATTATAATGAGCTACATAAATTGAAATGAGTATTTCAAAACCACGGAAGTTTTGTGCAATCTTTATCAATCATTATTTGGCCCACAACTGAGATGCTGATTTCCCCTCTGTCAGTGATCCAACTCATTGAGATTCTCTGGCGCAGTATCTCAGTATCGAGCAGGATTCTCAGTTCCTGCTGCTGTTAACCCAGTCTATTTAAATTAAACCACCTTCTCATTGTAAAAATTAATCACTTGGCCTTTTGGACTCTGTTTAACTGTCAGAAAACTCAGCTCTGTGATATTATTGAATATAAATGCTCTGGGCCTACAGCCAGTATCCGCACAGTGCTCAAAGGGAACAGCACTAGATAACGGCGTTGCATCCCGTGAGAATCTCTAAATAAAACTTCTATTTTCTGTCTGTTCCTGTCTATCTCCCCTCATGCGGTCTTCTAATCTATCCAACTCACCCTCGTTTAACATCCCTCCAATCACTCCCTGTTTCCAAATTGTGCAGTTGTACAGTTTAATGTTGTGGTCATGTGGAGAAATAGATAGAGCAGGGACAGGACTGATCGTTGGAGGGTCCGGGGTTTAGAGGCTTCATTAAGAACAAGGAAGGTACTAAAAGTGCGTGTGGGGGGGGGGGGGGTGGTGTGGCATTGTTAATCAAATACAATATTACGTTGGCAGAAAGGATGTTTGATAAGGTCTCGTCTAATGAGTTAGTATGGGAAGACGTTAGAAACAAAAACGGAGAGGTCACCCTGTTGACAGTTCGTTATAGTCCTCTGAAAAGTTCCAGAGATGTAGAGTAAGGATTACAAAGATGATGCTGGATAGTAGCGAAAATAACAGAGTAGTTGTTATGGATTATTTTAACTTTCCAAGTATTGACTGGAAACGATACAGTTCAATTACTTTATATGGGTCGGTTTTTGTCCAATGTGTGCAGAATGGTTTCCTGACACAGTATGTAGATACGCCAACAAGGGACGAGGCCAAATTGGATTTGGTACTGAGTAATGAATCAGACCAGATATTACCTTTGGAGGTCGGTGAACACTTGGCTGATAGTGACCACAATTCATTTATCTTATCTTAGCGATGGAAAGGGACAGGTGTATACCGCAGGGCAAGAGTTATAGCTGGGGGAAAGGCAATTATGATGCGATTAAGAAAGATTTTAGGATGCATAGGATGGGGAAGGAAACTACAGGGGATGGGAACAATTCAAAGGGGGAGCTTTTCCAAACAACAGCTACTGTGTGTCCTTGATAAGTTCATACATGTCAGGAAAGAAGGAAGTGGTCGAGTGATGCTGCTGTGGTTTACTGAAGAAGTTGAATCTCTTCTCAAGAGGAAGAAGGAGGCTTATGTAAAGATGAAACGTGAAGGCTCAGTTCGGATGCTTGAGAGTTGCAAGTTATCCTGGAAGGACTTAAAGAAAAAGATAAGTATAGCCAAGAGAGTGCATGGGAAGTCTTTGGCAAGTAGGAACCAGGAAAAGCCTCAAGCTTTCTATCAGTATGTCAGGAATAAAATAATGACTAAATTAAGATTAGCGTCAATCAAGGACAGTAGTGTGAAGTTGTGTGTGTAGTCCAAGGAGATAGGACAGGCACTAAATAAAGATTTGAATCAGTATTCACAATGGAAAGACAACGCTGTAGAGACCTATATGGAGTAAAAGCTATTAGACTAGATGGGATTGAGGTTCATAAGGTGGAGAGGTTAGCAATTCTGGAAAGTGTGAAAATAGATAGGTCCCCTTGGTCAGATGGGATAAATCGTAAGATTCTCTGAGAAGTTAGGGAGGAGGTTACACTACCATTGGTTCGAATCTTTACATCGCCATTGTCTACAGGAATAGAGCAAGAAGACAGCAAATGTTGTCCTCTTGTTCAAGAAAGGGAGAAGAGACAACCCTGGTAATTATATACCAGGTTTACTTTGGTTATGGGTAAAGTGTTGGGAAGGATTATAAGAAATAGGATTTATTATCATCCCGAAAAGAATCATTTGATTACGGATAGTCACCAAGGTTTTGTGAAGGGTTTGTCATGCCTCACAAATCTTACTGAGTTCATTGAGAAGGTGAGCAAACAGGAGGATGAGGGTAAAGTGGGGAATATGGATTTCAGTAAAACGTTTGATAAGTCCCCCTTGGTAGGCTATTGCAGAAAATGTGGAGAGTGTCGTGTTGGAAAAGCAGAACAGATGAGCCAGCGTCCAAGGAATAGGAGAGTCGATGTTTCATTTGTAAGCCCTTCATCAGGAATCAGTATTCTGGTCTCCAGCATCTGACATCTCCACTTTCAACTAGCTCATCGGATGCTGCCTGACCAGTTGTGCTTTTACAGCACCACACTTTCGACTCTGATCTCAAACATCTGTAATCCTTACTTTTTTCCCAGAAAATACGGAACAAGGAATTGAGAGTGACTTAGCCGTTTGGATCAGAAATTGGCGAGCTGAAAGAAGACAGAGGGTGGAAGTTAAAGGGGAATGTTCATCCTGGAGTTCAATCGCTAGTGGTATACTGTAAAAATCTGTTTGGGGGCGACTTTTGTTTGTCTTTTTGAAAATGACCTGAATGAGGGAATGGAAGGATGACTTAGTAAATTTACGGTTCACAGTAAGGTCGGTGGAGCTGTGGGCAGTGCTGAAGGATGTTGCAGGTACTGAGATGAAATGTTCTATGTTCATGCACCTATAATGGGCTGAATAGCTTCCTTCTGTGATGTAACAATGCTGAGGTACTCTGACTGACAATAAAAGTTTTAGTGGCTGGAGAGAAGCTGGTCCAGTAAAGGATACACACCGCACAAACATCCATCATCTCTTCCTGTTCTCTGATATGCAGTGGTCTCAAAATATCTGCCCAAACAAAATAGATTGATTCAAGGTCAAGCTGTCAGGAGGACGTTCACCCGAGGGGATTGCCGTCAGAGGAGTCAATGCATAATAAAATTTCAGAATAACACAAATAATAAAATAATATCACAGCAGCATAATAATTGAGAGCAGAGTAAAACTTACGATTCCAAATATTTCCAAGGTCAACATATTGTTCAGTTTTGGTCACCTTGCTATAGGAAGGATGGTATTAAACTGCAACTTTACAAGGATGTTGCCAGGACTCAAGGGTCTGAGTCATAGGGAGATGTTGGATAAGCTGGGACATTTCTCTTTAGAGCGCAGGAGACTGAAGGGGGCATAAGTGCTTCAAGAGTCTAGTCATGGCCCACATCAATTCCAGCCTCCAGACCTGCCTCGATCCCCAAACAATTTTCCTACTAGTGGAATGGGTCCATAGCGGGTGCCACCTCAGATTCCTCCACATTGAAAATGGGTTCACCTTCAACGCCATTATTCCCTTCAGACTGATCACAAAACCCCCTCACCTTAGTCCTCGCTCTGCCCTCTGAAATTGGATCCTCAGCTTTTTGATCTACAGTGCACAATCAGTGAAAATAAGTCAGTGTGTCTCTTCCATGACAACATTCAACACTGTAATCCCAAAGGATATGTCCTCAGCCCCCGATGATACTCCCTGTACACCCATGATGCATTGCCAAATTTTGAACGAATGCCATCGACATGTTCACTGATGACACCATCATAGTAGGACAGAGATGTAATGATGGCAAGTCAAAATACAGAACGGAAATAGAGGACTTGGGGATGTGCTGCACTGAGACCAACGTTTCTTTCAACGTCGGCAGAACTAACCAACTGATCAATGACTTCAGAAAGAAAGGAGGAGAACATGCCCTCATCTGCATCAATGCAAATTATTTGAAAGAGTGGAAAGCATTAAGTTGCTCGGAGTGACGAGAACCGACTTCCCATGCAGATGTGACAGTCCAGATGGCACAACAATGCCTCTTCTTTCTCTGGCAGCTCAGGACATTTGACATGTCCACAAGGACCCTCACCAATGTCTACAAATGCACCACTGAGAGCAAACTATCTGGGTGCATAATGACCCGGTTGTGGCTACAGCTCTGTCCAGGACAGTAAGAGAAATGACAGAAGGTTGTGTGCACAGCCCATGCCATCACGGAAACCAACGTCCCATCCATTGTATCCATTTACACAGCTCACTGCTGCGGAAAGGCTGATAACATTATCAAAGACCCATAGAACCCTGGATCTTCTACAATCTCTTCCACCATGCAGACAATACAGAAGCTAGCGGCTCATGAACAGCATCTTCCCAGCCATTATTAAACTAAGGAATAGACTCTCTAACTTCAAATAATGCAAATCTTGCTCACATTGATGTTGCCTATTGCATGCCCTTTCTGGCGTAGCCTGATTGTCTCAGTCTACGTTTTTCCTTTACCCTATGATCTGTATGTCCTTGCTTATTGTAGGAGCGAGATTCCCAAGCTCGGGACAAAGACTCTGGAGGCAGACAGGACACAAGCACGAAATGGACTTTAATTCAAGCAAAACCTGGTTAATGCTGGGAGACTACCAAAGGAACTTCCTCGAATCTGGCTTTGACATGAGAAGACAATCCTTTCCTTAATCGTTAGCTCAGATCAGAAGGCGAATCAATAACATACTTCGATTTTACAGTAAAAATACAGTATTTTTATTTGTTCTGTGTTGCAATGATCGTACACAACTTTGTCAGTGTACCCTCCACTCGCCTTCTGCAGAACCAATTTAGTAAAACTATTGATCAATGATGGACACCCGCATGGACAGCCCAAGGTTCTTATTTGTTTCGAATGTTTAACGATTTTTGTTATATCTAGTCCTTGGAATCTTTCTATAATGCATTCCAAAGTTCGTGGCTGTGCGCTTTTTAGTCATATCCCTCATTGTTTCTCTTGAAGGATTGCATGAATTCTACTCTCCATTGGGCAGGTTATCTCTTATCAAATTCCGTTATCACATTTTACATTAGAAAAGTTGATTCTGTTACAAAATTCATAATATTATAATCACCTCTACTGTTAACCATTTTCTTAGCGAATTCGACAAGACATGCCAGGCATCTCTTTAAGGTTTTATAATTATGTTGAAATCTGTGTCCATGATTATTTACCAAACATTTAACTCGAACTTATTACAATTGTAACTAGTTTCAAAGGCGCAGCGAGCTTCTGTTGAGTTGCTCTTTTTGTAGCTGAAAAGAATCCTTACTGAGATCAGAATAAGTTACCTTTTGTAGTGATTCTTCACAGTTTTTGTGCTACAATTTCATTCTTTCATCTGTGTTCCGTTACAAATCATCAATTTTTTTTAAAGAAAATAACCTTCTTTAGCACTATGTTGGCAAGTTTCGGAATCTTGCGAATCAGATTATCCTTTCTTTTGCCTTGGAATAATTCCCTTCTCAAGGACCCTTTTGTCACTAATGCTGAAGCAATCTATTTTAATGTCTGGCTATTTTGTGGCTCTTCAGAAACAGACAGCTGTAGTAGACTTTTAAATTTCGGCCACTCCATGTCACTAAAAAAAGGCAGCTCCAATTCTCACTATGATCTGTCAGAACTGTATATAAACAAAGATCTTCACTCGACTTAGATACATTCGACAATGAATCCCATCGAATCAGATGACACCAATTCATTTGGTAGAGAGAGAGAAATTATCACAAGGTCAAGACACCCAGATGAAACCTCTGCAGTCGTCCACATCCGGCCAAAAATCGTGATAGACGTTTAAATAACTAACTGGTGGAGAGGGCTCCACAATTATTCTCATTCTGTTAATGGATCAGTTCTTCACATCAGTGTAAAAAAAAACAAGGAAATAGTATTTGCACCATCCTAGCCAGGGGTGTTGAGCCGATGATTCAACTCGCCGTCTTCATGATGCCCACAGAATCAGAGGCCAGTCTTCAACCAATTCAATTCGCTGGATATGGCATGAAGAAACAGCTGGACACAGCAGATACAACAAATGCAATGAGCCCTGACACCATTCCTGCAATAGGACTGAAGACTTGTGTTGCACAAGCCGTGTCCCTTGGGAAGCTGTTTCATTCTAGCACCAACTCTGACATCTCCCTGGCAATGTGGAAAATTACTCAGTGTGTCCGGTTCCTAAGCGGGGAATAATTACAATCTGACCAATTACAACCCTCTCAGTCTCATCACGCTAGTCAAATTGGGAGTTCTTTTTGACAGCTGTCAAGCAGCACAGACGTAACAAGCTCAGTGTCGTTTCCGATCGGTTCCCAAAAGGAGATGGTGCTGTTTTGGAAGTCACTGGATTAATAATCCAGACAAGCCTAATGCTTTGGCAGCTGGTGGAAGTTAAAAACAATTAATAAAATATCGAGATCTCAAATCTGGTGTCAGTAAGAGTGACCTTGAAGTCAATGTCGATTGTAAACACCAATTTGCTTTTCCAATATACTTTCAGGAAGTGAGTCTCCCGTGCCTTCCTAGTCTGACCTAAAAGTGACTCCACACACAGCCATGTGATAAACTCTTCAATGGTCTCTGAAAAGGCCAAGCAAGACACTCTATTTAATCAAATTGCTCCGAGGTCTTAAGCGATAAAACTGGACAGAACACCCAGCCCCAGTCTCAGTATGGAAAAGGGAACGGGAAACACAGTCCTGTTGACCCTGCAGAGACCTCCTTCGTAACACCTGTGAACCTGTGACAACATCTACAGAGCTTTCCCACAGACCGCTCAGAAACGTCGGGAATGGAATAGGCCATACACCACATTGAGCCTGCCCCATTCTAGTTAATGTCTGAACATCTCCTCAATGCACTTTCTCCACACACTGCACACATCCCTTAATGTGATTAACCTTGTGAAGCTATAAAACAGGAACTGCGGTAGTCCCTTTTGTCTGTCGAGTTTGCTATGCAATTCAATATAATGATGGGTGACCCTTTATTTCTGCACCATACTCCTGCTCTCTCTCCCATCCTTTCGGTGTCTAGACATCCTCATTAGTCTTCAGTGCGTTGTCGTCCACAGCCTTATGTGAGAGAGAATTCCCAGGTTCATCAGTCTCTGAGTGCAGACATTTATTCTTATCTAAATGCATTGTGACCTGCCTGTACCTAATACTGTGGCACCGTGTTTTAGACATCCCAGCCAGGGGAATTATCATCACTGCTTCCAATATATCTCACCCTGTCAGTGTTTTATATATCTCACTGATATCTCCACTAATTTTCCTAAACACCATGGAATACAGGATCAGTCGCCCCACACTCTGCTGCCATAAAAAGTCTATCATCCCAGAGATCAGTCTGGTCATCCTTCGCTGCACTCCCTCAATGTCAGGTTTGTCCTTTATTAGGTACGGAGACCAAAACTGCACACAATACTGCACAATGTTCGAGTTGGGGTCTCACCAAGGGCCTGTACAGCTGCACTGAGACACCCTTACGCCTGGACTCAAATCCCCCTGAAATGAGGGTCAACACCCCATTTATCTTCCAAACTGCTTTCTGCTCCTGCAATATTGCTTTCAGTGACTGGTGTACAGGGAAATCCCAGATCCTTTTCAATGTTACAGCTCTCAACTTGGTGGGTCTGCGTAAACTGGTCTGTGTGCCAATGTATTCCCAGTATTGACATCTGTCTTCATAACTCACTGCCCTGCATTGAACTCAGAGGTCTGTCCAAACAATAACAAAAGAAAAGTGCAGTTCCCTTTATAGATTGATATTTCTCAACCACTCCCTTTTGAAATGGTTGGTTGGCATTTTAGTGTTTCCCAACAAAGTAGACAACATCACATCTATCCACAGTGCTCTTCCTCTGCCACATATTTACTCATTCACTCCATTTGTTTCAAACACCTTTAATTTTTTTTTTCACATCCTCCTCACTTCTCAAAATCCTTGTTCCATCAGCAGACTTGGAAACTTTGCATTTGTTTCCGTCCACGAGATGTTTGAGATGTATTCTGAATATCTGGGCCCCAGCACCAATCATTGCAATGCCTCATGAGCCTTCCAAACTGAAAACCATCCATTTATTCCTACTTATTGTTTCCTGTCAACACTCCCATTTTAACACCATGGTCATATATTTACCCCTATCCCATGTGCTTTTACTTTGCACACTAAGCTGGGGACTCTCTTAAAATTCTTGCTGAAAATCCAAGTTCAGTGCCGCTATTGTTTTTTCTGTAATTAATCTACAAGTCAGTTTCTCAAATATGTTTTCCATTTCGTCAATGTGTGTTGATTGTTTTCTATGCCCATTATTTTCAGTTCCAATAATTTCTCCAAAATAGTTTATTTACTATTTCATTCTGCATCATTTTCTCATCAGACTCAGATTTTCTCCTATTGCTGGGTAGGTTTTGTTTATGTCTTTTTTCATGAAGACATAATTGAAGTAGTTGTGTCATGTTTCTATGTTCTCCATTCTCCATTCCCTGGTTTCTGACTGGAAGGAAGGTGACACTTCGACTAAAAAGAACAGCTGTAGTCTAATCACCCTGTCCATGATCTTGTATTATTAAACCTGAATTACTTACCCACTCAACTTCCTCTGCTCCAAAATAAATAACTCGAGCTTACCCAGCTTCTCTCCACAGCTCATATGTTCCACCTCAGGGAACATCCTGGTGAATCTCCTCTGCACCTCATCCAGTGCAACCACATCCTTCCTGTAGTGTGGCTCCCAGAACTGCACACAATATTTCATTTGGCCTAACCAAAGTACTATATAAAACTCGTATAATCTTTGGGTCAATGAATAAAGGCTTTATCTACAGTCATGCTGAATTCATCAATTATCATATCCACTCACATTCAGGGATGTGTGGAGAAGCAAGCTCTGAGCTTCCTAGTGTGATGCCATTCTTTGAGTACTCCCCTGTCTGGTTCCTTCTTCCAAAGTGTATCACCTCATATTTATTAGCGTTACATTCCATCTGCCATTGATCTTACCAACTGACCATTCTATCTGTATCTTCCTGGAACATAAGACCTTCCTCCTCACTGCCAAACACCCGGCCAATCTTTGTGTCAAACAGTAACTTACTTATCACACTCCTCCTACCACTTCACCTTCACATCATTTATGAATACCAGAAATAATAAGGGACACAGCACTGATCTCTGCGGTACACCAGGGGAAATTGGGCTCCTGTCACCAAACAGCCTTCTACCAGGAGGTTGAGTTTGTATGCAGCTTGGCAAGTCCGTAATAGGCCCTACATGTTCCCTGGTTGTTCTGTTACACTTGATATACGTGAAGAATATCTCGGGATTCTCCTTAATCTTGCCCTTCCATTCCCCTGTGCCAGTCAGTTCCCTCCGAGGGAAGGATTTCCTCCTTATTACGGTTTTAAATGGCATATCCCTTATCCTGTCATTATTTGCCTTAAATATAGAGTAGACCACGAGAGAAACACCCTGTTTATTTCCACCTCATCACATATATCATAGATTTTTGAAATTTCACTGCGATCACTTGTCATGCATTGAAACTGGAGAGGTCGCAAGACAACTCTCTCCATCAGAAATTCTTGTCATCTGAGGAATTAATCTGGAGAATGTCCATTGCACGTCCTCTGTGATCAATGTAATCTTTCTTAGATTAGGTCACCAACATTGCACTCAATACCTCACGTTCTCACCAACACTCTATGCAACTGCTTCATGATGTCTTTACCTCTATATTCCAATACCGTTAAACAAACTCCAACCTAACTTTAGCTTTCCACTTACACGTATTCCACCAAATACCATTCACACTAATTGCATTTACGAACTGACTGCGTCAGTTATAGTGGCATTGAGATGTCCAACATGGAAACAGTCCCTTCCGTCCAATCTGTCCATGTCTAGCAGATATCCCAACCCAATCTCGTCCAACCGACCCAGTGCCTGCAAACCCTTCCTATTCATACAACCATCCAAATGCCTTTCAATTGCTGCAATTGTACCAGCCTCCACCACATCCTCTGGCAGCTCATTCCATACACGTACCACCCTCTGTGTGAAAAAGTTGCCCCTTATGTCTCTTTTACGTTTAGATTACTTACAGCATGGAAACAAGTCCACACCGACCCGCCATCTATTCCCCTACACCTAACACTATGGGCAATTTAGCATAGCTAATTCACCTAACCTGCACATTTTTGGATTGTGGGAGGAAACCCACGCAGACATGGGGAGAACCCGCAAACTCCACACAGCAAGTCTGCACATCTTGAGGTGGGAATTGAACCCGAGTCCTCCGGCGTTGTAAGGCAGCATTGCTAACCACTGCGCCACTGTGCCACCCAACATCTTTTGCCTCTCACCCTAAACCTATGCCCTTTAGTTCCGGAATCCCCGACCCCAGGGAAACGACTTTGTCCATTTATACTCTCCAAGCCCTTCATAATTTTGTACATCTCTATAAGGTCACCCCTCAGCCTCCAACGCTCAGGGGAAAACAGCCCCAGCCTGTACAGCCTCTCCATATACCTCAAATCCTCAAACCCTGTCAACATCCTTGTAAATCCTTCCTGAACCCTTTCAATTTTCATAATATATTTCCGACTGGAAGGAGGCCAGAATTCCACGCAATATTCCAACAGTGGCCTAACTAGTGTCCCGTACAGCTGTAACATGACCTCCCAACTCCAATGCTCATTACTCTAACCAATAAAGGAAAGCTTATGAAACGCCGCCTGAACTATTATATCTACCTACGACTACACTTTCAAGGAGCTATGAACCTGCGCTCCAAGGTCTCTTTGTTCAGCAACACTCCCCAGGACTTTGCCATTCAGTGTATAAGTCCTGCTAAAATTAGCTTTCCCAAAAGGCAGCACCTCGCATTTATCGGAATTAATCTCCATCTGCCACTTCTCAGCACGTTGGCCCATCTGATCAAAATCCTGTTGTACTCTGAGGTAACCTTCTTCCCTGTCCACTACACTTCCAATTTTGTTGTCATCTGTATACTTACTTACGCTCTCACCCAAATCATTTATGCAAATGACAAAAAAAGGACCCAGCACTGATCCTTGTGGTACTCCACTGTTCACAGGCCTCCAGCCTGAAAAACAACCCTCCACCTCCACACTCTGTCTTCAAACTTTGAGCCAGTTGTGTATCCAAATGGCTAGTTGTCCCTGTATTCCGTGAGCTCTAAACTTTCTAACCAGTCTCCCATGGAGAATCTTGTCGAACGCGTTACTGAAGTCCATTTCGATCACATCTTGTGCTCTGCCCTCTTCGTTACATCTTCAAAAAACTTTACCAAGATTGTGAGATATAATTTCCCACGCACAAAGCCATGTTGACTGTCCCTAATCAGTCCTTGTCTTTCCAAATGCATGTACATCCTGTACTTCAGGATTTCCTCCGACATCTTGCCCACCACCGACGTCAGGCTCACTAGCCTATAGTTCCCTGGCTTGTCTGTACCACTCTTTTTAAACAGTGGCACCACGTTTGCCAAACTCCAGTCTTCTGACACCTCTCCTGTGACTATCAACGGTACAAATCTCTCAGCAAGAAGCCCAGCAATCACTCCTCCAACTTCCCACAGAGTTCTAGGGTGCACCTGTTCAGGTCCTGGGGATCTGCTTAGAACAAGGAGAGCCAATGGATGTCATTCACCTGGACTTCCAGAAGGTCTTTGACAATGTGCCGACAGGAGGCTACTGAGTAGGGCAAGGGCCCATGGTGTTAGAGGCAAGGTGCTAGCATGGATAGAAGTTTGGCTGGCTGGTGGAAGCAAACAGTGTCGATAAAAGTGTCCTTCTCAGGATGACAGCCGGTGACACGTGGCATACCATAAGGCTCAGTGTTGGGACCACAACTTTTCAGTTTATACATTAACGATCCAGAAGAAGGATCTGAAGGCAGTCTGGCTCCGTTAGAAGATGAAACAAAGATACGTATAGGGACAGGTAATGTCGAAGAAGCAGGGAGGTTCAGAATGGATTTGGATAGGTTAAGATAATGGGAAAAGAAGTGGCAGATGGCGTACAAAGTGGGAAATTGTGGAAACATGCACTTTGTTAGGAAGAATAAAAACATGGACTACCGAGAACATTCAGATGTCTGAAGTGCAAAGGGACTTGGGAGTTCTACTCCAGGATTCTCTCAATGTAAACCTGCAGGTTGAATCAGTAGTTAGGAAGGTAAATGCAGTAATGGAATTTATTTGGAAAGGATTTGAATATAAAAGCAGGAACGTACTTCTGAGGCTCTATAAGGCTCTTGTCAGACCATATTTGGAGTATTGTGCGCTGTTTTGAGCTCCATATCTCAGGAAGGATGTGCCGACCTTGGAATGAGTTCACAGGAGATTCACGGGAATAGTCCCAGGAATGAAAAGCTTAAATTATGAGAACGTTTGAGGACCCTAGGTCTGTTCTTGATGGAGTTCAGAGGGATGTGGGGGATCTAATTGAAACATACAGAATACTAAATGGCCTGGACAGTGCGGATGGTGAGAAGACTTCCATTGGTAGGAGACTCTAGGACCCAAGGATGCAACCCTAGAGTAAAGGGAAATCCTTTTAGAATGGATGTAAGGATTAACGACTTCAGCCAGAGAGTGGAGAATCTATGGAATTCATTGTCACAGAATGCAGTGGAGGTCAGGTCATTGAGTATATTTAAGGCCGAGATAGTTAGTTTCTTAATGGGATCAAGGGTTGCAGGGAGAAAGCAGGAGAATGGTGTTGAGAAACTTGTCAGCCATAATTGAATGGTGGATCAGACTCGATGGGCTGAATGGCCTAATTTCTGTTTCTATATACGATGATCTTATGGTCGTAAGCCACAGTCTATTGCACCCTCTCTCTCTCACTTTGTTCCTTCTGACAGCAAAATGTGAGAGTAAAAATTCCCTGAGTCATCTTTTCCAAACTTGCAGCATTCCTGTTGAAGATCCATTGGAATCGGTCCACTGCTTGAAGGAATGGAAATTCTGCCAAATCCAACTGTTCCAGGAAGAAGTCTCATACCAGCACCTTGTTTGAGAATAACGTCGGAGACAGAGTATCAGTTGAGACGCATTATCTCTTTTCCATTTGAAATGAGTTCAACTACTATGAAACCCTGGAAACCTTTTTCTATTATTTTTCATCTTCAGACATGTGCGATTGTGTATGTGTATGACTCTGTGTCTCACATTTTTCGAGAGAATTGCTTAGATTACACTTCAAACCTGTTGTAAAGAGTGGAGAAGTGGGGCTGGAAAAGGACACTGTGACCCTCCAACATTTGTCAGAGCAGAAATGAGAAATTCGCACGGGCTGTTCAAACGGGAATTCTCTTCCTCAGAGGTTTCATCCCAAGATGGCAGCTCAACAACACCACTTCCAGCGTAATTAGACACAGTCCATAAATGTTGGCCTATCAACAACACCCACATTCCATGAACAAATCTAAAATGATAAACTGCAGCAGAATTAATGGAATGGGAACAATACTGTTAGACAAATGTCTGGTGCCTTCCAGAATTGTGCTGCATGTGTACTTTGGCTTTGTGCAGTTCCCTAGTATTGTGCCTGGATGATTGTATTTGTTCAAAGTTGTGTTTTGCTACATTTGACAGACATGTGAATGGAGGAAAATTGTGGACAGACAGAAAAGTGCTGCGCAGACCACAATCAAATCAGCCATGATCTTATTGTCTGGTCGAGCAATGACAAAGTGTCTAATGACCCACTCCTGCTCCTCAGTTCTCTGTTCCACTGTTCCATTCAGTCCTTAAAACCACTTGTATAGGAGCAGATAGAGACCACGTGCTCCAAATAACTGGTCCGCAGTATTGCAGGATATCATTCAGTCCCTCAACACTGTGTGGTTTGCTGTGGGTTGGAAAATGTGATGGGAAATCCAAGCTGTGTATGAAAGTGGTCTCCCACCTCTTTAAAGAGTGTCTCCTCTCTGCAAGTAGTGTTTCATTTGTTGGTCATGTTGTAGATCCAGATTCACTGTGAATATCGGGCCATATCTCTCCCAGCGATGGCTCACAAAATACGTTTCTCTCACTGTCCCCAACATTCAATAACAATACTTCTAGGAAAATTACAACCATTCACTTTCCAAAGACAGAATAGGAGAACATAAGAAACAGGAATAGGTAATTTGGATGCTCACGCCATTGTATGCTATCATGGCTGACCAACTGTTGGCATTACCTCTTCTTTAAGGCGCAATTCTTCAGGCCCCTCAGCTCTCTGACAGGTCAAAAATCCATCTACCTCCTCTTTAAATACATGGAGTGATCTCACTCCCCGAACTTTCGGGATCTGAGAATTCCTGACATTCACTACCCTCTGTGAGAAGAAAACACTCTCCACACAGACACTATCACGTATTAGCATTAACAAAAGTGTTTAACTGACCTGCTTAGGTAAGAGGGATTGACCCTAATATCAAGGCAGGATTTGACTGAAGATTTTATCCTCAGAGGCACTTAAATATCCAGAATCATGCATCCTGAGTAAAAATAAAAATACAAGCCATGGAATGTATCACATTCTTAGTGTCTATGTAGCACATAACGAGTGATTGTCCATCACCATCAAGTTTCGATGCAATGACCTCTTATTCTTTTACAGTGCTAAAGATTAACCTTCACTCACTCCTCTTTTACCATCAACCCAGGGATTAGTCTTGTGAAATTCCTTAACACAGCCTCCATTGCAATGAGATAATTCCTTTTCGAGGATAAAAATTCTGTCCATAATACTCCAAATACTGCCACAACCACACTCTCAGTGATGATCACAATAATTCCTTTCCCTTACTTTCTGGTCTCTCTATCTTTATTATGCATTGTCACTATTGTGGAATTTAAAAGTTCCTTACAACTGCATGTCAGCATTAGTAAAGCCAGCACCAGAGATGCCCGTGGAGATGAACATCTCTATTGGGGAGAGACTCATTCATAAAGACTGCACTTGAAATAGGGAATGGTCACTGACCTGAATGGAAATGAAGTGTAGGAATAAGAAAAACAGGCAGTGGAAGGGAGCTAAATTTAAATTTGTTCTTCTCTCACGGGATGTGTGCAGCCATGGTCAGGCCAGCATGTTATGCTGATCTTGAACTGAGTTCCTGGTTCAGCTGTTCCAAAGTACATTAAAGAGGAAAACACATTGCTGTGGGTTTGCACAGACATGTCTGAGGAAGTATAACGCATTGACTTCTCTGAAGGACATGAAGCAAGCGGATGGGGCTTTTATCACAAAATGACGATAATTTTCGTTCAATTACATCAATTTCCTTTGTGAGGTACCACCATATTATTAATCTGTGCGTCTAGATTATGTGTCAATGATTTCAGCAGCATGCAGTGTTTGCCTGTCTGACAGAATCTTTGCAATGAACAAGTGCAACATACTCAAGAGCAATTATTCTGCAACTGACATGTGGTTAGAAGGGACTTGATAAATTGTATGGCGATTTAACAAAGGCATTATTGATGGATAATTCAGAAGATGCACTGAGGTTGAGGAGAAGACTGGGATGTAATGATGGCGGTATTGGACAGGATTCGTGAGTGATAAGGATATAGAAACGTAGATTTACGCAAGGCTAGAAGGATTATGGAGTTTGAGAACAGTCTGGTTCTCCTCACACATTGGTGAGTAATCTGTCTTGACTAATTTGTTCGATACTATTTGTGAGGAATGGAATATTTCATTGGAATTGCAAGTCTTGGCATCTACCTTGTTAAATTTTAAATAGTATGAGCAGCAATTCAGTCCAACCTGGCTTAATGAACTGATAGAATGACTTACCAGGAAAACCAACTATAGCAAGGATGCGATAGTAACCAGCTTGAAAAACCATCAATACAGCATAGATCAGCAAAATTAATGACATCCAAGGTTGAGAAAGCCAGTAAAGACCCCCAGATAAATTCTTGTCCATGTTTGAACATTCCAGTCTAATGTTCTCAGATTCTGATCCGCTGTTGGAACATTCTAGAATAATGTTCTCAGATTCTGATCTCTCCTCCCCCTCTCTCTAAACCTGCTGATGCCTGTTAATGCTGTTGCTGATGCTCCCGCTGATACTATGGGATAACACATTGATCCGAGCCCCTAATTAATAGAAGAGGAAAGCCCTCCAGTGACATATTTAGGATGCACGGAGACTGACATCAATCACAGTCGCTGAACAAATAACTCCCGTTGACCCATTTCAATTCAATACTTTTATTAAAATTCAAAATTATGATTAAAAGTTACACATTCTGGATGGGATATGTGGGGGTGACTGAGGGAACAAGTGTTGGGTCTGGTAGATCAATCATGTGTAAGCATTCAATCTGCCTTCGATGTGGGAGCAATGCCAAAGGTTTATCAGAATATAAGCATTGTTCTCCGTTTATAAATTGAAGCATACATTCTGTATCTCCTGATCAGGCACTGCAATATCAGGAAGACATTGAGAGAACTTTTATCGCCCATGATCTGAGAAGAAAATGTTCCTAAGACTACGTGCGGTTATAACAGACAACGACATGGGGACTGCAGATGTTTGATAATTCAGTGTAGGTAAAGCATGGCGGTGGAAAAGGCACAGTAAGCCAGGCAATATCCGAGGAGAAAGAGAGTCGACGTTTCAGGCAGGACCTTTCTTCAGGACTGGGCAAGGAGAAGGGGGCTAAGAGAAACTAGGTGATGGGTGAGGCTGCGGAAAAGATAAGTGATAGGTGAGCGAATGTAGGAGGTGATAGTGATAGGTCGATGGGGAGTGGGGAGCAGATGGTGGGAAGGAAGATGGACATTAGGTCTCCTCCAGAGGGCAGATGTGAGTCCGGCGGTTGGATCTAGGTTGGCCAGGGGAGATTTGTAAATCAGTGAATCCAATGTTCATGCCATGTGTTTGTTGGCTTCCAAGGCAGAAGATGAGATGTTACTGGTAACATCCTGGTAAATCTCTTCTGAACCCTCTCCAGCTTAATAATCTCCTTCCTATAACAGAACTGCACACAGTACTTCAGAAGAGGCTTTATCAATGTCCTGCAGAATCTCAGCATGACTTCCCAACTTCTAACTTCAAAGCTCTGAACAATGAAGTAACCTTAAACACCCTGCACCACAAACTTCAACGAATTATACCTACGCCCCTGGGTCCCTCTTTTCTATATAACTACCAAAACCCAGCATTCATTGTGTAAGCCCTCCCCTTGTTTGTTTTACCAAAATGCAATACCTCACATGTATCCAGGTTAAAACCCATTTGCTAATCGCAGCCCAGTGAGTGATATTACTGCCCGCTCATAATTCTCTTTCGGATTAAATGAAAATCCCCTCTCCAGAAGGCCTACTGACATCAGCCTTGAGTTTCCCAAAGACCCAGATTTGGTTTGCCTTGCGCAGGCAGAGGGAGGAATCGGTAAGCAACAGCTGGAAAGGAAACAGTGTCAATGAATGATTTTAGGAAGAGGGAAGCCACATGTTAAGAGATTTGAAATAGTGACCGGTGCTTTGGGACCAGAATTGTGCTCCATCCTCATCTCTGGTGTTCAGTATTGATATCTACTCGAAACCTTCATAGTGCAAAGTGTGTTGCAGGTTTTCTTCCCCTAAAATAGCAGACTACTGATAATAGCCATTTAAACCGGAAATCATAGCCAAGCAATTAAAGAACTTCATAGTTTATCTCAATGGCACAGCAAATGCACTCAACATCCTATAGTTAGCGCGAATAACTGTACTTTTTTCCTTCAGAAATGTCCCCTGTATAATTTGGTAATAGAACACAGAACATAGAACAATACAGCACAGAACAGGCCCTTCAGCCTACGATGTTGGGCCGAACATTTGTCCTAGCTTAAGCACCCATCCATGGACCTATCCAATTGCTGCTTAAAGGTCACCAAAGATTCTGACTCTACCACTCCCACAGGCAGCGCATT
Organism: Chiloscyllium plagiosum; assembly: GCF_037043375.1. Taxonomy (NCBI): domain Eukaryota; kingdom Metazoa; phylum Chordata; class Chondrichthyes; order Orectolobiformes; family Hemiscylliidae; genus Chiloscyllium; species Chiloscyllium plagiosum. The sequence goes on along the minus strand of NW_028270159.1, from coordinate 94,283,115 downwards.
CTATGCCCCCACCACTCTCTGGGTAAAGAACCCACCCCTGACATCTCCCCTATGCCTTCCACCCTTCACCTTAAATGTATGTCCCCTTGTAACACTCTGTTGTACCCGGGGAAAAAGTTTCTGACTGTCTACGCTATCTATTCCTCTGATTATCTTATAAACCTCTATCAAGTCACCCCTCATCCTTCGCCGTTCCCACGAGAAAAGGTCTAGCACTCTCAACCTATCCTCGTACGACCTATTCTCCATTCCAGGCAACATCCTGGTAAATCTTCTCTGCACCGTCTCCAAAGCTTCCACATCTTTCCTAAAGTGAGGCGACCAGAACTGCACACAGTACTCCAAATGTGGCCTAACCAAAGTCCTGTACAGTTGCAACATCACTTCACGACTCTTGAATTCGATCCCTCTGCTAATGAACGCTAATACACCATAGGCCTTCTTACAAGCTCTATCCACCCGAGTGGCAACTTTCAAAGATCTATGAACATAGACCCCAAGATCCCTCTGTTCCTCCACCTCACTAAGAACCCTACCGTTAACCCTGTATTCCGCATTCTTATTTGTCTTTCCAAAATGGACAACCTCACACTTGGCAGGGTTGAACGCCATCTGCCACTCCTCAGCTTGGCTCTGCATCATATCTAAGCCCCTTTGCAGCCGACAACAGCCCTCCTCACTATCCACAACTCCACCAATCTTCGTATCATCTGCAAATTTACTGACCCACCCTTCGACTCCCTCATCCAAGTCATTAATAAAAATTACGAACAGCAGAGGACCCAGAACTGATCCCTGCGGAACTCCACTTGTAACTGGGCTCCAGGCTGAATATTTACCATCTACCACCACTCTCTGACTTCGACCGGTTAGCCAGTTTTCTATCCAATTGGCCAAATTTCCCTCTATCCCATGCCTCCTGACTTTCCGCATAAGCCTACCATGGGGAACCTTATCAAATGCCTTACTAAAATCCATGAATACTACATCCACTGCTCTACCCTCATCCACATGCTTGGTCACCTCCTCAAAGAATTCAATCAGACTTGTAAGGCAAGACCTACCCTTCACAAATCCGTGCTGGCTGTCCCTACTCATAAATCCTATCCCTCAGTACCCTTTCCATTACTTTACCTACCACCGAAGTAAGACTAACTGGCCTGTAATTCCCGGGGTTATTCTTATTCCCTTTTTTGAACAGGGGCACAACATTCGCCACTCTCCAGTCCCCTGATACCACCCCCGTTGACAGTGAAGATGAAAAGATCATTGCCAACCGTACTGCAATTTCCTCTCTTGCTTCCCACATAATCCTAGGATATATCCCATCAGGCCCGGGGGACTTGTCTATCCTCAAGTTGTTTAAAATGTCCAACACATCTTCCTTCCTAACAAGTATCTCCTCTAGCTTACCAGTCCGTTTCACACTCTCCTCTTCAACAGTACGGTCCCTCTCATTCGTAAATACTGAAGGAAAGTACTCATTCAAGACCTCTCCTATCTCTTCTGACTCAATACACATTCTCCCACTACTGTCCTTGATCGGACCTACCCTCGTTCTCGTCATTCTCATGTTTCTCACATACGCATAAAATGCCTTTGGGTTATCCTTGATCCTATCCGCCAAAGATTTTTCATGCCCTCTCTTAGTTCTCCTAATCCCTTTCTTCAGGTCCCTTCTGGCTATCCTGTATCCCTCCACTGCTCTGTCTGAACCCTGTTTCCTCAACCTTATGTAAGCCTCCTTTTCCTCTTTACAAGACATTCCACCTCCCTCGCCAACCAAGGTTCCCTCACACGACCATTTCTTTCCTGCCTGACAGGTACATACATATCAAGGACACATCGTATCTGTTCCTTGAAAAAGTTCCACATTTCCACGACATCCTTCCCTGATAGCCTATGCTCCCAACTTATGCTCCTCAGATCCTGTCTTACGGCATCGTAATTACCCTTCCCCCAATTGTAAAATCTACCCTGTTGCACGCATCTATCTCCCTCCATAACCAAGGTGAAAGTCACAGAATTGAGGTCACCATCACCAAAATGTTCACCCACTGACAAGCCCATCACTTGTCCCGGTTCTTTACCGAGTACCAAATCCAAAATGGCCTCCCCTCTGGTCGGACAATCTACATACTGAGTTAGAAAAGCTTCTTGGACACACTGCACAAACACCGCCCCATTCAATCTACTTGATCTAAAGAGCTTCCAATCAATATTTGGGAAGTTGAAATCGCCCATGACTACTACCTTGTGTCTTCTGCACTTTTCCAAAATCTGTTTCCCAATCTGTTTCTCCACATCTCTGCTGCTATTGGGGGGCCTATAGTAAACACCCAACAAGGTGACTGCACCTTTCCTATTTCTGATTTCAGCCCATACTACCTCTAAAGGCAGATCCCCCTCGATCTGCCTTTCTGCAGCCGTTATACCATTTCTAATGAGCAACGCCAACCCCCCTCCTTTTTACCACCCTCCCTAATCCTACTGAAACATCTGTAACCAGGAACCTCCAACAACCATTCCTGTCCCTCTTCTATCCACTTTTCCGTGATGGCCACAACATCGTAGTCCCAGGTACCGATCCACGCCTTACGTTAACCCACCTTATTTCTGATACTCCTTGCGTTGACGTATATGCACTTGAACCCATCCCTGTGTCCGCAAGTATTCCCTGTCAGTGCAATCTTCTTCACAGCCTCCCTACATTCTTGGACATCCTGACAAACAGCTAGCCTACTTGCTGGACTACAAGTCCGGATCCCATCCCCCTGCCAAATTAGTTTAAACCCCGCCGAAGATTGCTAGCAAACCTACACCCCAGGATATTGATGCCCTTCTGGTTAAGGTGCAATCCGTAATGTTAACCAGAATTTAATAAATCCATACACTTAAAATAAGCCCCAAAATCTGGGCATGGTTTAGGCCTTGATTAATGGGTGGTGCTCACGTTTCTGAGGAGGAGCTCTGGATTCGATTCCAGTCCATAACTGTCTGGTAGTGCCCCTATCACTGGAGAAGATGGTGTTATTCATGTCCTGTGGAGGTGTATCACAGCATGTTACAACAGGCTGATGAATAAACACTCAGGAGCATCATATTGCTGATTCAGCGGCTAATGCTGAATGATGGTCGTGTCACTCTTAGTGGGCCGAAACTTCCAGTCTCAAAGCCCACAGAGCTTTTTTTTTTCATAATATGTTTGAACAAGTTGATTAAACTCTTTTTCGAACCGTGTCTTTATGGGGAAGGACGAGGTACGACTACTACATTTGAGAACTTAGACGCAGGATGACTGAAAGCACAGCCATTCGTCTTGAATGGAGTCACATTTACACTTTTTAGAAGTTTATAAAATGTTGAAGGGCATGGATAGAGTGACTGGTCAAGGGGCACCTGAGGGAGCGTCAGGAAATACAGAATAGAGATCATTACTCATGTTGTGTTTGGAAAGCTGTAACTAGTGGAATTCTTCAGGGATCTGTGTGATGTCATCAAACAATTACAATCGATACCAATGAATTTGATGAAAGGGATAGAGCTCAGTTTGTTCATGCACCAGGATAGTCATTCAATAAATGTCAAATGAAGACAGAGCGTCTGCAATGGCATACAGACAGGGGGAGGGAAGAGCGTCTGCAGTGGGACACTGACAAGGGGAGGGCAGAGCATCTACAATGGGGTAGAAACAGGGGGAGGGCAGATCATCTGCATTGGGATAGAGACGGGGAAGGGCAGAACATCTGCAATGGGAGAGCGACAGGAGAGGGCAGAGCGTCTGCAATGGGATAGAGACAGGGGAGTGCAGAACATTTGCAATGAGATACAGACAGGGGAGGGTAGGGCGTCTGAAGTGGAATACAGACAGGGCGAGGACATAGCGTCTGCAATGAGATGCAGACAGGGGGAGTGCAGAACGTCTGAATGGGACACAGACCGGGGGAGGTCAGAGCATCAAGCAATGGCACACAGACAGAGGACAGTTGTGAGCAAACCGTCACTAGAAAAAGATAACAGTACTATATATATATATACGATGGGAATTTTCTACTTTGGGGAAAAGACAAAACAACAGAAAATTATTTAAAATGCAAGGAGAATGCAGAACTCAGTGGTACGAAGACATTTGTGTGTTCTAGCACATGACCCATATCAAATTACTCTGCAGTTGCAGCAAATGATTTGGAAGGTTAATGGAATTATTCTGTTTCGGGCAAGGGGTGTTGGGTATGATCTTAACGGTGTTTGTCAGCATCAGTGCAGGGCATTGCTGAGATCACATCTGAAGTATTATGTGTAGTTATAATTGCCTAAACTGAATTTAAAAAATCAAAATTGCTTTCGAAAAGTTTCAAAATTTTTTTCTCTTTACTCATTCTTGGGATGAAGGCATTACGTTATGAAGAATTAACAGTTCAGCCTGAGAATGAGGGTTGTTGTATTGACCATATAAGACCTTGAGAAGAGTATAGTTGGTGAATACCGGATGGATATTTCTTCTTGTGTGGGAGATTAAAACTGGGGATATAATTTCAGAATAATTCAGATTGAAAGGAAAGGTCATTGGACTGAAAAATTGAACTCTGATTTCTCGTCATACATGCTGCAAGAGAGGCTGAGCTTTTCCAGTAATTTCTGTATTTGTTTAAGAATAAAACATATTCATTTTAACACAGATATTGTGAAGACATGAAACGCTTATTTTTACATTATGCAGGCACATATTAACAGATTCTCAAAAAAGTAGGGCCATTTATTTTTAATGAATTGATTCTGTGTACGACAACAGCAATAATGCACTGACCTGGAGTCGAGAATGCGATGGAGTCATATAGTTCGGACAATGTTCAAGGAGAGCTCACATGATACAGTTTGGGGTCTGATAACGTTATTGATTTAACTTCGAGATGGAAAAATGTAGCCTATCTGTGAAGGAACAGTCTATTGCTCCCTTGCTGTTTCCCTGTCGCTCATCACGGCAACGTGTGGGAGTGAAAAAAAATCGCCTTTCCCACTCATGGAGGAATCCTGATGATGATTCATTGGAAAACTCCCACTGCCTGAAACAAAGCAATTCAGCCAAATACAACTGTTTCAGGAAGAAATCCCATTGTCAGAAGTTTGTGCGAGCAGAATAACATCAGAAGTAATTATTCAGACTCTATAGGGAGGGTGACAGACAAGAGATTCTTTGGCTGCAAATGGGAATCCGGGATGGTGTTTAGTCTCCTACATGCCAGTATCCAGGATGTCGCAGAGCGGCTGCAGAACGTTCTCACCTGGGTGGGGGAGCAGTAGAGAAGTCATTGTGCACATTAATACAAATGACACAGGTAGAAATAGTGATGAGGTCCTGCAGAGTGATTGTAGAGAGTAAGAAATAGGGTAAAAGGCAGGACCACGACAGTGGTAATATCCGGTTTACTTCCAGTGCTCTGTGCTGGTGAGGGTAAGAACAGGAGGATATGTCAGTTGAATGGGTGGCTAAATAATTGGTTCGGGGGCAGAGATTTAGATTTTTGGATCACTAAGATCTTTTGTGGGGCAGAGGTGATCTGTTCGGGAAGGACGGGTTGTACCTGAACTGGAAAGGAACAAATATCCTGACAGGCAGGTTTGCTAGTGTTGCAAGGTAGGGTTTCAACTAGTTTGTCTGGGGTTGGGGAGGGGTGGGATCCTCAACAGTAGGAAGGCAAGTGTGAGGCTGGAAAGAAATACAGTAATCAGAAACAGAAAAGTGAAGAGACTGGCTAGGCTGGAACACGACAGAGAGCAAGGAATGTCTGTTGGATTAAATTACAACTGTTTCAATGCAAGATGGTTGACAAGTAAGGCCGATGAACTCAGAGTGTGAATAGGTATGTGGGACTTGGATATTATAACCATTACAGGAGCTTGGGTCAGTATATATAACTGCTATTTTAATATTATAGATATTTGTTTGAGAGAGGGACTCGGGAATCCCAATGATACACATGTCAGAAGTGCTGCCTCCTCTACCAGTTCTTTTCCCATGTATTTCACTCGACTGACATCCTATTCCTAACCTCATTGGCACATTGAATAGTCTTGTTGCGTGAAATTTTAAATATCATTTCAGCACAACTCTGGCAATTACTTTTTCTTTCAAATGGACAGACTTGACAATAAATACTTAAGAGTGAGTTCATTAACTGCGAAAGAGGAGTCCTCTGAATCAGTCCAGTGATAACAGGATCTGATATCTATCACCTCCACCAAACCTGCTTGACAACGAACTCCATTTTTCCAGAGCAGCGAGGAAAGGAGCAGGAGTAAAGCGAGGTCTTCTGGGTAGGATAGGGCTTAATTTATATCTGGGCTGTTGTTATACCGAGATATTACACGTATATCTCCCTAACAACCCCCCCCCCCCCCCCCACCACCACCACTAACGAGGAGAAAAAGATCCTGTAAGATAAGGCTTTTATGTCATATCCATCCTTTTCATTTATTTAAGTGCATTGTTGGTTTTAGTTAGTTCATATAAAGTTAAGCTTACAATGGCAGGAGACCTCAGACGCGTGGCATGTGACTATTGCTTGATGTGGGAGCTTAGGAACGTGTCTGACGTTCCTGACTCTTACACTTGCAAGAAATGTGTCCAGCTGCAGCTGTTGTTTGACCGTATGACGGCTCTGGAGTTGCGGATGTACTCACTGTGGAGCATCCGCGATGCTGATGAGGTAGTGGATAGCACATTTAGTGAACTGGTCACACCAAAGGTTAGGATTGCTGAGTGAGACAGTGAATGTCTCCAGCGAACACACGACGCAGAAATAAAATATCCCTCGACCCACTATCGTTATTGTATTTAGCTAGTGCTGAATTTGTTTTTTTTTAAATTTTTTAATGTTTTTATATCTGTCCTTATTCAACTTGTAACCAATGGATGAACAAAATTCAATTTAAGGCAGATTCATATTTCACAGAGTCCCAATTAGCCAATCAAAATCACATCCTTCCTTGTCAAACTTAACATTATCATCTGAAATAATTCTGGCAGACTTTTCAGCAAGACCTCTCTTTCACGAAATCATGCTGACTCGGCCCTATTTTACTATGCACCTCCAAGTACTGCATTACAAGGGCCCAGTTCTGCAGCGAAATATCCCAGGCCAAGCCATCTCCAGCTGCTTCATCAATGTCCTTCCTACATCATACGTTCAAAAGTGGGAACGTTCAATGACAAATGTGCAATTAATACCACCCACAACTCCTCATTTTAAATTTAACATAGCACAATCCATTAGAGATTGGGCAACTTTAGATTTAGTCCTAGCAATGAGAAAGTCTAATTTTTAGGCCCCAAGGGATCCTTCCACATCCGCCACAAATTCACCTGCACCTCCACACGCATCATTTACTGCATCCGCTGCACCCGATGTGGCCTCCTCTATGTTGGAGAGACAGGCCGCCTACTTGAGGAACGTTTGAGAGAACACCTCTGGGACACCCGGACCAACCAACCCAACCACTCCGTGGCTCAATACTTCAACTCCCCCTCCCACTCCACCAAGGACATGCAGGTCCTTGGACTCCTCCATCGCCAGACCACAGTAACACGACGGCTGGAGGAAGAGCGCCTCATCTTCCGCCTAGGAACCCTCCAACCACAAGGGGTGAACTCAGATTTCTCCGGTTTCCTCATTTCCCCTCCCACAACTTGTCTCAGTCCCAACCCTAGAACTCAGCACAACCTTCCTAACATGCAATCTTCTTCCTGACCTCTCCGCCGCCACCCCCACTCCGGCCTATCACCCTCACCTTAACCTCCTTCCATCTCTCGCATTTCCAACGCCCCGCCCCCAAGTTGCTCCTCCCTACCTTTTATCTTAGCCTGCTTGGCACACTTTCCTCATTCCTGAAGAAGGGCTCATGCCCGAAACGTCGATTCTCCTGCTCCTTGGATGCTGCCTGACCTGCTGCGCTTTTTCAGCAACACATTTTCATCCTAAATTATTCACAAGGTTTATAAGTAAAACATGCAGAGCTGGCAGAGCGTACGCAAAAGGAGAGTTCAGCTCTGTGTTCAAAATGCTACTTCAGGCTCCCTCATAAAAGACCTTAACAACATCACTCTGTAAATTCCCCAAACTAAGAACAGCAAGAGACTGTCCCACTATTTCCATCGCTGTCAGCATCATGTGGTGAGGAATACAATCTCCAAGGTTACACAGCATCCTGGCTTGAATCAATATCATAGTCCCTTCACTGTCACTTGTTTAGAATCCTGTGGCTCTCTTTGAAACATATCAGTTAGTGTCCCTCCACCACGAGGATCACTGGGGTTCACCACCATATTCTGAATGGAAATTAGACATAGGCAATAAATGCTGGTCTTGCTAATGGAATTCACCTTACAAGAACAACTGACAGGAATCTGCTCTATTAAAGGCTTCCATTCTAACCTATCTGATTTCTAACGCAGTTTTAATGAGGCTTTTACTTTGACGTAAGCATCTGATCTTTCTGTAACTCCATGAAACTTTCACGAGTGCTTTCGCAGTGCTGATTAAAAATCGCATTTGCAAGTTGTACTCATCATTCTGAAAGGGAGAGCCTTTGTGCGCTTGAGAATGCTTTCATCATTTGTCAGTATCTATGGGCAATAGCAACGAAGAAACTAAGATCAGGAATAAGTGATTGGACATCTTGAACCGAGTCTGCGATGTGATAAGATCATGTATGATCTAATTGTGGCCAGAAACACACTTTCCTGCTATGCCCTATAACTTTAATTCATAATTCATAGCCGATAAACTGTCTGACTGTGTCTTAAGAATATTCAATGTCTTACCTTTCATCACTCTCTGGGAGGTAAGTTCCCATAGACGCAGAACCCTTTGAGATGGTTAAAACAATCACCAACTCCTTCCCTGGGATATTCTCCAGTTTCCAGGAGTCCATCCATTTCTGGAAATCTCTCGCACAAATTGAAATATTGTTTAGGCATTCAACTTGAATAGACTACTCAGAATATTATGGGTTTAAAAGGGATCATGCGTCATTTGCCTAAACTCCAACTGATCCAAGGCCAATGTGACAATGTTTCCTCCAGAGATAAATGCTCTTCACAGGAATCAGTTGAGTGAATCTTCTCTGGACTGCTTTTCATGTCATTGGGCCCTCAAAACTCCTAATGTGGTCTCACCGTACCTTACAAAACTGTAGGATATCTTCCCTAATCCTGAATGTATTCTCTTTCAAAAGGTTTGAAAATTTATATTTTCTCCCTATGATGTGCACGCAACGTGTTTTGTTTTGTTATCAAGGTGCCTGATTCCTCTGTGCCTCAGATTTGCAATCTCTCCATTGGATTAATGCACTGTTTTTCATTCAAATGACCAATCTATTCCAACACATGTTTCCTGCTATTCCCCATATACCAATATATCATTCACTTGACCCACTTCGAACTCTCTATAATATAACGAAGTGGAGGTCAACATCCATCTGATAATTAAAAGCAATGCACCCAGTGAAGAGAGTGTGACAAGTGATGTAACCCACCTCATTTTTGACACCCAGGTTGTTATAAAGGAGTGGTTCAATGAAATTGAATCCTTTCACGCATTCTGAAATTAACAAGTACTATTCGGTTGTCTATGGGTTACACGGTGGCTCAGGGGCTAGCACTGCTGCCTTAACAGCGCTAAAGATCAAGGTTCGATTCCGGCTTCGGGCACCTGTCTATGTGGAGTTATCACATTCTACTCGTGTCTGTGTGGGCTCAAACACGTGCTCCTGTTTCCTCTCACAAGCCAATGATGTGCAGGTTACTTGAATTGGGCATGCTAAATTGCCCACAGTTTTCACGGATGTGTAAGTTAGGTGCGTTAGTCAGGGGTAAATATAGTTAATAGTGTAGAGGAATGCATCTGAGTGGTTTACTCTTTGGAGGGTCAGTGTTCGTCCGAAGGGCCTGTTTCCCTACTCTACATATTCTATGATCCTAACTTTAACAGTGAACAAATGACTAACAAGCTGAACAATCAGTCTGTAACTAATTACTTATTCTTGAAAAAAACAAGATTTTCCTGATAAGCGGTTTCATTAATGCGGATTCCACTCATAAATCCATTATTACTAAGAGTAAAATTAAAACTTAGTTTCTCAAATTTCATCCAGAATGGAATCTTCTTGAAATTTCTTTATCTTATTCCCTCGTCTTTCTCTTTCTAAATGCCTTCTCAGTTGTTTTCTGGTTTCAAGAATATTTGCTCAGCGTGTTGTGTATTGATGGGTAGAGCTTTTTAGGCAGAGCATGGAGATTTTTTGTGAGACCCCAATATTTCATTCACAGAGGACACTTCCCTGTCATCGTTTTTTCAAATAGCAGTTGACTCTCCCCCTCTGTCCAATTGCCTCTCTGTTATATATATATCTACTTGACTCAAGAAATTCTTATTATATGATTGGTTTGATATTGTTAACACTAAAATGGATCCTTAATCTCCAAGTGCCGTTTTAAGTTAATTGGCAGCATTTGAACTGTTGCCTGGATAAAAATGCTGCTTGGGCCTGATAACTGAACGGGTTTGATCCATTCTGTCAATTTGGGCACCTGCAAACTGTTTACCCACAGACATTTGTTCTTCTGTTTAATCACCGAAAAGCCCCTTACCTTGTCAAAAGTCATCATGGTATTTCCCAAAATTTTGCAAGTTCGCCGTTTTTACGCACCAATAGATTGATATGCACACTGATATCTCCACCTCTACAATAATAGTCCGATTAAAAAACTCTTATTTCAAAACCAGGCAGCTGTCGATTCTTCTCCATAATCCTGTCTTCTTTTCTTATTCTTGGGGATTCTGCTTCCCAGGACTTTGGTTGATAAAGGTCCCTGTCAGAGAGCAGATCTTTCTGCCTCCAGGCTGGACTTGTTGGCGGCTTGCTGCTCTTTGCCGCTCTGACCAACCGTTCAAACTGTTTGATATTTATACCCCAAAAGATTGGATTGTTTCATTGGTTTCAATATTGTAAAAACACTAAATACAAACTTGATTAGCATTTGGCATCTTGGCACATTATTTAAACTGATTGGCTGAATTTGAATTTGAATTTGTCTCATAGCAAGCCAGATACTGTTTGACCAAACATTACATTTTTAATTTTTCCAGTACTCTAGCCAGCCTTTCAACTCTCTTGAAGGTATAGTACACTTAAAAATTCATAACACTTTCCACCCTATCTAAACCTCTGATTATCTTTTCTAGATCAATTCAGACAGCTCTCAACCTTCTTCTCTAGAATGAAAACAGCGGCAACTACCTTAGACATTCCTTTTAAGACCTTCCCTCGAATTCAGGCAACATCCTCGTAAATCTCTTTTGAACCCTTTCCAAACGTTCCACGTCCTTCCTGTAATGTAGCAAGTAGAAATATACAGTACTCCAAGTGCGGCCACATCGGAGTTTTGTGCACCTGCAGTTTGATCATGTGTCTCCGAAATTCTATCCCTCTTCCAATAAAATCTAACCTACTCTACACCTTCTTCACAAGCCTATTAAACAGATAGGCAACTTACAGTGATCTACATACATGGACACTGCCAAGAATCTTTCAATTGGCCAGTACTCTTTATTCCTTTTGCTCCTTCCAAAATGAATCACCTCACACTCTTGCACATTAAATTCAAGTTGCCACCTCTCAGCCCAGTTCTGTAGCTTATCTATGTCTTTCTGTAACCTGCAACATCCTTTACCACTATCCACACTTCACCAACCTTAGTATCATCATTAAATTTACTAACACATCATTTTATGCCCACATCTAGGTAATTTATTAAAATGACAAACAGCAGTAATCCCAACAGGTTCTTCTGTAGGAACTATAGTTTATAGTGTAGTCTGTGAAAAGAGAAAACATTGCTTTTGTGCCTTTGCTTTTTTGAGTTTTTCATCGTTATCTTGTCAGTTTCATCCTGCAAAGAGCCATCACCTAGTTTCACTCTGCGATTTTTTTTTTATGTACGAGTGAAAGCTACTGGTAGCAGTATTTATGTATCCGTTCATTTCCTGTCATAGCTTCTTTTAATGTTGTGTGTTAACCCTTTGCTGATTTTATTTTGTTTGTTTTCATTAATTCACAGGAAGAGGGCATTGCTGCGTAGGCCGGCATTTATTGTGCATCCTTGATTTTCCAGAGAGCAGTTAGGAGTTATCCACATTGTTGTGGGTCTGGAGACACATATCGGTCAGACCAGGTAAGGATGGCAGTTTCCTTCCCCATAGGACATTTGTGAAACAGGGGAGCTTCTCCTGACCATCTATTCATGTTCACCGTCAGTTTGTTCATCCCAAATTTGAATTCAAATCCCACCACCTGCCATGGCAGGATTCGAATCCAGCTCCCCAGAACATTATCTAGGTTTCTCGATGAACAGTTCAGCTATAATGCACTAGGCCACTGCCTGACCCAATCCCGCGGAGTGTGACTAACTTGTGCAGTATGATTTGCCCTAGTTTTTTCCCTCATGCTGTCATTGAATTCCTTATCTCGACATGGATAAATTTTCTCTGTCATGCAATTCCTCTTGTCTCACAAATATACTTTAATTGAGAGGTATTTAGCATCGCCTTAAGTATTTGCCAAATTTCTTCATCTGTCCTGCCTTTGACTGTTCCCCCACTCCCCACCAACACCTTCCTTAGGTCAGTGTAAGTATTATTACCCAACACTAAGGCTCCCGTATGTGACTCTGTTTTCACTCTTTCAATCTAAATTTGAAACTATAGTTTATTGTGGTCATTCTTTCCAAGACGATCCTTTTCTGCAAGATCGTTTTTCATTCCTTCCTTATATCAAATCTAAAGTACCCTGCTCTCTGGGTGGCTCCATGATATGTGTTCTCAGAAACAATCCTTCATGTACTCTACGATTTGTATTTGGAGCCTACCCTTTGCCAAGTTGATTAATTGATTCAATATGCACGTTTAACCCACCGTTGTTAACTTGTCACGAACCCTCATTATTTCCGACCTCAGAAGTACTTTGGGGAGACGTTGGCTGAAAATTACTCTTCCAAAGAGGTTTTCATTTTGTTCCCTCGTGCCAATATCATTTCTTAACATAGCCTTGATATCATCATTAACCAATACACCAATTCCACCTCCTTTACCTTCATGTCTATCCTTTCGGAATACCGAGTACCCATGGACAGTTCACCGTCCAGTCCTGATCTGCCTGTAACCATATTTCAATCATCCTTACCAGGTTATACCCATTTATCTCTGTATCTACTGCCAGCTCATCAATTTTATTCCAAATGCTGTGTGCTTTTAGGCCTAAAGTTTTGAAATAAGTTTTGTTTTATTTGTTTTTCCCCTTTGGTATTTTCTTGAGTACGAGCTTCCAGATCTCACACACTACACTCCTTCACGAACCCCATACATTCCATCTTCATTTGTTAATCTCTGACATACATCTCTATCATTTATTCCAACCTCCAACTCACATTTTGGACTGACGTTATCCCTTCTCGCTGCAGGGTCATGAGTCTGGCCGTGCCTGATGTCCTACTCACCTCTACCTTCTGCTCAGTTCTTGACCTGCTGCTTTGTTCCCCAGCCTCCTGGTTTATTAGTTTTAATCCACCCAATTTGCACGAGAAAACCTCCCCACTAGGATGTTGGTGCTCGTCCAGTTAAGATGCAAACTCTCAATTTCTTAAAGCCCCCCACAGAGGGCTCAATGATCCAGAAATCTGAAACCGTCGCCCCTGAACTAGCTCTTTTACCATATGTTAATAGTTACCTAATCCCTACCCCTTTTACACGAGGCACTGGGTGTAATTCAGACATTACAGAGAATTGTTTCTCTCTCTCTCTCACACACACACACACACACACACACACACACACACACACACACACACACACACACACACACACACACACACACACACACACACACACACACACACACACACACACACACACACACACACCCTTCATTACTTTGAAGAAGAATGCATGTAACCTTATAAATAATCAGAATGATAAGTGAAATGAAGAAATTTTTTAAAGGTAGGGTGCGAGAAATTAGAGCAATGAAATTGCTCCTTATTGATCAGAACAGACGAAGATGCGAACTTATTGCAGTGATCAAAATTATGAAAAAAACAGGGTAAAATAAGAATGCTCGGTTTCTCTTTGCTGGCATTGCAGCATCCCAGTTTCAAGAACGCCAGCACAAGACCTCGGAGTGAGATAAGGCAAAAGTTTTTTTTTTATTGAGAGAGTTGTTAGGATTTGGAATGCCCTGCCTGGGAGATTTGTGAATGAAGATTCAAGAGGGAACTGGATATATATTTGAACGTTCCGAAATTAAAGGGCAACAGTGATAGAGGTGGCAAATAGGAGGAGTGGGAGACAATTCAAAAGCTGATGCATACACAGTGGCCAAATAGCCTCCTTGTGTACATTAAAGTTATGTACTCTATCATGTACAGGTGCAAGTCAAAGCCAGTATCAGATTAATTCCAGTTGTAAATGTTGGCAAATATCTGATCATTTTGCTGCAGCATAACCATATAAAATGCAAGTATTGCAAGGTCGGCTTGATGTTGAAGTCGAATTACTACTAAGCACACGAATATTTTAAATCATGTATCCCTTCAAATAAAACATTTTTTTTTCTTTGCTTTGCCACAAAACTCTTTGAAAATGCCTGATTGTTCAATCACATGGATGTATGTTCATCTTTCTTTGTCACATGTCACATTAAATACCATTCAATCTAAAAATTGCAAGGTTTCAAATTATTGTTCACTTCAATTTTATAACACAGATCATTTATTCAAATTAATATTCTCTGTTCATGTTGAATTATTGTCATTTTTCAATTGTTGGTAAAGAGCTGAAGCTTGCATATTTAGTGAGAAATTAAACTGATTGATTATATATAAATTTGCAAGAACGTTATTTCTATATGATGGTTCAATCGTTTTCTCACTTTAAAAATGCAATCATTCAGAAGCCAACGACTTTCCAAATGTTGCAGCGATGATGTATTCTTTTAAAAACTTACAATGAGTATGTAATTGTTGCGAGTTTTAAGAATATTTGCAGTTCAGGTTAAGGTTTTAGATGTCGGCTTGCTCGTTGAGCTGGGATGTTCATTTTCAGACTTTTAACCATCTTCGTCTTCAGTGGGACTCAGGCGAACCAATGCTGAAAATTCCTGCTTTCTATTTATATGTTTGGGTTCCTTTGGATTAGTGATGTCATTTCCTGTGGTTATGTTATTTCCTGTGGTGAAGTCACGTCCTGTTTCTTTTCTCAGGGGTGGTAGTTGAGGTTTATCTCGATGAGTTTGTGGATAGAGTTCTAGTTGGAATGCCATGCTTCTATGAATTCTCGTGCGTACCTCTATTTGGTTTGTCCTCGGATGGATGTGTTGTCCCAGTCGAAGTGGTGTCCTTCCTCATCCGTATGTGAGGATACCAGTGAGAGTGGATGATGTCCTTTTGTGGTTAGTTGGTGTTCATGTATCCAAAAATATGTAATTGTGATCAGCACTATAGTCAGATAACATGTTCTTTGTTCGATATTAAATAAAGTATACATTCTTCATTTTTGTATGATAAAATGTTGGCAGTAAAGTATATTTTAGTTCCATAAATATAATATCAACCGAATTGTTTTCAGAGATGATGCAATTATTGTTTGGTTGAATAATGATAATTCACATCTTTAGATTAGATTAGATTACATTACAGTGTGGAAAAAGGCCCTTCGGCCCAACAAGTCCACATCGACCCACCAAAGCGCAACCCACCCATACCCCTACATTTACCCCTTACCTAACACTACAGACAATTTAGCATGGCCAATTCACCTGACCTGCACATCTTTGGACTGTGGGAGGAAACCGGAGCACCCGTAGGAAACCCACGCAGACACGGGGAGAACGTGCAAACTCCACACAGTGAGTCGCCTGAGTCGGGAAATGAACCCGGGTCTCTGGCGCTGTGAGGCAGCAGTGCTAGCCACTGTGCAAATTTGCACACAGCAAATATCTGATTTTCATTTAGATCAGCTTGCAATCATAACCTACATTGAAAAAAATTGAAAGATTTGAATTCAGTCACAGCTGCCTGTGATACTGGGTAATACGTTGTTCTGCTCTTAAATGAATCCAGAGGGCTTCCACCTGGGTCAGGGCAGTCATTCAATCATTATTTCACAACAAATTATTTCGACTCCATCTTCGGTCTGAGCCTTGCACGGTGCAGATGAATGGACATGGAGTGTCAGAATCACATCGCACAAGTTACTTATGGTGATGGCATCTGGCCAGCCTCCCAGACTCCAAACATCTGCTACCTGGACCAGGCACTGGGCGAAGACGTTAAAAGTTGACAGTATTCTGCAGCACTTTGTGTCTCGCAAAGAAACCTCTAAAACCGTGTCCAATAAATGTCACCTTCACATTCACCAGTATCAAAATAAATTTGTAGATCTCTGTTGATGGACAAAAATTAATACATGAGTCACGCAACAGAATCTATCAGAAGAAAACAGCAGCAAATGGCAAATCCAGCATCACGTTAATAACTGAACTTGACGGATTCTGTCTGGTGTAGGTCGTCACACACATATTCTAAAGGTACTCAGGTGACTGTAAGAATGCACACCATAAGTGGACGTCTTGGTCTAACGCCCCTACAAAGCTTCCTGATCTCACACACATAACTCCCTCACACATTCAACAATTGGTAAGAATCCTCAAGCTGGTTGAAGAATGAAACACAGAACAGTACAGCACAGTGCAGACATTTCGGCCCTTGACGTCCAGCCAACCTTTTATCCTACTCTAAGGTCAGACTAACCTACATACCATTCATTAGGCTGTCATTCATTTGCCTATCCAATAGTCGCTTAATATATCCCCAATGCAGCTGACTCTACTACAGTTGCGAGCAGAACATTCCACCCATCCACCATTCTCTGTCTAAGGAACCTACCTCTGACATCTTCACTAAACCTTCCCCCAATTACGTTAAAGTTTTTCGCCCTCATGATAGATATTTCCACCATGGGAAAAAGTCTCTTGCTATCTACTCTATGTTTGACTCTCATCATTTTGTACACATCTATCAAGTCATCTCTCATCCTTCTTTGCTCCAATAAGAAAAGCCCTGAACTCTTCTTTGTTAGCATCCTGATAAATCCCCTCAGCACCCTCATTAAAGTTTCCACATCCTTCCTAAAATGAGGCGACCAAAACCGA
Organism: Chiloscyllium plagiosum; assembly: GCF_037043375.1. Lineage (NCBI taxonomy): Eukaryota > Metazoa > Chordata > Chondrichthyes > Orectolobiformes > Hemiscylliidae > Chiloscyllium > Chiloscyllium plagiosum. Next base: position 94,265,853 of record NW_028270159.1, on the reverse strand, counting down.
TCATAGTATTCTAAGTGTGATCTCACCAGGGTTCCATAGAACTGCAGCATAACCTCGCAGCTCTTAAACTCTATCCCCCTGCAAATGAAAACAGTATATGCCTTCTTAACAACCTTATCAAACTGGGTGGCAACACTGAGGGAGCAATGACATGGACCACACGTTCACCCTGTTCCTACACAATGCAAGAATCCTGCCTTTTTTTCTGCATTGAAATTCAACCTTCCAAAATGAATTGCTTCACATTTCCAGTTGAACTCCATCTGCCACTTATCAGGCCCGTTCTGCATCCTGTCAATGTCCCATTGCAAAGTACAACAGCCCTCCACACAATCCACAACTTCTACAATCTTTGTTACATCGACAGACTTACTAACCTACCCTTCCACTTCCGCATCCAAGTCAGTTATAAAAATCACAAACAGCAGAGGTCCAGAACTGATCCCAACCGAACACCACTGATCACTGAGCTCCAGAATGTAGACTTCCCATTTACCACCACTTTGCGTCTTCCATGTGCCAGCCAGTTCCGCATCAAGACAGACAAGTTTCCTTGTATCCCATCCCTCCTTCCTTTCTGAATGAACCTGCCTTGGGGAATATTATCAAACGCCTTGTTAAAATCCATGCACTCTACATCCATTGCTCCACCTTCTTCAATGTGTTTGATCCCATCCTAAAAGATTTTAAGAAGTTTAGTGAGGCATGATCTGCCCCTCACAAAACCATGCTGACTATTTCTAATCAAACTCGGATTTTCCAAGTAATTATAAATTCTGTCTCTCATAAGCCTCTCCAATACTTTGCCCAATGCTGTTGGAATACTGACTGGTCTGTGAATCTCAGGATAATCCCTAGTACCTTCCTTGAACAAGGAGTAACATTTACCTCCCTCCAATCATCTAGCACTACTCCAGTTGATAATGAGGATGCAAAGATCATCGCCAAAGGCGCAGTAATCTCTTCCCTGTCTTCCTGTAGTAATCTCGGGTTTTGTCCGTCTGGCCCAAGGGATTTATCTATTCTTGTTTTTGTACTTGAATCAATCAGTACTACACCTCAAAATGTCTACAAATGATTGACTGCTTTCCATTTCAGGACTATATACAGTGATGCCTTCTGGATCACGTATGTTACCCAGTATCCTGTCAATCATGAAATGAAATACATGGGAAAGCATCAATGCCTCTCTGATGAAGGGCTGATGCTCAAAGCTTTGACTCTCCTGTTCCCCAGATGCTGACCAACTGGCTGTGCTTTACCACAGCCACACGTTTCGATTCTGATCCCTTGTACCTGCAGATTTCTCTTTCACCATTACTTAGAGCTGTCCCCTCTGCACACTGAACAGGGAATTAATCAGCAGAAACTCCTTGCATGTGAGCTGACTGTTTAGTTCTGGAAAGTTGCATTTGATGAATACATTTATTAAAAGAGAAATTACAATTCAACAAGTATTCATTCATTCCAAGAGTAACAGTTTTGTTCGTGAATTTGGAAGCTTGAGAACAAACAATGAATGACCAAAGAACTCCGCGTTATAGAGTATTTCAGGTGTTATATTCCAGACTGGATGTGCTTCACCTCAATGCTGGGAATATTGCCCGACAGACAGATACTATAAGTGAACAAGGTGAAATGGGGAAGTGTCACATTTTTGCCATCACAGAGATATGTTTGAGGGAGGTCAGGGCTGACAACTCAATATCCAGTGGCACAAGATCTATAGGCACGACAGGAGAGGTGGTAGAAGAGGAAGTGTTGTTACATTATTAATTATAGAGTCAGGTACTGCAGTAAGAGGATCTTCTATTGCGGCTTGGTGGTTAGAACTCAGGTTCAAAACCATGACAGACACACCGCTGGGGATATATTGTAGACTCCCAGATAAAAGAAAGTATAGGAGCTGATATAAAACCAATTTACTGAGGTGTGTTAATATAACAATAGGATCATTATATTCAGGCATTTCAATTCCAAACATTCATTCGGGCAGTGATAATTTTTTAGAGGGGACGGATGCCTTGAAAATTATTCCACAGAGCTTCTTATATCAACGTGTAGCAGATACAACAATGGGCGCGGTTGTGCTGGGCCTCACCGTGGGGAACGAAGCCAGTCAGCTGTTGCAGACAGGATTGGGAACGCATTAAAGGACCAGTGGCCGTGACTCATATGTTTTGAGTTTGCTAAGGAAAAGACCCAAAAATGTTTGAAAAATAAATGCTTTTTGGATTTGGGAGACTAATTTTATGAAAAAAATATGACAGGATCTGGCCAAAGTGCATTTGCTTCTGGGTGAAACCGTAGCAGAACAGCGTGTGGCGGGGGGTTGGGGGAATCACTTGATCAAAATGGAATGGATGACAGTGTCGGCCCAGCATGTTACACCGCAGATACAATTTATGAAAACAAGCCTAGAGAACTTCAGCTGTTGACACAAATTTCGAACAGAACTAAAAAGGATAGAGAAGCTGAAAGCAGTTACAAAGTGAGCAGGTCAATGGAGGTCCGAAAAGAATATAGAAAGTGTAGGGCTAAACATAAACGTCAGTAAAAGAACAGAAGTGGAGGCGGGGAATTAAAACGTTAGAGGGTGAGATTAGCAAGAATTCAAAGTCATTCTTTCGGTTTATTAAGGGGAAGAGGATAATGTGGGATAGAATGGGGAGTATTAGGGACCAAGGGACCCTAATACACGGACCCAGAGAATATATTAAACTTCCTGGATGCAGGGAGAGAGACCGTGTGATCCTTAAGTGAATTGATACAGAAGCTGACGAAGAATTGGAAGTTTAAGCGGGATAGAGAGTGGGCAAATCCACAGATCAGGATGAGCTGTATCTTAGGCTGACGTGGAAGATGAGTGAGGAGATTACAGTCTATTAACCTTTCATTTTTGTTTTGCCTCTGGCCACAGAGAAGGTGTGATAGGACAGGATAATACCGATTATTGGTACAACTTTCAGAGTGCTAGAAATACCGCATGGGGTTAAAGACCACCAAGTCTCACATCAGCGAGAGGGAAAAAAATGCAGAAAATTCTGTGGGTTGTTGAGTCTGGCTCATTAAATATATTCAGGGTTGAGGCAGACTGATTTTCATACAACGTTTATGGGGAAAATGCAGGCAAGTGGAATGGGGGATTTTCAAACCAGATCTCACCTAATGGAAAAGCAGACTCAGTGAGCGGATAGACACACTGTTGTCCCTATGTATCATTTTTACAATAGCCTTGTATTCACTGGAACATCAACCTCTCTCGCAATGCAGTGAGAAACAGTTTCGAATGGCGTCGAAGGATTCAAGGAATTCCTAAATGCAAAACGACTAGACAGAAAGTACCAAGGGACTGTGACAATGCGGATTGACTGGCGGGATGAAGATTAGCATCAGCGCGGTCAGTACTACCAAAAGGAAGACCTCAGTAAGACACCCTCCAAGGCCAATCAGTGACCTTGGCTGGAGTGCAGATAGTCAGTGGTCAGGTGTCAAGGAGTGCCTAATGCCTGAGTGCTACATCACTGCAGTGTTTCCCTCCTTCCCTAACCAAAACTAAGTGTGAAGGGGTAGAGAGAGACATGCTGTTGTTAGCAGAGTAAGTAGAAATGTTTGGCTCAAGAGGCTTTGGAATGCAACAGCTCAGCAAAAACTACAGGCAAGCTCAAATAAAGTCCTTTCAACTTTAGTGTTGCAGCAGTGGGGTTAGCAGTTAAGACAGTTGTTCGTTTCTCCTACGGGATGTGGGATCTCAGGTAAATTTCCACCGTCCCTGAAGACTACACGTGTAGAAAGTGAACCCAGCTGCAACTCCTAGGAGTAATGAAAGTAAGAGCAGGAGGATATGGCAAATAAATAAGTAACTAAAGAATTGGTGTGGGGGTGGGGGGAAGAGAGATTCAAGTTTTTAGATCATTGGGGTCTTTTCTGTGATAGCGTTGACATGATCAGGAGAGACAGGTGGCACATGCAATGGCGAGGAGACCAATATCTAGTTGGCGAATTTTGCTGGTGCTACAAGGGAAGGTTTAAACTATATTGGCGAGGAGAGTTATCCTTATGATCAGGGAGTCAAGTCGAGGCTGGAAGGAGATACAGTAATCAGAAACAGTAAAGTGACAAGACAGGTTAGGCTGGAAAACGACAGGGAGCAAGGAATGCCTGTTGGATTATTTCGATGCAAGAGGGCTGGCAGGTCAGACCAATAAACTAAGGACGTGGATAGTAACGTGTGATTAGGATAATACAGCCTTTATAAAAACATGGCTAAGTGAGGGACAGGACTGGCAGCTTAACTTACCAGGGTACAGGTGCTTTAGGCGGGACAGGGATGCTGGAAGGAGGGGAGGAGTAGTTGAATTTCTGATTAATGGGATTATCACAGCAGTAATCAGAGATAAACTAACTGACCAATCATCCAGTGAGGCTTTGTGGGTGGAGCAAAGAAGTAGGAAGTGGATGATGATGTCACCGGGGATGGACTATCGGCCTCCAAATAGCTAACGTGAATTAGAGTAACAAATATGCATGGAGAACGGAGACATTCAGGAGCAATGTGGTTGTCATAATAGTGGATTTTAATTTTTGTAACAGCCTAAGACTGCCGGAACGTTAAGGAATTTGATGGAGTCGAATCCGATAAGTGAATTCAGGAAAGTTTCCTCAAGCAGTATGTAGAGGGTCCTACTTGGGAAGGGTCAAAACTCGAATAACTCCTGAGAAGCAGAACAGGACTGGTGTCTGAGGTGACAGTGGGGAAGCACTTTGGGACCAGTGACCATCGTTCTGTTAGTTTTCAAATAGCTATGGAGAGGGACAAAACTGGTCCACAGGTTCAAGTTCTAACTTGGGACAAGGTGAATGTTGATGGGATTATACAGGATCTTGGAGCAGTTTGTTTACAGGTAAATGGACCGCTGGATAGTGGGAGGCCTTTAAACGTGAGATAGCTAGAGTTCAAGGTTTTTATGTTCCTGTGACAGTGAAGGGCAAGGTTGGCAGGAATGGGGAACCCAGGATGCCAAGAGATATTTAGGCATTGACTGAAAAAGGGGGATGCGTGGCTCAGGCACAGGCAACTGGGATCAAGGGAATTCCTGGCGGTATATAAGGGATGTAGGCGTTTACCTCTGATGGAAATCAAGAAGGTGACAAAGGTGCTATGAAAGAACCTTGGCTGAGAAGATTAGGATGAATCCAAAGAGTTACTTTAAGAGTATGAAAGGAAAGCAATAACTAGTGAGAGAATAGGACCCCTCAAATACCAAAGTGGACAAATATGTGTGGAACCATAAGAGATGGACGAGGTCCTCCACAAATATTTCTTCTCTATATTAACCGTGGAGAAAGACATAAATACTTAGGAACTTGAGGAAGTTAGTGATAATATCTTAGGGGCAGTCCATATCACAGTAGAGGAGGTATTGGGCAAACAAGGATGTTTGACGTTGGATTAATCTCAGGGTCCTTAACAAGTATATCCATGAACACTGCAAGGAGCTAGAGAAGAACTTGCGGGGACACTGGTTAAATACATTTATCACCATTAAACAAAGTTGAGATTCCGTAAGACAGGAGGATAACAAATGCTGTGCCCTTGTTCAAAAGGAACTGTAAGAAAAAATCCTGGGAACTATAGACCAGTACGTTTAACATCTTTGGCAGGTACATTACTTGAGAAGGTATCATGGAATAAGATGTACATGCATTTGGAAAGGCAGGGTCTGATTAGGAATAGTAAGCATGGCTTTGTGCATGGAGGTTTATGCCTAAAAAACTTTTAAAGTTAATTGATGATGTGACCAGGAAGGTTGACTTTGGCTGGGTGTTAGACGTCGAAACGTATGCTGCTGAAAATGCACAGCAGACCAGGCAGCATTCAAGGAACAGGAGAATCGATATTTCAGGCATAAGCCTTTCATCAGGAATGTCTAAACATCGATTCTCCTGCTTCTCGGATGATGACTGACCTGTTGTGCTTTTCCAGTGCCACATTTTCTTTTTCGCTCTGATCTCCAGCATCTGCAGTGATCACATTCTCCTCTTAGAATTAGTCTGTATGGATTTCAGTTACAACAGAACAGGATGAATGTTTTCAGCCCCTGGACACTGATATACAGTTACAAGAGGAGGCAAATCAGCCCCTCGAGCCTATAAAACAGTACCCAGAGTAGATCACGCAGCAACAGGATCAGTCCTATACAGCAACAGGATCAGTCTATTCAGTTACTTGAAGTCCGTAACACAATAAATCGAAGTGACCACAAACTGACCACAAACTGACTCTGGGGTATACTGGAATAACACGAGGCCATTTAGCTCCTCAAGCCTGCCCTTCCTTGTAGCCCTTGAATGTCTGACGTGTCAAAATCCATTGACACCCACTCCCACCTCCTTCCAAATCATTTCTGTAATGCAGCTGTCTGGGACAGAGAGTCCCCAACAGTCTCTACCCTCTGAGAGAAGGAAATACTCCCCAAACATATACCTTGGCCTACTGACATAAACAAAAGATACGAACTCAGCGTCAGAGTGGCTGACCCTGACATTACGGCAGGATTTGACGGAGCAAGATGTCAAGGAGTCTGAATAAGGTTGAACTGAATGGGATCAGGTGTAAACTCCCCATTGGGTCATTCAGTAAACAATGCGCTTGGTGGACAGCAATCCTCTTAGTCCCTGGATATCTCTGTGGGCGATCCTCCGGGTAGCTTCCTCGGCACAAACACCTTCAGCTGCTTCATCATTGTCTTTCCCTATGTCATTATATCGGAAGTGAAGATGTTCTGCAGAAATCACATAAAACATCAAAACCTGAACAACATTCAAGGTTGTTGTTAACGTTCATGTAACAGCACTGCTAGACCCTGAACATTTTCACAGGATAAAAAGAGGAGCTCTTTCAGCATCTCAAGTTGGTTTCACAGGAATGTGAGAACGCCATTCAGCGCATTGAAATAATTGGACAAACAGACTCACACCCAATTCACTCTCTCCTGCCTATTACACCTGAAGAGATGTTTTAAAAATGTAAATATTGAAAAGCAGGCGGCTGGAAGACCACACCAAGCAAAGCAGCATCAGGCGATGGAAGAGTCAACACCTTGGGTGTAACATTTCTTCAGGAGTGGGGATGGACGTAAGGAGGTTTACAGGTAAAGAAGCGGCGTGGGGAGGAGGAGGTGGTGTGGTGATGTGGGGATGGATCAACACTGGTAAAGGATACCGCTGGGTTAGTTAATTGGAGGAATTAATCCAGTTGGAAGCTGGAAGAAGGGTGGATCAGAGGAATGGAAGGTAGATGGACGGGCTGAGAAGAGAGGGGGAGGTGATGGGAATAGAATGGGAGGGATTGGGAAGGGAGTCAGCAGATTGGAAGGGAAGTTATTTGAAATTGGAGAACTCAGTGTTCTCGAGACACTCGAGACACTGACACATCAAAACGAAGAGGCCATTCAGCCCCTCCAAACGGTGATACTGAAACAGGAAGATGTCTTTGATGCTGCAACATGACAAACTAATGAAGCAGAGACTGCTCCATGTTGTTCCTACTGGCTCCATTGCTAATGGTACACACGTGTTAAGTTAACATCGTTTGCTGATCTTGAGGAGGGAAAGTGATTGATTTGTATCAAATTCCAAAGAGGCATCTTCCATCACCGAGATGGTATGGACGAGTCAAGATCACTCAAAACATTCTTAGGCAAACAGTCCAGAGCATAACTTTGCAATTTGTTTCATTAAGTGTACAATGAAAATTACGTGGTGCAGTTTAGCTATGTTGACTATTCGATTTTAAAACAGACAAAAACTTTGTTCACAAAAGTACACAATGAAACACAAAGAACTGAATAACGTACCCCTACAGAACTCAACCGATCCAGCTAGACTTAATTATGCTTTTCCGAATGCACATAACAATCCCAATAAGCAAACTCGCTTTGAAAACCAGTATAAATGGAACACAAGCTTACAGGTTGAAGTTGAAAGGCAGAAAAGAGAGAGAGTTTCCACAAAGCTTCCTGTTGAACTTCCCAGTTCAAGACCCAACTGAAAGCTGCTCAACTCAGCTAGTTCAGCTAAATGAGCTCACTACTCCCCTTTCATTATAAGGTCACTTTTAAAGCACGACCACTTTGGCCTGAAATCTCAACAGTTTACAGATAAACAAAAGGCCACTGAAAATCCTTTTAGTCTCTTTACCAAGCCAGACTGACCAGAATCAGGCCCCGTTTTATTGTCCCTCTGAAAAACATCAAGGACAGAGTCCACCTGAGCCAAGAAAAAGCTTCTTGACAAAAAAGGGACTAGCTTTGTGAAGCCTCCCCCCTTAAAAAATAAACCATCAATACCAAAATATGGCTACATTTTTAACCATTCAAACCCAGTTGGTAGTCTAAAAACGCACATATGCACTATAGCAACTGTAAACATGCAAACATGCACAATCCCATGCAAATTCAGGCCGCAGTACACTCACAACCAAACGCCTCCATATCTCATTCAAGTTTCAGAAACACTTCGGCAAATACATTTTCGCAACTTGCCACATGCACAATTGTCATAATGAATGGCTCCAACAACAAGCTCCATCGAAAGAGTCTGGCATTTTTGTCCTTATTTTTTTCCGCAAATATCAATGTGTTGTGATCAGCGTAAACAATTGTGTCAGATGCATCGCTGGTGACATAAACACTGAAATGTTGTCATGCCAACACCAAGCTTAAAATCTCTTTATCCACTGTTGAATATTTCTGTTGATGAAGTTCAACTTCCTGGAAAAATAACCGATTGTTCTCCTGATTCCCTCGTCACCTTCCTGCAGGAGCATCGCACAGACACCCACATCACTGGCATCGATAGCCACCTTGAAAGGCTTTGTGTAATCCGGTGTGGCTCATACGGGGGGCAGTGGTAAACAAAGTTTTTAGGCTGGCAAATGCCTTTTGACAGTTTGTTATCCACTGAGAGTTCTTGCCCTTTTTTAATAATTTGGTGAGTGGAGCAGCCACGCTGCTAAAATTTGGCACAAACATTCAGTAAAATCCAGTCAATCCCAGGAACCGTAATACTACTTTTTGTCGATGGTGTGGGGATTTTCCCACTATTTACGTTTTTGTATCTCATGGGGCTATTGGTCCATGTCCAATTGCATGGCCTAGGAACGTGACTTGAGCTTTCGTAAATTCACTTTTCGCTAGGTTTGTAACAGTGTTGACTTTGTCATAGTCCCCAAATGATTGTGAGGTACCATCTGGCTTTGGCATCATGACTATAGGTGAGTTCCAGTCACTGCAACTTACTTCGATTTTGCCACCTTGGAGCATTCACTCTATCTTTTTGTGAACCTGTGCCAACTTTGGAGGGTTCTGCCTATAAGGATGTTGCTTAATCGGAACAGCATCTCCTATATCTGCATCATGCACAATTATGCTAGTACTTCCCAGTTTACTTTCGTATATATCCCAAAGTGATAATAATAAATCTTTTAGGTCATTTTGATTTTTTTGTGGAAGGTATCTCAATACTTTATCCTAATTTTTGAAAACTTGCTCATTGTTCAATTTGATTTGAGGAATGTCCCATTCAGAATCCTCTGAACTTGGTTCTTCCTTCTGTGTTGTAATCATGAACACCTTCTCCTCTTACTTTCTTTCAGTATCAAGCTATTTTTTGAGCACATTCACATGACACACTTTGTGAGATTTCTTCCTGCCTGGAGTCATTAGCAAATAGTTCATCGCACTAAAGTTCTTAACAATTTGAAAACCTTGTTTTTAAAGGCTCACCTGTTACTGGAAAGAACACCAATGCCTTATTCCCAATGGGAAAATTGTAAATTTGTGGTTTCTTGTCCACTTTGTCTTTCATTGTATGCTGTGATACTTTTAAATTCTGTCTAGCCAACTCTCCAGCTCTATTTAATCTTTCCCTAAAATTCGACACATTGTCCAAATGGGTGGTCTCTGGATTCTCACTTATTAAATTCTCCTTCATCAATTTTAATGGTCCTCCTAGTTCTTGTGCAAAACTTAATTCAAATGGACTGAATTTGGTCGATTCATTCGGTGCATCTCTGAACGCAAAAAGTTCAAAAGGAATTTCCTTATCGCAATCATCTGGATAATCCTGATCATAAACGCTCAACATGGTCTTCAGTTTTTGATGCCATCTCTCTCGTGCTCTCTGTGACTCTGGTTAGTGAGCAGTAGATTTGAATTGTTTTATTCCCAAGTTATCCATCGCCTCCTTGAATAGTTTGGATGTGAAATTTGATCGTTGATCTGACTGTATCATTGTTGGTAGTCCGTATCGAGGAAAAAATATTAAGTTTTTTTTTCGACAACCTTTTTAGCTGTGATGCTGCGTAATGAGATTGCCTCTGGATACCTAGTCGACACATCCATTATTGTTAATAAATGCTTATTCCCACCGTTTCTTTGTGGTAGGGGACCTACGCAGTCAATCAAGACTATTGTGAAAGGGTCATCAAATGCTGGAATAGGTATTAAAGGTGCAAGTTTTATTACTGTCTGCGTGATATGTTTGACACGTCTAGAAAATTTCAGCTATATCTTTGTATAGTTCAGCCCTTAAACAAAACCTTTTACTTTAGCTGGTGTTGTCCTCACCCCAAAATAACCTCCAACTGGTAGCTCAAGTGCCAGTCGCGGCACCTTCTTTCTGTACCCAACTGGCAAAACAATTTGATGAATTTCTGCCATGTCTGATCTGATTGAAAGTGTGGTGGTCTTCATTTCTTCATTAAGACATAATTTATAAAGTAATAACAGACAGGAATGCTTTCTTTCTTGCTTGATATAACTGTTTTAATTCCTCATCTTTCTGCTGCAAGTCAATCAACTTAGCAGAGCTAAAAATACTTGCATGTTCTCCTACTTGCTCCTTCTCTGTTCTACTTATATGATCAAAATAAGATTTGGATAACTCTACATCAGCTTTCTTTTGATCCCTCCTGCTTCAACCTGAACATTGTGATCTGTGATCACACAGTAAGGGAAAATTCCTGGATAAACATTCTCCAGGTCTTCCATTGCCTGCATTTCCACTGGTTTTTCAACTTGAGTAGGCAGCACGCCTACCAGCGAATCAGCTATATCATTTGCAAGGACAAATTTTATTCCTGGAGCTGAGAGTTTGGGGTCCAGTACTCCTATCACACATTATCCACTGTTCTCCCTTTACATAATTGAGCACTTTTTGTCTCACGATGAATTCTTGTTACCAGCACATTTTCTGGCAATAGTCTCTCAGGCGTGCATATCTTCTCATCACTCAGTATTGCTGACTGAGAAGATCCTGTCTCCTTCAATATTGGAACAGCCTTACCTATGACCCCTGGCCTATGTGAATAAACTTATCCCTTGTATGTATATTTTAAGCATATTTGGCACATATTCCTTGATCAACATCTGATCATCTTGTACACTCTGAGGCGGTTGTCTCACTTCCCTTATGGGTTTTGTTACTGGTCCAACAAAACTTCCAGGGTTGTCTGGTTTTCCTAGCCCACCAACACTGTGATTTTGTGTGGCCCATTTTATTACAATGAAAACACCGGGAGCATTTAGCAAGAAAGAGAGTGAATGCATTCCTATCTGTTACTACTTAACAAATGATGTCTTAATGAGGAAATGGAGGCCATCACTTCTTTGTCCCTCTCAAAGGTTTCTTTATTAACCTGTGATAAATTATCCTTATTGTCTTCATTGAGATCTATCTTTTCCTTTCCACGTGAGGATATCTCAATGCTCCAATTTCTATCCCCCATGGACTGAAATAAATTCTGAAAACCATACTGAGTTTATGGACAACTGATAATCATCAGCCACTTTAGCTGATAACTTTGCTGTTTTAACTCTCTTTTTATCCACATGAGGTCGCACTGCTTCAAGCAGTGAATATTTGAATTTCTCCAAATTATTTACCGCTCGAAGTGCAACATAGGATTGCTTGCTTTTTTCAAGCTCTTATTCATCTATCAAAATTACTCTGTTTGATCCTTTCAAACTCAATGTAGTTTTGACCAGGATCCCTCATTAGATTCCAGAAACCAGATCCGTCCTCTGATAGGGATGCGAATGCCTCACTCGTCCGACCTAAAAGTTCCGTTTGGATGAACAAAACCCACATTGACTCTGGCCATTGCATTTGTCTAGCCACCTTTTCAAATGAGCTGAAAAAGCCTTCCATATCCTTCTCATCAAACTTAGGCAATGCTTGACCGAGAATAGGCTTCTGACTACCAGGGGTTTGCTCATCCTCATACATTTCCTTACTAACCATACCCTCAGCCTTTATCTCCAGTCCTTTACGCTGACTTTCCTTTTTAAAGTGTCGGTTTTTGCTGTTCAAAAGCTCTCCCTTTCTTTCTTCTCTGCTGCTCTCTCTTTTTTCCATCTCTTCTGCTGTTTTTTCTCTCTTCTGCTTTTAAACGTAACTCTAACTGTATCATTTCTGCTGCCCTTTCGTTGAATCTCGCCGCTAACTCAAGTGCCTCATTTTGCAATTGAATTCTTGCCAGCTCTGTAGATTCTGATGGTTTCTCCAGAAAGTTTCATTGACGAGCTACTGCTGTAGATATCTCTCCTTCCCTCACAGAAGCAGGCAGGTCCAATTCCAGCTTCACTGCTAATTCCTGCAGCTTGGTTTTATTCACTTTTTTCAAACCTTCAAAAGTCATTGCATCCACATCCAGAAAACTTTTGGCGACTGAAACAGTCATTGCTATCCAAAGTTTCGTCTACCCAACAAACCCAACACCCGAAATAAAGACACGAGCACCTCACACTCGCTATGTGACCTCCCGCAAAGAGCCCCCAGTCTGTTATGGACTGGGCTAGACCACTCAAAACACTCTTAAGTAGGTCGCCCAGAGCATAACATTGCAACGTGTTTCGGTAAGTGCACAATGTAAATTACCTGGACTAAGTTAGCGAGGTTGTCTACTAGATTTTAAAACAGACAAAAACTGTATTCAAAAACACAAAAAATTACACAATGAATTACAAAGAACAGAATAAAGAAACCCTACAGAACTTAACCTATGCCGATAGACTTAATTATGCTGTTCCAAATATACACAACAGTCACAATAGGCAAACTCCATTTAAAAACCAGTATAAATGGAGCACATGCTTTCAGGTTAAAGTTGAAGGGCAGAAGTCTCATCTGTTTACATATAATCAAAAGGCCTCTGGAAATACTTTTCATCTCTGTACAAAAGGAGACTGATCGGAGTCAGGCCCCGTTTAATTGTCCCTCTGATAAACATCAAAGACAGGGTCTCCTTGAGTCAAGGAACAGCTTTTAAACCAAAAAGGGACTAGCTTTGTGGCAGAAAAAATAGGCTAGTGTTCTGTACGGGGGTCAGTAGCTGGTGGGAATGGCGAACTCTTTCAGAATTCGACTGCTGACAGATTTGTGAAAAACATAACGTTCAGTGCAGGCTTACACACCAACTGCACATTGAGATGATAAGAGTTCATTCAGGACCTGGAGCTCTCTCTCAACCAACATGGTGGGGGAGGGGAGTGTCCAGAGAGCTATGTACATTATCATGGAGTCATAGAGTCCTATAGCACGGAGACAAGCCTTTAGCCCAAACTGGTTCATGCTGACCAAAATGTTCATCCATGCTCAGCCCATTTCCCTGTACTTGGCCCATATCGTTGTCAATGTTGCCTATCTATATATTTGTCCAAATGCGAAGACGTGTATTGCAGTAAACACACTATATTTCACGCTATCACGTTTTCTTTTTGGAAATAATGAGTGTTAGTGCATAACGCTCAAGTTTTAATGCAATCAGTTTTTATTCTTTTTGTAGCGTTACAGATTAAACACTAATTTCCTTCACACTCTTCTCATGGTACTATCACTGCAGGGAGTAGTCTGGTGAAACTCCTTTATTCTGTCTCTATGTAGCAAGGAAATCATTCATTACAAAGGAGAGAAAATCTGTTCACAGTGTCCCACGTACTATCTCAAGAACATTCTACAAATGCAAGAAGACGGCTTCACTCTTACACTTTAATCATTTTGCAATGAACCTACTGTCAGTGACTCAAGGACATTCAGCTCATTTTCAACAGGAGCACTTCCCATTATCTCGCCTTCTCATAAATACAAAATGAAAATTGATGGTATGTTTTGTCAAATCATTTCTTTGCCTTATGAAGCAAAGCCACTCCAACAGCACCATCACCATTGACATTGGAGATGGTTGGAGATGCTGAGGAGGCAATGGCCTAGCTGTATGACCTCTGGAATATTAATTCAGGGACCCAGGTAATGACCCCGACCCCAGATTGCAATTCCACCTCGGCAAATGTTGAACTTGAATTCAATAAAATATCAGGAATTAATAATCAAATAAAACAATGAAACCATTGTCGATTGTCCTCCCTGGCACCCCCATGCCCTTCAGAGAATGAAATCCAACATCTTCACCTGATGGGGCTTATGTGTGACACCAGACCCACATTAATGTGGTTAACTCTCAGTTGCAGTTTGAAATGGCCAAGCCAGCCATTCAGTTATATCAGTCACTATAAAGTCTCAAAGAAATGAAACCGGACAGAACTAAGCACTGACTACTTATTGCCCACATACTGCTCTGGTCAGCAAGGCAGCTCACAAACACCTTCTCAAGGACAATCGTGAAAGGGAATTAAATATTGGCCCAGCATCCCATTAATGAATAAAAGAATATGTTTACACTCAGGGAAGAGAGACAAAGCGACATGTCTCACTTTAAACAGTAATTCTGATGTATACCTTACATGGTCACAGTTTTCAGTAATATGGTAACAGGAGAAAAATAGATAAGGTTAATCTCGTTTGTTTTCCATCCCAGCTAATCATCAAAAGTCCGTTTGTTTGCTTCTTTCCCTCTATCGTTCCCTTTCTCTATCTATTCTACTCAGTCCTTCTCCCCTTTACAACAGACGTCCTTGTCACCAACATCAATCACACTATTTTCCCAGCGGCGTTGACTTCTGATGTCTGGTCATTGGACTCAAAATGCCAATTCTTTTTTTCTCTCGGTCTGAGGCTGCCAAATCTGCTCAGTTTCTCTGGCACTTTCTCGTTCTTTTTGATTCTGATCTCTTGCATCATTCTTTGATATATTTAACCTTTACTGTTGTTATTACATGGGATGTCTGCATCGCTGACAGGGGCAGTATTTGTTGACCCTTTACTGTGAGCGTATTCCCGAACGGAGTACAGAGCCAAGCACATTACTATGGGTCTGAATTCAGTCTTAAGCCAGATGTCTTTTCCAAACGACATCAGTGAAATAGATAAACTTATAGACTAAATGCTGGTGATGCTATGGTTATAATTATTTAAAATTAATTTTATTTCCAATTCCTGAAATTTGAATTTACGTTCTGACATAATTTGTGGTAAGATGTGAACAGTGCCTTTATCTGTAATAACATGTGCCTCTGAGTTACATTTATTGCAACAGTATTACACTGACACAACGTCCCTATCATGAGGTTACTTTAGAGACCAGAACAAGGTAGTGATCGATATATTTGCAACTGAAATCATGCTTCAAGGAGACCTGTAACCATAAAGGCATGAATAATGGTTTATTAAGCGTCAGCATTAATGCCAAGATGGTGACTGGGGATATTATCGAACTGATAGTGGATAGGTTTGATGATGGACAGAATACCGAGACATAAATGAATTCCGGGTAAAAATGTTCTTCGGGATTCTGAACAAACTTGCTCTCAGGTGTTTGTGAGGGCGCGAGTGTGGACGGTTCTGAAATTTGTGGATAATGAATGGAATTTGCATTTGAAACTGAAGACAACATTTGCCGTCTTTGCCAAATACCATTGTCGATTGTAACAGAAATAGCAAGGAAGTTCGCCATGGTTTATGGGATTAGTAAATGGATAGAGATGGAGATACTTACCAGGAACACCAACAATAGCGAGCATGGGATAGTAACCAGTCTGAATAATCATCAGTACACCGTATATCCGATCTGATAATGTCGACCAATACCAGGAAAGATAGAAAAGACCCGAGGACAAACTCCTGTCCATTGTTTCAGCATTCCAGTCTAATGTTAGCAGATTCTGATCCATTAATGGAACATTCCAGACTATTCTCAGATGTATATCTCTCCTCTTCCTGTCTCTGCAGCTGCTGATCACTGTTAGTGGTGGAGGTGATGCATCTGCTGATACAATGGCATAAAGAATTGCTAGAAACCCCTTACGAACAGGAGAGGGAAACCGTCCAGTGACATCATTAAGATCCATGGAGACTGACATCAATCATAGTCACTGAACAAACAGGCGTTGTTCATTTGCAATACTGTAACTGCCTGAACCTCCACCACCACCCCTCTCAAAAACCACAATCCAGATGTTGTTACCATGCTGGTCGCTTCTCGATTAGAACAGGCACTAGCCAATATATTTACAGTGGCTACATTGACACTCCTTTACACAGGAAATGTGGATTTGACTGGACATTCCTTTCATTGATCTAATGAGGCAATTTTGTATCTTCAGCACTGAATATGCTTCAGGACCTTTTTTTAAAATAAACTCACAAACACCTGAACACACTTTATTGGCTTCAAAGCAGAAAGACTTACATTGTTGATATTCAGTCCAAAGACAAATGTGGCAGATGTTGTCACTAAGCTGGTCCTTTTACAAAGTTATATTATCCTTGAATTTTCTTCTGTAAGTGAGGTTCCAAATGATCCAAGATTCCAATATGTCTGAGTTTTGAAAGGTTCATTTGGGGTCCTTTTGTTTATACCTAACTGGTAATGCCTCAGACAGAACGCATTCATGTCTTTGGAAAATCAAGCGGACGTGGCCAGCTCTCTAGCTGGGCCGATCAATTCAGTTTGGGGGTTTGCTGAGTTCGGGTCACTGTTGAAATTGGACGCTCTCCCCCTCCTTCTCTTCCGACCCCATCACCTGTAAGTTTTTTGTATCAGATTTATTTTTGTGATAAAGCATTTGTTTTTTTGCAATTCCTGCAAGTATTTTGGAACAACATCCTAAATTCAGGATAGCCTCTTGGTTGGATAACGCAATTTCGTATTCTACTTTCAGTTTCATGTGCTTCATGCCGTAATTTGGTAAATAAAGTCTGTTTGTTTAAAACTCGGCAGTCTGGCCAGCTAATTCACTCCAAGAATATCCGCTATACACTAACCTTCCACAAATTTCAAAGTTACGTTTGGACTACCTGCTTAAAAATGTTTTGAGGGGTCGGGACTGGTCCATAACAGATTTGGGGGGGCGGGGGGGGGGGGAGGGCTCTGTGGAATTTAGACAGCGAGTGGTAGGTTTTACAGTGCCGTTTCTCGTGTGTTGATTTTGTGAGCAAATAGAGCTTCAAAAAACAGTAGCTCTTGCAGTCAACAAAGGCTGTTTTAGAGATGGGAGAATCGACCTTGGGAGTTTTACAAAATGCACATAAATCCAAACTGCGAGAATTAGTAGACAAGCTGGAGCTGGAGCTACTTCCTAATGTCAGGAAAGTTGAGATGATTGCAGCAGTAGCTCAGCATTCCAATTTGCTGGAAACTCCACTGGGGTCTGTAGAAATAGCTAGACTGCACTCACAAATAAAGCAGCTTGAGTTCGAAGCAGAAATGAAGCAGTTTGCGTTACGACTAAAATTAAAAGAGAAACAAAGAAAATGAATTGGTTTTATCCAGAAAAGAGAAAAAAATGAATGGCTTTAGCAGGAGAGAAACAAAAAGAGAGAGCGTTCGAGCTTCAGAGATGGACACTGAGAGTGGAAAGTCAGCTGAAAACGATGGTGATGAAGGCTGAAGGTAAGCTTACTTTGCAACAGCGTGAGGATGAGCAAACCCATGGTAGTCAAAAGCCTGGTGAGATACTTTTTAAGTATATTCACGCCTTGCCTAAATTTGATGAGTAGGATATTGAAATCTTTTTCATTTCATTTGGAAAAGTGGCTAAACAATTGCAGTGGCCATGTGGGTTTTGTTGATCCAAACGCAACTTGTAGGTAGAGCTAGTGAGGTATCCGCAACAATATCAGAGGAGGGATCTGGGGAGTATGAGGAGATGCTGATCGGAGGTTGGTGACGGACGAAGTGCCGGATCTTCGTATAAAACATACCTGCAAAGGGAAAGTGTATTCACAAAGGTCAGGAGTAGCAGATAAAGAGGAAGCAATATTAACGGACACAGGGTGCTCAGTCTGTGATACTGAAAGATGAGAAGGTATGTACTCCTGAAGGACTATTTCCAGAAAAGTTACCGCTGAAGTGAATTCATTTGAGACAAAAATCGCACAATTATGTAAAGCGGGGATGGAATGCCCAGTAAAGTGTGGATATGTTGTGGTAGGAGTATTGGACAAATTGTCAGTTCCAGGAATACAACTTGTCCTCTCAAAGTATGTAACTGATTCACCGATAGAAATGCTGCCTGCTCTGGTTGAAAAGCTAGTGGAGACATAGGCAACTGAAGCAATGCAGGAGCCTCATCCTGGAATCTTTCTTGATTATGGGGCAACAAGGTCACAATGTCACCAGCTCAAACAGGAGAGATCAAAAATGTAAAAATAAGGAAGCAGAAGTGGGATTGTCAGAGACATTGTTCCATCAGATAGTTGAGACAAAGCAGGAGTAAATAGGTGATCATGGAAATATGTTTATTTCAGCTAAACTAATTGAGTTACAATATATAAATGAACATGTAAAGCAGTTAGCTCCCATGGAATCCAGGGAAAGTTAACCAATTGGATGCAAAAATTGTGTTGAAGTTAACAGATTATTTTCCAGATTTGAGGCCTGTGGCCAGTGGTGCGCTGAAAGAATCAGTGTTGAGCTCGCTGCTTTTCATCATATATATATTCAAAATATATCTGGATGGGAACATAAATAAGAATTTTTCAGAGGTACATTGGCAAAATGCTGGAAAATGAGACGAGAACAGATTAGGATGTCTGGTCGGCGCAGATAATTTGGACAAAATTGTCTGTTTCCGTGCTGTTTCACCCTCTGGTTCGATCAGAAGAATTAGGAAAAGTTCCAAAAGGCCTTTAGAGTGGAGATTCTCTTCCCCAAATGTTTGTGGTGCTTCTTTGTTTACATTTATTCAAAGATGTTAACTAGTTAAATATTTGACAGTGAAGTGAATCATGGATAATGGACAGGACAGTGTGGCTGAGACCCCAACCTGATCAGCCACAATCTTAGTGCCTGGTGGATAAGGCTCACAGTATCCAATGACCCATTCATGCTCCTCAGTCCCATGTTTCTGTGTTCCATTCAGCCTCTCACACCTGCTAGACAGGAGCAGTTGGAGGCCACTTACTGCTATCACCTCGTGCATAGAAACAGAGGAGAGAATTCTGTCCTTCAATAAATTTCCACACGGTTTGGATGATTTGGAAAATGTAATTGGAAAACCCATGCTGGGTATGAAAGAGGCCCCTCATCTCTCTTTCCAGAGCTTCCCCATTCTGCAAAATATGTTCCATTTGTTGGTCACGTTATCGATCAATTTCACTGTGAACACAGCTCAGGTACCTCACCCAGAGATAGCTCAGAAAATCCTCTGGACTCCCTAACTATAACATTCAATATCAGAACTTCCAGGAAAATAACACTCACTAACTTTCCAATAATAGAATATGAGAACATAGAAACAGAAGCAAGTCATTCGCTCCCTACCCCCACCCCTCAAGATTGACTTGCCCTTCAGTAAGATCATGGCTGATCTTCTCTCGGTCTCAAGTCCTCTTTCATGCCTAATTCTTCTTAACACTCAGCTCTCTTACAGGTCAAAATCCATCTAAAACTTCTTTAAATACTTTCGTAGAACAGAGAACATAGAACAGTACAGCACAGTACAGGCCCATCGGTCCAGCACGTTGTGCTGCTCTTTTATCTTACTCTAATATCAGACTCATCGACGTACTTTCGTGCATTATCCTTCATGTGCTATCCAAGCATCACTTAAATGTCCCGCAGGTATCTGACTCGACCAGCATTGCTGGCAGTGCATCCCATGCACCCAACACTCTCTGTGTAAGGAACCGAACTCTGACATCTCCCAAAACCTTCCTCCATTACGTTAAAATTATGTACCCTCGTTATATACATTTCTGCCTGGGGAAAAGGTCTCTGGCTATTCACTCCATCAATGCCTATCATATTGTACATCTCTATCCAGTCACCTTTCATCCTGCTTCACTCCATTGAGAAAAGCCCTAGCTCCGTCAACCTTTCTTCATAAGACCTGCTCTCCAGTCCAGTCAGCATCCTGGCACCTTCCCTCTGCACCCTCTCTAAAGCTTCCTCATCCTCCCTATAATGAGGTGACCAGAACTAAACAAAATTTTCCAAGGGTGGTCTGCCCAGAGCGTTACAGATCTGCAGCATCACCTCGCGGCTCTTAAATTCAATCTTCCTGCTAATCAAAGCTAACATACTATACGCCTTCTTAACAACCCTATCACAATTTGGGTAGCAAACTTAATGGATCTATGGACATGGACACCAAGATCTCTCTTTTTCTCCATACTGCCATCAATCCTGGCGTTAACCCTGTATTCTGCATTCACATTAGACCTTGCAAACAGAATCATTTCATACTTTGCCAGGTTAAAATCCATCTGCCACTTATCAGCCCAGTTCTGCATCCTGTGAATGCCCCATTGCAACCGGCATCAGCCCTCCACACTATGTACCAGTCCACAAACTTCCGTGTAATCGGTAAACGTACTAACCCACTCTTCCACTTTCTCATCCAAGTCATTTATAAAACCCACAACGAGCAACGGTCCCACAACCGATCCATGCAGAACACCACTGGTCCCTTTCCGTGATCTAGCTCCCTTAACTCTCTGTGTAAGAGAATTCCTGATATTCCTTTCCCTCTGAAGAAAACATTCTCTGCTTCTCCATCATGACCTACTGAAATGAACAAAAGAGGGAATACAGACGCTCAAGTAAGAGAGACTGACCCCGAAGTCAAGGCAGTATTAGACTGAGGATGGCATCAAGGATCCTGAGCAAAATCGCATTAATGAGAATCGATTATGACCTCTGCACCGCTCGGAGTTATTCACAGCACAAGGGAAGGTACATATTATCAGTGGACATCAATCATCTCAGCCGTGGGGTGTCTCTGCAGGAGATTCTCAGGGTGTCTCCCTCAGCCCAGGCATCTGCAGTTGGCCAGCGGGGAATCCCTGCAGTGTGGAAGCAGGCCATTCAGCTCATTGAGTTCACACGGATCAGAAGTAGGGATATTCACTGAAGACTAGCAATGTTCAGAAAAAAATTCAGCCCTCAGCTTCTGAAGCCATCTGTGTCCATGTGCGACAAGACCTAGAGAACATTCAAACTTTTGCTGGTAAGGTTTTGGTAACATTCATGTAACAGCACTGCCAGGCACTGCGCATTTCCCCAGAAAAAGGAAAAGCTCATTCAGTCCCTCAATGTGGGTTCACAAGAATATGGGGAAGTCATTCACCCCATCAAAAATCCCTGGGCAAGAGAGGGATAACCCAATCAGTCCCTCCTGCCTATGCCATAGGAAGACAAGGAGACCACTCACACCCATGAATCATTTACACGTGTCAGAAAGATACCATTTCACATCTGGAGCCATTTATAAAGCTACAAGACTTGGTCATTCAGCTTCTTAGATCACTGACACAGGAAGAGGAAGGTGTCAGAAATGCTCCAATATCACACACAAATGCTGCATAGACTGCTCTAACTTGTTCCATATTGCTTCATTACTCATAGTACTTATGTGTTACTTTAACATGGTTTTCTGGCAGTGGGAATGAAGAGAACATATTTCCCCATTCACCAAAGTGTTGTCCATTCCAGGAAGTTAGACCCATGGTCTCTATGTAGGTCAGAAGCTGGTGGGGAATGGCTAGCTGTTTCAGAATGAAGGTATTGTGGCTGCTGTCAATGTAACATTCAGTGCAGGGTCACACAGCAACTGTACATTAAAGTTAATTCAGAGTCTGTACTTCTCTGCCTTTAGACATGGGGCTCTGCAGAGGAATGGACACGACCGGGAAACAAGCATCCAATGAGAAGTATGGAATTTTCATCCTATTCAATTGCTTGGGACATAATGAGTGTCCAACTATAACCATGAAGTTTCAACTTCTTATTCCCTCATATTGTTACATATTAAACACGAGTGTGTTCGCTTTCTCCTTATAGTAACATCATGCCAGGGTTTAGTCTGGTGAAATCTCTTTGGACTGTATCGCTGAAAAGATAATTATTTTTTAATCAGATTCTGCCTGTACACAATATCCCAAATAATCTCCAAACAAAACACTGCCATTGGGAAAAATGCATTTACTCTGGTACTTTAATGATTTTGCGTGAAGAGCCACATATCATTTACTTGCTGCTGCGTAAAAATTCTGTCAGTGTTTTATGACCAAGTGCATCCAGGTCTGTTTCAACAACAGCACTTCCCAACCTCTCACTATTTAATGAACATAAATGTGAATGATGATATTTATTGTTCCTGTCTGAAACATTTTATATTTTTCGAAGAGCTATTGCCCAAACACTGATCCTACTGATACCCCAAAGTGTTCACTCCAGATAAAAAAAAAACACTCTTCATTCTCTCGATTATCCAACTTTTAATACATTCGGTGTATTCCACCACTACCTACCCATGGACTCTAACATTCTTTACTCACCTGTATTCAACCATGTTAAATATCTGCTTAATCTGCAAATACTCCACTCCCATTGATTCTCAATTGTCGATGTCACAACAGACAATCTCCACAAAACCAAACAGGTTTATCAAAGATCATTTCCCCTTCCTAAATCTAGGCCGAATTTACCGAATCATGTCATTGTTTTCCAAGTGTCTAGTCGTCACATTCCTCACAAAAGGTTACAATGTTTTTCTCACAGCTGATATCAAGCTAACCACTATTTAGTGATCTGTTTGCCCTCTCCGTCCTGTTTTAAATATTTAGGTGTACAATAGCTGCTTTCCAGTCTGCAGGCTCCTTTCCAGGATCTAACCAGCTTTGAAGAATAATCGGTAATTCCTTCACTCGCTCTACTGCCACCTCCTCAATACTATGGAATGTAGCTCATCAGATGCAGCAACATACCAACCTTCAATTCAATTAGATTTTCAAAGAAATACCTTTTTATTAATTCTAATTTCCTGCTGTTGATTATTTTCACCAGTCACTATGTTTCCTTGTATCTCTGGAAAGTGGTTTTTGTACCTTCGTCAGGGAGTTGGACTCAATATATTGCACTCAGCGGACAGGTGGCTTCTGTCAGCCTGTCAATACATTGGAGGACTGCACTTCGGTGATGATGGATATGTAATTCGCTCCTGCCTGGAAAGTTCTAGAATTAATCCAGTTTAATTCATGGTCAGCATCAGCACAGTCCTGTCACTGCTGTAAAGCTATATAGTATACTGAACGAGGGGACAAAGCTCAGTGACCACCTCAAATTTGAAACAAACTGGTTTCATACCTTACACTTGGCCCAGCTTAGACAAATGTCCCGGGAAATCACAGGGAGAATAGTGCACTGTCCTGCTGCTTCCTATTTATAGAGCTTCCCTTCTGTGGAATTTCATGTCCATTTGTTCACCATGGACCCAGACACTCTGTAAATGCAGTGTACAGAGTGGGGTAACCAGACCCAGCGGCTGACAATACAAACCCGAGATAAGCATCCACAGAAACTCCACTGAGTTTCCAAAGTCAGGAACAAGTCAATTCCCCACAGGCATGGTGCACGCATTCAGTTTTGAAAAATATTTCCACTCCTGAGTTTCTCTTCCTGGTTGAGAAACCGTTGCATCTCTGCGCAGTCCCACAGTAAACGTTTCTCTCCTCAAAGAAGCATTTGACAGTTTAACATTACCTTTCTCTGTATGTCAACAACTATAAGGGCAGCACCAGTATTGCCAATGGATTTGATAATGACGTTCAGAGAAGAGAGATAGAGGGAACCTAACTCACTATAAACAGGGACATATCTAAATGGACGTGATATTCAGGAATATGGGAAATGTGGAAATGTGAGAATAACTTGCCATTTTGTTTTCTGTTCAGTTCATCATCAGCAATCCCTTTGCTCACTTTTTATTTATTTTTCTCTCTTTTTCTGGCAATTTTTTCCGTCCATTCTATTTAAACCTGGCCCCCACCTACTCTCCAACCGAACCATCCCTGATGCCAAGATTAAGAATAGTATTTCCCAGTTTGCTTTCAGTTGTGAAGCAGGGTCACTGGACTCCAAAACGGTCTCTGAATTGCTCCTGACAGAGGCTGCCATATCTGTTGAGATTCTCCAACCATTTCCGATGCTGGAGAATTTTATTTTAAATCTCTAGCACCCACCGTTCCTTGGTTTCTTTCACCTTTAATGCTGTTGTTTCACGGGATGTCAGCAACACGAGAAAAGGCAGCATCTGTTGTCCATCACCAATTGTCCTTGACCACGCAGCCATTTGTCAAGACAAAGTGGAGCCAACAATTTTGTTGTGGTTCTGAAGTCACACTGAGTTCAGACTGAGCAATAATGTTAAGTTTCTTTACCAAAGATTTTAAGTCAAATAATAAAAAATAATCGTGACGGTTTCTGGTTTCCATGAGTGAAATTAGGTTTCATTCCAAGTTTTGTCATTCGAATTTAAGCTCTGATATGGGATGTGGTAGGATTTTAAACACTGCCTTGGAGTCACAGCCCGTGCCTCTGAATTACCCGTCTAGTTACATTATCAGTCTGATACAGAATCCTTATTCCCTAATCCATATTCCCTAGTGCCTGTCAGAGTGAGTTGGCGGAGAAATCAGTTTAACTACCAACAGTCAAAAGGATTTTGGGAAAAAAGAGAAAGAGAGATTGAGAGATAATTTCATGCAAGAGCACAGATTTCAGAATGCTGAAATGAAAACATTTCGACAGCATTCTGCAACACGAGCCTGTATTCACTGTAAAGATAGATGAAGTGGACATTAGTGTTAGTAAAGATGATGGAGATTTTTGGATGAGCATTTGTTCTGCAAATTTGTAACTGGGTGTGGGGTCAGCAGAGTCTTCGACTCATTGGGCTGAATCTAACAATAATTTGTCTCAGTGACATTTTTGTTGAGTGTGACGGGGGCTTGTCTGTACGAGGCTGAGCTAGTTTCTTGGTGCTATCGTATCGAATGCACGTCATTAACTACCCACTCAATCTCATCGTGTTTCACTCATTCAATACCAGCCCAATTCTCCAAACCAACATGGCTGGAGTGACTTACCATCTCACTTATGCCCCTGGATATTCCGTGATCACTGCTATTGGTGCCATCTTTCAAACTGTTGAACTTTCTCACTTTGGAGCAACCCTCTACAGTTGACCCCGTACATGGCAGATAAGGGGAATTAATACAACATTTTTTCATCTCTCTCTCTCTCCCTCTCTCTCCACTTATGTTATATTCAAACACAATTAGTAATTCTGGCTCACTCTGCCTCACTTTATTGTATTCAGCCAAACACTGCTTCTAAACACTTGCCCCGTTATGAAATACAATTTCAAGCAGAAAACGTTTTTATCCTCAGCTGTTATCTTGACCGTTATCTGAATTGTATCATTTTCCTTGTTATGAACGTTTCTTTTGCCCTTTGTCTGTGACTGTTTCTGTCTGCAGCAGTTACACTGTCTCCCACTCAGTTGGCTGGACGGCTGATTTGTGATACAGAGGGAATCCAGTAGAGCAGATTCAATTCCCCACACTGACAGAGATTACCATGAAGGGGACAGTCTCTCAACAATGAGCAATTTAGCATGGCCAATCCACTCTAAACCGCACATCTTTGTACTCTGGAATGAAACTGGAGAATTGGGGGGAATCCATATAGATATGTGGTGAATTTTCAAAGTCCATATAGAGGGTCACCTGAGGTTTGGAATTGAACCCAGCTCCTTGGTGACTTGAGGCAGCAGGGCTAACCACATATCCATCATACTCCTCAGTAGGTTCTATTAATTACCTGTAGCTGACTAAAGAAATCTAACTGAGTTGTTCTGATAACTGAACCTGTCTTAGACCTTTAGCATTGGCCATATTACCAACCTGGTTACATTTAAAATCTGCTGTGAACAGTAGAGGAGTGGGACTAGAAAGGGAAACAGTGGCACCCTCCAACCTCAGTCAGAACCGGAGTGAGGAGAAATTCGCAAAGTGGGAATTCATTCAAGTGGGAATTCGTTTCCCAGAAGTTTGGAAGGGCTGAATCATTGCATTATTTTGAGGCTGGCTTAATCTGATTGTCCATAGACAGGTGAATCAGGGATAATGGTGCATGGAGAGAAACGTTCAGCTGGGAACACAATGAGATGAGCCATGAGCTTATTGACTGGTGGAGTCGTGTCAAACGGCCGAATGGCCTACTCGTGTCCCTCAACCCTGAGTTCTGATGTTGCTTTCAGCCCTTCGGACCTGCTGCATAGGAGCAGATAGAGGACACTCCGAAAGTTAGGTGTAGGTTGGCAAATGTACTTGGAAAATCCAGGCTGGGTCAGGAAATGACTACCACCCCCTTCCCTGTTTCCAGGCTTCCCCACTCTGTAACTTCTACTCCAGATGCGGGTCATGTTACAGACCCAAATTCGCTGTGAATACAGCCCCCATACCCCACACAAGGTCAACTCAGACAAATTCTCTGCTCTCCCTGAATGCAACATTTTACATCCTGACTTCCAGGTAAATAGCCAGTTATTTTCCAAAAGCATAACATGAGAACCGTGCGAAATAGGAACAGTAGCGGGCTATTCGGCCCTCAAGCCTGCACTGTCAATCAATAAGAACATGGCTGGTCTACTCCAGGGCTCAACTCCACTTTCCTGCTAACCCCTTGTATCTCTCAACTGACAGATATGTCCAAAACTAATCCAGCCCGCCTGTAAATACGTTCAACGTCCCTCCACACTCTCTGTGTTAGGGAATTCCAGCCATTCACTATCTTCTGAAAAAGATAATAATTTACATCTCAGTTTGAAATCGATATTCCTTATTCTGTATCAACATCCCTGAGTTCGACACTCTGCCTTGGTGTGGAATCACATTCTCAATACCGACCTTGTCAAGCCCACTCTGTATTTTGTCCATTTCAGTAATGTCACCCTCATTCATTTAAACCGCAATGAATAATCGCCTTAGCATTTTTGATGTATTCAATAAATCAAATCTTTCATCCCAGGAACCAATCTGGTGAACCAACATTTGTGCATCGGCATGCTGACGTTATGTTTCATATACAGGAACACTCCAATCCGTTGTACTGCTCTTTTGTGGGAGTCTTCCCCATTAAATAACAACATGCCTTTTGGTTGTCAGTGTCATCCACAAACTTGGATGTATATTGCACTGAGCTCCCGCCGTCAGGCTATCAGTATAGATTGTAAGCAGCTCTAGCCATCGCACTGGCATTTGTGGTCTTCCGGAAGATACTTTTTTCCATCAAGATCGATGAATCCTGACTCTCCGATTTCCAAGTGTTTACCAATTATCATTCCATGCTAATGCATTATACGTCATACTACAAGCTTCTGTCATGTGTAAGAACATTTATTTTGTGATACCTTGTGGAAAATCTCAAGAAAGCCTCATGTCTACCAGTCCACCTTTATCAAAGTTACATTCTCAGGGATCTCCAGAAAAAACTTTGTATGATTTTACAGGCAAAATATAGTTCGCCGTTAACAAGACCATGCTGACTCTGTGTGAAACTTTTCTAAATGTCCTGTAGTCCCTTCATTAACAACAGACTCTCACAGATTCGTAACTACAATGGTTAGGTTGAATTGTTCCTGCTTTCAGTCTCGCTCCTTTCTTGAAGACGGTCGCCACATTGGAGGGTCTCCAGTTTCACTGGATCACTCCTTTAATCCAGCGAGTTATGGAATATTTCACACAGAGTCACCAGCCACACTGTGGCCACTTCTTTTAAAACCAGCTATGAATTGCTGATGACCTGTTTACCCTTGGTCTCATCTGTTTGAGAAATGCCTTGTTCCTTTTGTTAGAGAGAGTTCAAGAACTTCCCTCCTATTACCATTTTGTTTATAATCATTGAAATATTTACAGCACCTTCACCAGTGAGGAACAATGTAAAATACTGGTGTAAGTGATCTATCTGTTTCCTGTCGCCAGTTTTCCAGTCACAACCTCCAAATGTCCTCAATATATCTTTCTTTTTACCAAAGATCTCGCACACCTCTTGAACTCTTCTTACATACATGGAAAAGCTTGTGCTATTTGTTTTTATGTTTCTAGCCAATTTGCTTACATCACATCTTTTCTTCCCCTTTCTTCGTTTTCTATATTCAGACAGTCATATCGCGCGCACATACAACCTTTGGTCCAACATATCCATGCCAGCCAGGTTTTACCAATATAAACTAGTCCCATCTGCTTGTAATTGGCCCATACGCCTCAAAACGGCTCCCATTTATATGTTTGTTAAAATGCCTTGTAAATGTTGGAGCTGTACTTGCATCTGCCAGTCGTTCTCTGGCAGCTCATTCCATAAGCACATCACCCTCTGTGTAAAAGAAGCTTCCCCTTCCTCCCTTTTAAATCTTCCCTCTTAACTGTAAACCTATGCTCTCTTTGATTTCATTTTCCTGTGCCAAGTCTTCTCACAAACTTCATTTTCCTATCCTGTCGAAAATAACTTGGCTATTCACCCTATCCTGGCCTCCCATAGAATGTCACCCCTCAACCTCCTAACTCCACTTGATTCTAGCTTCAAGAACAAGCTTTTAAAGATAAGCACTGCAAATTTGAAACAATATTAAAAATGATAGGTAAACAGCAGTCAGCCCAAACTTCATACTGTTATTTGTTTTCTCCATGTTACAATACTAAAGCAGCATGAAAATCTTACTACTGACAATAAAAAGTCAAACACTTGAATTCCTTTGTCTGATGGCTGTGATGATCTCTACACTGAAAATGTATCTCTGGCCAGATCTATTTAATACATGTTCAAAATTCTCCCTCCTGGCCTCCCTATGACCTTGTGTGGTTGTGTCTTCTTTATCTTGCACTCAATAGAGAGAACCTCTTTCCCCCATTCACATTTTAACTTAACTCATGTTATATCATCTTCTCGTTCACCACTGCTAAAAGCCTGTTTATCTGTTCTCACGTCCTCTTTTGCCTATCACTTACCCACCCCCCCCCCCCACCCCATCCCCACCTCTGCCAAGGGACTAAAATGCCCAGATTTCAATCCTTTTCAGTTCTGAAGAAGTGTCACACTGGACTTGGATCGCTAGCTCTGTTTTTTTATGTCTCTGCAGATGTTGCCAGTCCTGCTGAGTTTCTCCGGAAATAAATAGGCACAGAATAAATTTTCAATTGAACAAAAAGTTGTGGATACTGGAAATAAAAATAGAAAAATTGCTGGAGAAACTGGGAAGGGTCACTGCACCTGAAAGATGAACTCAGCTTTCACGGCACAAGATGCCGCCAGACCTGCTTAGTTTCTTTAGCAATTTCTGTTTTTGAACAGGTTCCAACGAAGTGTGTCAAATCTGCTCAAACGCCCTGTCCAGCACAGAGCGCTGTACACTAGGAAGTGAACAATAACGCAAAGTGCACAAGTTCATTGGTTCTGAAACGACATAAGGCTGGCATCACTGACACGACAGAGGTCTTAATCATCGTCAGGGAGAAAAACAGAGGAAAAAAACATTCAATTCAAATCCAGAAAATGGTATTACGGGAAAGAAAACGATTCAGATTAATATGTTAAGGTATCGGAGTAATTTAACATATTGGAGGCGTGACATCAGGGAGAGACCCTCAGCAGAATGAGAACATGAAACGGAAAGTGTTCGCACATTAGAAACCAGGTTAGGTCACTGAGTACGGGGCTAATGGGTGAATGGGTCTTGGTGTGAACTGGGGGAAAGTCAGTGGAATTGGTTTGCAGATATTGCAGCTCACACTGGGTTATCATGTGATGCTGTAGATCACACCAGCAGCCGCAGTACAATTGCATTCAGTCACAATCCATAATTTATCTCCCAGGATAATCCATCAGTCTATCATTACCATCAAGCCGGGTGATGGTTCAGTGCCGAGTCTGGGTGAACACACCAGACTCAGAACCATATGTATCTAAACCTGATGACAACCTATTAAAGCTACCGCACTTGACTGGTTACAATCCAAACAGCAGAATTACCATCTGATGGAAAGGGGGAAATGATCCCCAAGACTAACAGATAAGATCAAAGCTCTGCAGTCCTGTCACATTCAGTCATCAATATCCATGGACTATCAAACAACTTACTGGTGGAGAGGACTCTACAAATATCCCCTTCCTAAATAACGGAACGGCCTTGTACATCAGCGTAGAAGACAAGGATGTAGTGTCTGCACCATCCACACCTCGAAGTGTTGAGTCGATAATCCATCTCATCCTCCTCATGATGCTCACAGATTCACAGATGCCAGTCTTCAACCGATTCGATTTGCTGCACATGACATGAAGAAACAGCTGAACACAGTAGCTACAACAAAGGCAATGGGCCCTAACCCCATTCCTGCAATAGGACTGAAGACTTGTGCTGCACAACAAGCCGTGTCCCTGGGGAAGCTGTTTCATTCCAGCTCCAACTCTGACATCTGCCTGACCACGTGGAAAATTACTCAACTATATCCAGTCCCATAACAAGGGAATGACTACAGTCTGACCATTTACCACGCCCTCAGTCCCGTCGCGATAGTCACATTGGTGGGAGTTCTTTTTGACAGAGCTGCCCAGTAGCATAGCAATAACCTGCTCAGTGTGGTTTCTGACAGGTCCCCATGAGGAAATGGTGCTGTTCTGGACTTGTCACTGCATTACAAATCGAGAGCAGTATAATGCTCCGGCAGCTGGTGGAAATTAATAACAATTAATAAAGTATCGAGATATAAAATCTGGCGTCAGTAACAGTGACTTTGATGCCAATGTCGATTGTAAACACGAATTTCCTTCCCCACTGTACTTTCAAGAAGTGAATCTCCCGTGCTTTCTAGGTCTGGCTTAAAAGTGACTCCAGGCACACAGACATGTGAGAAACTGTTCAATGGTCTCTGAATCGGCCAAGCAAGACCCTCAATTGTATCAAACTGATCCGGGTCTTAAAAGAAAAAACCGGACAGAACACCCAGCACCAGCCTCGGCATTGAGAAAGGGAATGGGAAACACAGTCCTGTCATCCTGCAGAGATCTCCTTCCTAACATCTGAGAGCTTGTGGCGACAGTTATAGAGCTTTCCCACAGACTGCACAGAAACATCGGGAAAGGAGGAGGTCTTTAGACACATTGAGCTTTCTCCATTCTAGTTCATGGTGAAAATTTTCTCAATGCAGTTTTCCCCACACAGTGTTCATAACTCTTAGTATGTTTAAACATCGGGACATATAAATTAAGAATTACTGTAGTCCCTTGCGTCCATCAATTTTGCTCCTCCATTCAATATACGGGCAGTTCTCCAAAAATGTGGGTTTATTAAAAACTATTTGGCTGCAACACGATTCGTGAATCGTGTTCACTGTGACGTGATTCCATTCCCGGCCCCAGCTGAACAGCAAAACCCAGCCTCAGGATCAGCTGTCTGCCAAATGCACCCTCAATGTGTTCAGCCAAACGAGGAATGTAATCCGCTTTGCAAGCCTTGAAACTGAGACTGAAACTGGGAGTTGTTATCGAGTTTTGAGAAGATTTGTGGTTGAGGTTCTCGATGTATGAACCTTCCAGCGAGCAAACCTGTATTCAGAACTGGGAATTGTAGTCGACGTTTAGAAGAAACTTTATTTCAAACCAGGGGAGGAATCTTGAGGAGAAATCTTGGGAGGGCAGAGTGGCTCAGTGATTATCACCAGGGACCCGGGTTCAATTTCCTCATTGGGTGACTGTGTGTGTGCAGTTTGCACGTTCTCCCTGTGTCTGCGTGGGTTTCCTCCGGGTGGTCCAGTTTCCTCCCACAACAATGTGATGCTCAGGTGAATTGGTCATGCTAAATTGGCCAGAGTGCTAGGTGTGATAGTCACGAATAAATATAGGATCAAGGAATGGGTCTGTGCGGGTGGTCGTAGGGTGGTGTGGACTTGTTGGGCCGAAGGGCCTGTTTACATACTATCGGGAATCTAACTGTAAACCCGCAGCAATATCACGTGGTCAGTCAGCTCGCGTGCTTTCTGATGAAGACCTTGTTGAAAGGTACAGTGCTGTAGTCGGTAACTGTAGTGTGAAAGTGGTACGTTTACAGCACTATTACATTACAATATATGGTTGAAAAATTGACGTAGACTGTGCTGTTGTTTGTGTTACGTTGACTATTATTTTTGTTTTGATTTTTCCTGACATTATTGGGTGTTCGCCCCATACCCGCTTTTCCCCATAGCCCCCATCATTTATATTGCACCGCTTTCTATAATTCGGTGTTACACAAGAACACAGCTGCCGCGTTATCAGAGAACAACCTGTAATGATCGCGAGTCTTCTATTGCCACACCATTCTCCTGCTCTCTTCCCATCACTTTCCTGTCTAAAAATCATTATTTATATTCAGTGCCTTGTCTTCCACAGCCTGATCTGGGAGAGAATTCCCCAGGTTCAGCAGTCTCTGAATGCAGACATTTATTCTCATCTCAATGCAGAGTGGCCAGCCTGTACCTAATACTGTGGGCCCTTGTTTTAGACGCCCCAGACTGGGGAATCATCATCCCTGCTTCCATACTGTCTCCCCCTGTTCGAGTTTTATATATTTCACTCGTTTTCCTAAAGCTCATGGAATACAGGCCCAGTCATCCCAAACTCTGCTCCCACAACAAGCCTGTCATACTAGAGATTGATCTGGTCATCCTTCACTGCTCTCCTTCAATGTCTGTTTGTCCTTTATTAGGTAAGGACACTAAAACTGCACACAATACTGCACAATGTTTGAGATGGGGTCTCAGCAATGCTCTGTGCAGCTTCAGTAAGACGCCCTTATTCCTGCACCCAAGTCCCCCTGAAATGATGGTCAACGCACCACTTATCTTCTTAACTGCTTTCACCGTCCATACTCAAACAATCACAGAAGCATATAATCTGTACTGACAGAAAAGCAATACGATCTACATAAGTCCCACTTTTACATGAGATCTGTAGTCATAAATGTTATGATGCTTCGAGTACATTTTAACGGTTGTGAGGTTACTCATCACAACTATCCTCTCAGGAAGTTTATTACTGACCCACATCCTCTTGTTAAACAACAATCCTTATATCTTCTCTAAACCTCAACCACTTCACTTTAAAAGTGTGCTCCCTTGTTATTGTCCCTTTTTACTAAATGGAACAGCTGCTGTCTATCCCCCTTGTCCATGCCTCTTGGAATCCCATCCTTCTGAATCACGTCCCCCTGAGCCTTTTCTGCTCCAAGGTAAACAACCCGAGCTTATCCAGCCCCTCTCCGTAGCTGATATGCTCCATCCCAGGGAACATCCTGGTGAATCTCCTCTGCACCCCCTCCACTGCAATCGCGTTCTTTCAAAATGTGACTCCCCGAACTCCACATCCGTGGCTGAATCAAAACTTTCTACAACTCTTACAATCTATGTCTCGATGAATAAAGACTATGCCGACAGGCGCATGTGACTTCTGAACTAACCTATTACCCCACCTAGTGATATTTAGGGATGTGTCGAGAAGTACCCTCTGAGCTTCCTAGTGTGCTGTCATTCATTGAGACTTCCGCTGTCTGGTTTTTCTTCCAAAGTGCATCACCTCATATTTATCAGGGTTACATTCCATCTGCCATTACTCTGCACATCTGATCATTCCATCTGTATCTTCCTGTAACGTAAGACTTTTCTACTCACTGACAACCACCCGGACAATCTTTGTGCTAAACGCAAACTTACTTAACACACTCTCCCCACGCCCCTCCACATTCATATCTAAATAATTTCTGACTACCACAAATAATAAGGGGCACAGCACTGATCCCTGTCGTACGCCAGGGGAGACTGGTCTCCAGTCACACAAACAATTTTCTACTCTCTGTCTCCTGTCAGTTAGACAATTTGAATATAACTTAGTAAATTAGACTTGATAGAATGACATTGTACGTTGTTCATTAGTTTCCCATGCGGGGCTTTGACAAAGGTCTTGCTGAAAAACCATATAAATGACCTCTTCCAAAAAAAAATCAATAAAATTCGTTCGGTACGACTTCCCTCTGATATCTTCATGCTGGTGATCCTGATCAAACATTGCCTCTCTATTTTACCCAGTAGTTTCCTTGACACTTATCTGATATTCACTGATCTGCAGTTCCCTAGTCTACCTCCACCCGCACTCCTGCCAAGGCTCCAGTCCTCTCGCACCTCCCATGTGACAAGCTCCTTATTAAACATTTGAGTCAGTGCCTTTCCTTCCTTGTCTCCAACAGCAGCCTGTGAAACAACTCATCTGGACCTGGGGACATGTCCAAATTTATATCAGCCAAAACCATCAATCCCTGCTCGCATCTTACATCTATCTGTTTAAGAACTTCCTAGTCCACATTCTTGAACTATGTATCTGCCTCCTCATTCTCCCAAGTAAAACAGATGGGAAGCTCTCATGTCACAATCTATCAATGTTTTCCAGCTTCGCACACAGATTGCCCTCTTGGTTTCTAATGGGCCCTGATGTTCCCTGGTTATTCTGTTCTGCTTAATGTTCTTGTGGAATATCTTGAAATCCTCGCTAATCTTGCTCACACTTTTCGATGACCCTATGTTCGTCACTCCCCTCTGAGTGATATTTTTAAAGTTTCATTTCGATCGCCTCTCATTCTCTGAAACTCTACAGCGTGCAGGCGGATTTCCCTCATTGGACAATCTTGCCATCGAGGGATTAATCTGGAAAATGTCCATTCAGTATATGAGATCAGTATGATTTACTTGGATCAGGAAATCAAAGCTGTACTCAATACTCCAGGTACAGACTAACCAACATTCTGTGTCACTGGTGCAGAACATTTTTACTCATAGTCGGTGCAAGTTACTTCAGAAGCTGGAATCTGTACTGAAACCAAGACATGCTGGAGATCACAGTGAATCAGACACCATCCATGGAGACAGAGCACAGAGCCCTTCATCGCCTATATTCTGATTCCCATCAAACAAAGGGAAAGTTAACTTTTACCTTCCCCCATTTGCGTATGTTCCTCCCAATACATTTTTTTTTGTTTTAGGGATAACTTGCTATATGAATTCTTTAAAAATCCTCCTGAGATCCAACTAGACCACATCCACTGGTTCTCCATTGTTTATATCGACAAGAGACATCTTCAACAAACATTTGGTAAATGTTGCCTTCCCTTTCAGAAATCTAGCATCATTCTCTAGACGTTTGCTATAACTTTCCAAGTGTCCAATATTACATTCTTTATAATAAATTCCGACATATTCCCCACTGTGAACAATAGGTTAACTGGTCTGTAATTCACCATCTCCATCTTCTTCACTTTGTAAATCCTTAGAATACATTTTTAACTTTCCAAATTGAATACGGAAAAATGCAATAATTCCCAATGCAATTATTATCTCCATTTCTGCTTTCTCTGAAATTCTGGTATGAAGTACATTTGGTCTGTCAGACGTATCAATACAGTTATGTTTTCAAATGCTACCTCGTCACTGATTTTAGTCTTTAGTTACACAAGTCCCATAGTCACTTGATATTCCTAGGAGATATATTCTGGACCCTCCTCCGTGAGAATAGATATAAAATAACTGTTTAGTTTCCCTATCATTTTTCTGTTCTCGCTATAAATTATCCTGTCCACACATTCACTGTTCCACATTTGACCTTGTTTTTATTTTCCTTTCAAATATTCATAGAGATTTTTCGTCAGTCTTTTTGTTTCTGGTTAGTTTGTATTGCTGTTCTCTTTATACTTTACTTATCAGTTTATCAGTCCTCTTTTGTTGCTTCCAGAAGTTCAATGAATGCACAATATATGACCCTTTTCTAAGGCATTTTCTTCGATCTAATGTAATTTTTAACTTCTTTTGTTCACCATCGTTGAGTCACCTTTGACTTTTGTGAATTATGCCTTGGAGGGATATATGTATATTACAGACCTTACAGTGCTTCTGTAAATAACAGATATTGCCTGTCTTTCATTAAGTCATTTTAATGTACTTTCCAAATTCATAAATCCAACTTCACTCTTGTATCTTAATGGTTTGCACGACTCAGGTGTATACCCGTAATGTAAGAAAAAGAACTGCTTGCATTCAGACGTCATGTAAAATTCAATATATTAAGATCACTGTTCCCCAAAGATCCTCAATAGCAAAGCATTAGATTTGCTCTTCTGATCACACAACACCAATTCCAAAAGTTCTTGATCAACAGCCCAGTGCTCAACATACTACTAAAGCAACCCGGCTCATACACACTCAACATTA
This sequence comes from Chiloscyllium plagiosum, assembly GCF_037043375.1. Classification (NCBI taxonomy): domain Eukaryota; kingdom Metazoa; phylum Chordata; class Chondrichthyes; order Orectolobiformes; family Hemiscylliidae; genus Chiloscyllium; species Chiloscyllium plagiosum. The sequence continues at coordinate 94,229,328 of NW_028270159.1, read as the reverse complement.
ACATTCATTTGGGTCAACACTGGTTAGATGTAACTTGAAGCTGTCCATTATTACTGCAGTACCCACAAACTTGTATGTCTAATTTCCTGTTTTATAACATAGCCAACGTTTGTATTGGAGCTTTCAACTTGATACGTAATTCTCATGAATGTTTGCTTCTCCTTGCTGTTTCTAAGATCACTTCAACAGATTCTGTGGAATTTGAGTGACGTGGGCTCTGACGAGGTTAATGGTAGATTCATGCGAGATGTTTGGAGAGGCATATCTCAACATGGATATTATCTCACCACATTTTACCCGCTCTTCCCAAGCGGCATTGTAAGATTTTCTCCAGATCTCCCGTTATGCTGGTGTAATAGAGAAGGACAATGATCTATCAGCAATGCTGTGTATTCCCCAGAGAGCTGAGACTGCTCTAACCTGGGTGGGAACCTTATAGCAGGCTGGTAACGTGCTACTGCTGCTGTACAGGATCTTCGTGAGATCACATCTGGAGTCGTGTGGACAGATGTAATCTCCTCACTGAGGAAAGGATATTGTACATAACTCAAAGATTGTTCCCTCAACTGACTTCTGCAAGAAAGGTGTTAATCATCGAATCTCTCCAGAGTGGAAGCAGACCATTTGACCCATCGACAACACACTGATACTCCGAAGATCATCCCATCCAATCCCCACCAGCCACCCCACCCAATCTTTATAACCTGGCATTTTCCATGAATGATGCGCCTAGCTTCCACATCCCCGGATATTATGGGTAATTTAGCTTGGCCAATCCACCTAACCTGCATATCTTGGGACTGTGGGAGGAAACTGGAGACTGAAATTGAACTAGGATCGCTGGTGCAGTGAGACAGCAGTTCTAACCACGGAGCTACCCAGTGTGGGCAACAACATTTGCCTGCATATTTCAGCCCTTGAAAAGTGGCATTTGAGCAGGGAGATTCCGTAAGTCCCCAAAACTGTGATTGAACGACAGGAGGAGAACATTGAGATCTTGAACGGCTTGGTCAGGAACAGAAGCAGGACATGCAAGTCCATTGAGACTTTAATGTATGAACACGGGGAGGACATTCCACCCAGCGAGTGTGAAAAGCAGGAACAGAATGAGTCCAATCAGCCACACATGCGTCTTACACAGCAATTGGAACAGATCTTTTACAGCCTTGTGCCTGTTACACAGGAATTGTGAAACGGAACATAATGGTTATAGAAAGGGAAGAACAACGAATAACCAGCTTCACTCGGGAATGATACGTGGTGAGAAAATTATTGGGATTGAAGACAAATTGTTAGGATGCGTTATGATAGACTTAATAACAGGATATTTCCACAAGTCAAGCCACAATCCAGCACAGTCAACATAGTTTTATGAAGGATAAATCATGTTTGAATGATTTGACTAACTTTCTTTAAAAAAACGTAACAAGCAAGGTGGATAATGGGGGTTCTATAGATGTATTATATCTGGACTTCCAGACATCAGTGCGTAACGTGTCGCAAAAGATTATTATGCAAGACAAACATACTTGGGATTAGGAACAATTTACTTGCTAGGGGAGAGGATTAACTAACCAGTAAATGTCATGATATGGAGCCGTTTGTTTTGGACTGGGTTGGACAATGTCAAAACTGAAATGAAACCCATTAGAGTCCAATGCGTTTATTTCTCACCACAAGGTTTCATTGTGCTGCTCCTTCATCAGGTGTAAGCGACAGAAAGACCTTAAACACAGAAGATATAAGGAAAAGATCAAAGGGTTGTACAACTTATGCACATGAATTGTACACACACCTAAGATGGCTCTTAAATACTTAATCAGTTGGAATGGAGGTGCGAGTTTGATTGGTTAATATGAAAATTGCCGAATTTATTTCAAGTCACTGCCTGGAGATACCTTCAGGTATTATCGATGTAAATGAAGTAACACGTGCGGTCAGACAATGTATTCTAAGCTTGACGCCTTGTTTGGACTTTGTCTGTGTCTTGACCTGGAGTTAGGCTGGTTTTATTTACAAAGTACGATTTGTAAAATAACACATTGACTGAATATCTACACATTGTTTGTTTTGGAACAAAATAAAATGTATCTGCAAATACAAATAAGAAAATGTAAATTCAACCCACAGATTTATATGTGCATTCGTGTGTGTGCGTGTGCATATGTGTGAGAGAGGGGCGTGTCTGAGTGAAGGGGAGAGAGAGACATTGTGTGTATGTCAGAGACAGTGAGGTGGAGTGTGGGTTTGAGTGCGGGAGGGAGAGAGAGTGGTTGTGTGTGCATGTGTGTGTGACAGAGTGGAGTACGTATGTGAAATGCGAGAGAGGGTGAGTGTGAGTGTGTGTGAGGTGCAGAGAGGGAGAATGTGCATCAGTGTATGTAACGGGGAGAGTGAGACGGTGTGCTTGTCCAGGCTAAGACACAAACAGATATGGCTGATCCCTTTCCCCACGCACACTCACTCCATGGTTTTCAGAGCTTCCCCTCTCTGCAACCTCTGTTCCATTTGTTGGGCATGTGACAGAACCAGATGCTGTTACTACCGTCCCATGCTACGTCCCGATCTGGGACACCAAATCCTCCGGTCTCCTGGAATGTCTGAAGCAGCTTACAGCACAACTTCTAGCAAACAATCCCCAGTACCTCCACTAACAGGAGGCAGACAGAGTCCCCTCAGCTACAAGTTAGATGCCTTGTCCTTTACAATTATACTCAAGGACCTTCCTTACGTTACTGACATCACCATCAACTGAGAGGGACAAACAGAGGCATTCCATGAGAGGGCGCATCCCAAGATTCAAACACGTGAATCAAAGCTCCTGGAACACCCTTGCCCATGGAGTATCACATGGGACACATTGAGAAGTGAACAAAAGCCGGACACACACTATTTCAATGTTTCTGAGCTTCACCATGCCGATACACGAGGGAGTCAAAAGCCAATGCCAGGGAAAGACGCAGAATAAAAAAACAAAAATTAATTAACTGATAACTTGGTGAAAATATGGATAAGGAGATGGAGGGATTGTATTAACTGGATAAGTGAGACAACGGTGGGCCCAATCACAAGAATGCAAACATTGAATAAATACATTGCTAGATCAGCTGAATTGGTCTATTGCCTCCAATTCTAAATCTGCTTCACAGAACCAGCCCCGACACCTTAAATTGGGGTACGGTAACGGCCAAGATGGAGAGCTGTGCAGGCCGTGCTAGTCGATTACTCCATAAACCGGACTATCTGCACAGCATGGGGAGCATTGCAAACCTTTGCCAGGAGATTGCAACCTCTACGACCATCCTCTGTCTGGACCTTTGAGTCAGTTTTGTATCCAAATGGCTAGTTTTCTATGTATTTCATATGAACCAACCTTGTTAAACAGATGACCATGCACAATGTTGTTCAAAACCTTACTGATGTCCATATCGCCAATGTGCACCTCTCTACCTCAATTAATCTTTTTAGTCACTTCTTCAATAAAATCTCAGTCAAGTCAGTGAGACACAACATTGCTTGCACAAAGCCATGTTGACTATCCCTAATCCGTCGTTACCTTTCAAAGTGCGTGAAAATCCTATGCCTCATAATCCCCTCCAACAACTTACCCACCACTGACGTCATAATCACTGCTTTTTCTTATTACCCTTCTTAAATTCCTTAAGTTATGGCACCACGTTAGCCAACCTCCAGTCTTCCGGCACTTTACCTGTGTCTATTGATGATAGCCGAGGCCCAGCAATCACTTTCCTAGCTTCTCACAGAGATCTAGCGTACATCTAATAAAAGTCAGGACATTTTCCTTCCTTTACATGTTTTGAGACCTCCAGCAGCTCCTCTGTGATACAGACACTTTCCAAGATGTCATTACTTATTTCCCAAATTATTTAGCTTCCATATCCTCCTACACAGTAAATACTGATACAAAATATTCGTTCAGTATCTCCCCCATTTCCTGTGGTTCTGCATATGGGCCGCCTTGCTGATGTTGAAGGATGTCCTATTCTTTCCAGTTACTGTTTTGTCCTTGACGTATTTAAAGAAGCCAAAGCTATCACATGTCCCCTTTTTTACGCTCGCAATTTCCCTCTTAAGTATACTATTGTTGCTGTGGTTCTGTTCGCCGAGCTGGAAGTTTTTGTTGCAAACGTTTCGTCCCCTGGCTAGGCGACATCATCAGTGCTTGGGAGCCTACTGCGAAGCGCTTCTTTGATGTTTCCTCCGGTGTTTATAGTGGTCTGTCCCTGCCGCTTCCGGTTGTCAGTTTCAGCTGTCCGCTGTGGTGGTTGGTATATTGGATCCAGGTCGATGTGTTTGTTGATGGAGTTTGTGGATGAATGCCATGCCTCTAGAAATTCCCTGGCTGTTCTCTGTCTGGCTTGCCCTATGACAGTAGTGTTGTCCCAGTCGAATTCATGTTGCTTGTTGTCTGCGTGTGTGGCTACGAAGGATAGCTGGTCGTGTCGTTTCGTGGCGAGTTGATGTTCATGTATGCGGATTGTTAGCTGTCTTCCTGTTTGTCCTATATAGTGTTTAGTGCAGTCCTTGCATGGTATTTTGTACACTACATTCGTCTTGCTCATGTTTGATTCACTTTAAATCTGGAACTAAGAGGCAAATGCTGACCATTCCAGTTGTCGAAAAAATCCATCTGGTTCACTGATGCCCTTTAAGGAAGCAAACTGCCATGCTTACCTGGTGTGGCCTACATGTGACTCCAGACCCACAGCAATGTGGTTGACTGTTAACTGCTCACTAGGCAATTAGGGATGGGTAATGAATGTTTGCCTCGCCAGGGACACCCTCATCCCGTGAATGCATTCAGAAAAACACCCTCAATTCCTGCTGTCTATAACTGATATATTCTTCCCTCTTATCCGTGACCAGAACCTCAATTTCTCCAATCCTCCAGCATTCCTTACACGTACCAGCCTGACCCTTCAACCGAAGAGGGACATACTATCTTTTTACTCCTGACATCACATTTTCGAAGGCTTCTCACTTCACAACTGACCAATTTCTCTGCGAATATATATCCCAACCGACGTTGACATTTTCATTGAGTAGGACAGAGGGATTGTCTGCATGAGGCTGAGCTAAATGATGCTATCTTATCAAACTCACCTCATTAACTACCCACCCCACCCCATGGAGTCCCTCTTATTCAATGGCAGCCCGATTCTCTATTCATCATGGCTGGAGCTTCTCACCATCGCCCAGATGCCCCTGATACTCCACGACCCCTGGCATTGGTGCCATCTTTAAAAGGCCAATGGGCACATGGTTGTGCTTTCTCAAGTTGGAGCTGCTCTCCATAGTTTATCCTGAACATGGCAGATAAGTGGAAATTATACCACAGTTTGTCGACAGGGGCCCGCAGATCCTGGTGGATTGGCTAGTACAGAGAGGGAAATTCTCTTTCCAAAAGGGGGGGGGGGGGGGGGGGCACACCACCAGACCCACCAATCATGGGCTGAGCTCAGAGCAGTATCTGCGGTCTGAAGAAATGTCCAGCAATACAGGACAAGAATCAATGTCCTCCCCACTCTGTCAGGATAAGATCACCGTATTTTCTCTACTCCCTCACAGTCACTGCATATCTCTTATAACACCTACCCCAGAACAAAACTTATGCCCCACCACTCACACTGCTGCATGCAGCATCTTCCCTTTCTCTCTTTTACCCCTCTACTATATCTCCTTCACTAATAGCACTGCATGGACACAACACTCTTGAACAACTCCCTTTGGACAAGTCACCATCTCACCCACCCAACACCCCCCCACACCTTCACCAGCACTAAGAGTAGTATAACCCACTCCTACCCTCACTGAATCCTTCCCCGTCTCCTATTCCAGAAGAAACAGCTCGGAATAGAATAGAAAGTGCGAATCCGTCTCGTGGAGTGGTCGATATCCACCTCCCCCCACCCCCTGTATTTGTGTGTCTGTATTTTTCTCTGTGAGTGTCTGCGTGTGGTTGCACGTCTGGCAGTCTCTCTGGTGCTTAAAAATGACATAATCTCTCTCTTATCTGGCCACCACACCCTACTTCAGTGATGGTGGCAGAGGGTGATAAACTTCGATGATTCAGTCTGAGTGGGAGAGAAGGCAGCAGCTCACAGCACCATGCAAACTGACAGCACCATCAACACACACACACCTTCCCGGCCGCTACACCCCGCGCCCCACCACACACCCGCCCGCTACACCCCGCGCCCCACCACACACACACACACACACAATGCTGGTAGATGGAGAGTTGCAGATATACTTGGGGTCGTCAGAATGGAAATGCTCACCTCCGAGTGAACCATTTTGTCAGGGGATGACATGAATTGATTTCTGATTCTGTGACTTGCAACGCTTAAAAATTACGTGGAAAAGTATTGGAAATTCACAGAAAAGGCCTGGTAGTGTTGATAATGACGCAGGGACAATATCGCTTAGTATCAGACAAAACTGCTCTGTGTTTCCAAAGATATTATTTGAAAAAATCAAACAAACGTGTAATTTGAGAGATTCACAGCAAAGGATTTGCTACCTTCTCACAGCCAAAAACTGGGACACTGATGCAGTGGCGTTGGGAGACCAGCAGAGGGTAGTATTGGATGAATCCAATCATAAAACTGAGTGGTTCGCACTCCCTCTGTAAGGATTAGAGATGTTGGCCTTACAAACCTTCTGAACATTCCGTGGAAGAATAAAGGGAGTGATAGATAATTTTCGTCTCCATGGAGACGATGTTCATGAACTGGATAGATAAAATTTACCTTATTGGAGTTGATATATAGAGAAGTCATATTTAAAAAGCAGAGTTCATAGTGTAACTGTAAAATCTTTAGGTCACCCTCAGTGGGAGCATTGTGTGAAATCCTTCTCCTCATTCTCCACCAAAAACATGTACAGAAGTTAGAAAATGCATAGACGCTGTTCCCTGGATAGCAAGATATTAGAAAGCCAAGTGACGTTGTTTACTGAGACATAAAAATATCAGAAAGGATACAAAAGGTTTAATCGGGATGATAGAAAGAATGAAGGAGTTTATTCACGAGATTTGGAAATGCTGGAGCAGAAACACGCAAGTTTTTATGTGAACAAATGAGATTTTCACATAACGCGAGGTTTGAATGACTAAATCAGGGAAATTCCCTCTTTCAAGTGTAACAATAACTTTAGTTAGAGCTTCAAAACCATTAGTGAATCATTAAGAAAGATTTGGACGAGAGTTTCTTCCACTCAATAGAGTTATTTAAATCGTGAATGACTTTCCAGAAATAAAGCGTAGAAGCTGATTTCACAGTGTTTTAAAAGATACACGAGCAAACATACAAGGAGGGAATTTACCATTGAGAGAAAGTCAGTGTGGTTGCGTAACAATTTCGAATTTGGTTGACTTCAGACACAAAGACATTTCATGAACACGTACAACTGAATGAGATTGAATATAAAATGTTCATGGATTGGTAAGGTGTGACGTATTATTCAAGGTGAAACTCTGTAAATGGAGCTGATGTCCTAAAATAACTGCAGACAGAAGTTATATCCTAATGAGTAGGAACTGAACCGTCAATTCGAGATGCAACACCTACTTTAAAGCTTTGACCACATTCACATGATGTTATGTATATTTCGAACATTCTTAACTCCAACCAAGAAATCCACCAAGAAGACTCTGTCCTTTTGTATTGTTAACCCTCTGTACTTCTCTGCAGCACGCCATTGACGATAAAATATGCTCAGACCAAAATTCAATACAATATTCAAACGGTCCTATGCGATTTATTTTTTATTATTGCAATAACCTTTGTGAGTTTGCAACAAACTGTGTAACATGAAACCAGTTCAACATCTATTTTCCCGGAATTTAACGCAGTGCACATGGGAAACATTATCCATCTGCTGAAAAATCACCTTCGGCTCTCTCTCCACACATGTCTCTACACGTTTTAAATACTTGCAGTATGTTTGTTGATCAAGGAGTCATTATCCAGAAAAGGTCGTTTCTCAATCCACAAACACGGGTATCTTCCCATAAACTTGGCTTTGCTCAATATCACCTTTTATCCGTACCCCTCAACACGACGACAAATTGAAGCTGCTCCATGTGATGCTCAAACGTAAAACTTCGGCACAGCATAGCCCACTATACTGGAACAGAGATACCGTGCACTTTGGACCTGCAGCACAGGAGCAACACATTAATGCTTACCTCCACATTCCAGGTTTTACCTTAACGTTTGGGAAACCGAGTTTCTCTGATTCCATGGCGAGTAACGGGGATTGTACGATCATCTTCACCAGTGGTTCTGACCCCGAGTGAGGAAAGTAGTGAGCTACTCATTACAAAGATGGGTAGATTGTTGAAATATACAACTTCGACATTTGCCTTCACGATGAGCACTTTATTTTGTTTTTCATCTGTAGAAATCTTAAAACCTTCATCTTGAACAGACGCAATGACAGATTTCCATTGTGTCTCTGGCATCAAATTCCAGAGTGTAAACCCCCTCTGAATTCTTCCACCGCAGTCCGCTGTTTGGGAAGTGTTCCTGTTGTGGGAAATGCACTTGCCCGTGTGTCAACTGCTGCTCCCAGCATGCGCTCTGGCACTGCACTCATTTTCCTTCTGACATTTGCTCACTGTGTTGCTGTGATCATACAGTGACTTGGTGTCGTACGGCCCAGGAAAATGATACAGATCAAGGTTTTTGCATTGTTGAGTTCAATTTTCATTTTTTCCCTATTTTGGATTTTGGAATAGTCTGTTCTGTACACAGGTGCGTGTCAAAAACATCTGAGCAGAAGTTAGGTGTTCCGAATAATGACATTGAGCACTATGCACTCTCCTCCAGTCTGAAAAACAATTCCTCACAGGCAATTTAACAGACAAGAGACAGCAGGGGCAGGAGTAGGCCATTCTGCCCTTCGAGCCAGCACCACCATTCATTACGATTATGGCTGAACATCCTCAATCTATATCCTGTTCCTGCCTTATCCCCATAACCCTTGATTCCACTATCCTGAAGAGCTCTATCCAACGCTTTCTTGAAAGAAAACCTCCTGCTGTCTCGGGTTCTTCATTCCGATAACTTCAAATCTTCACAGAATTCAACAGACCTTGTTACATAGTCATTTACTCATTTTTGTTCAGATCACTGTGTGCATAGTGTGACAGTGGGAGTGCGCTTGCCCCACAACCCAGAGGTCAGACCATAGTCCTGGAACTGTCCTGTGTTATTTATCATTTCACCAACACCAAGGAGAAATATCTGCTGCTCTGCATAGTTTATGCAATTCAATTATTCATAAGGTCATAGCATACCCAGCAACTGTGGTAAGGTGGACGAGAGGATAAGGTGATGGACTGCTAATCCGTTGTACTCTGCAAGCGTGGGTTCGCATCCTACTCTCGTCGCCGTTAACAACGGCTTTCGATGGTGCTGCTTTCAGATTGATCACAGCTATCATATTGAAATTGTGACTCCACTGGTCAGTTTATATGCAGCGCTGCTATTACAAAATCTCAAAGAAAGGTTTGGGCCTGTTGACTAAACTGCAGTGAAATGTAGGTTGCATTGGAATAATAGAAAGGAGCGCGGATTTTCTTTTTCAAGTCAAGTTGCTGTGAACGTGTTTTCGTATGAAAGACATCCAGGAAAATCAAATAACGAGAGATGCGAAGTGCATGCTTATGCAAAGGGATTCTTAATGAATGTTTTGTCAGATAAAATCTGGAGGAGGTTGAGTAGAAGTACTTCATCCTGGTGAGAAGAGCACAGTGAGACAGCACAAAATAATGGAGATATATCAAAAGGGGCAGGGCATGGGTGTAGGGACACTGAGAACTGGCTGTAAATGCACAGTGGAGAATTGCCGATGTAGGTGCCGTGTATGGGCACGGAGAGACTTACACATTGCTCTCGCCCTCGCCCCTTGCTCTCGCCATTGATGAATGCTGGATATAAGGCACAGATAAACACAAGATGTGGGAAGTAAGCTCCCTCTCGTTATGCACACACTGGATGCATCACATTGAACGATGAACAACTGGAGAAATCAGCATGTTACGTAGGGAATGAAATTAAACTGCGGATCAATAACCGCAGATTCATGCAACATAAACATGAAAAATGATTTAAAATGTAGGGTGTACGTTTGCTCGCTGAGCTGTAGCTTTGATATCCAGACGTTTCATTACTTGGCTAGGTAACAACATCATCAGTGGCGACCTTCCAGCGAAGCGAAGCTGTTGTCTCCTGCTTTCTATTTATATCTTTCTCCTGGATGGGGTTCCTGGGGTTTGTGGTGATATCATTTCCTGTTCGTTTTCTGAGGGGTTGTTAGATGGCATCTCGATCTATGTGTTTGTTTATGGCGTTGTGGTTGGAGTGCCAGGCCTTTGGGAATTCTCTAGCATGTCTTTGCTGAGCCTGTCCCAGGATAGATGTATTGTCCCAATCGAAATGGTGGTATTTTTAATCCGTGCGAAGGGCTATGATGGAGAGAAGGTCGTGTCTTTTTGTGGCTATCTGGTGTTCGTATATCCTGGTGGCTAACTTGCTTCCTGTTTGTCTTTGTGTTTGTGGCAGTCCTTGCATGGAATTTTGTGGATGACGTTGGTTTTGTCCATGGGTTGTACTGGGTCATTTAAGTTGGTTAACTTTATTTTGAGAGTGTTGGTGGGTTTGTGTGCTACTAGGATTCCGAGGGGTCTTAGTAGTCTGGCTGTTATTTCTGAAACTTCTTTGATGTATGGTAAGGTGGTTCGGGTTTCTGGCTGTGTTTGGTCTGCTTATCGTGGTTTGTTCTTGAGGAATCTGCGGACTGTATTTTTTGAGTATCTGTTCTTCTTGAGTACGTTGTATATGTGGTTCTCCTCTGTTTTCCGAAGTTCGTCTGTGCTGCAGTGTGTGTGGTGGCTCGTTGGAATAGTGTTCTGATGCAGCTTCGTTTGTGCGTGTTGGGATGGTTCCTGGTGTAGTTAAGTATTTGGTCAGTGTTTGTCGGTTTTCTGTATACGCAGGTTTGTAGTTTTCCGTTGTCCTTTCTTTCTACTGTGACGTTCAGGAATGCGAGTTTGTTGTCGGTTTCTTCCTCCTTGGTGAACATTATGCCAGTGAGGGTTTGATGATGTTAATTATATTTACTATCGTGTTTCGATAGTAACACAAAGGTGTCATCTACGTAGCGGACCCAGATGTTTGGTTTGATTGTTGGTAGGGCTGTTTGTTCTAGTCTTTGCATTACCGCTTCTGCTATGAATCCTGATAGCGGAGATCCCATGGGTGAGCCGTTGGTTTGTTTGTAGACTATGTTGTTGAAAGTGATGTGGGTGTTGCGACACAGTTCCACTAGCTTCATGATGTTTTCGTTGGTAATGTGATTGATGACGGTTGGTGCGTGTGTGACGGTCTCTTCTAAAAGTGTGATTAGTGTTTCCTTTGCCAGGTCGATGTTGTTGAAGGTGAACAGTGTTATTATGTCGAATGAGATAATTTCTTCTTCTTCCTCTACTTTGATGTTTTTGATGATTTGTAGGAATTCCTGGGTGGAGTGGATGAAGTGCTGTGACTCTTCTATGAGGAATTTCAGTCTTGCGTGTAGTTCTTTGGCCAGTCTGTAAGTTGGTCTTCCGTGTAGTGAGACTATGGGTCTGAGGGGGGCTCCTGGTTTATGGGCTTTTGGTAGTCCCGTTCGACTTGGGCAACACATTTATCCTGGGACAGTCTAAGCAAAGACATGCCACAGAATTCCTAGAGGCCTGGCACTCCAACCACAACGCCATAAACAAACACATAGATCTAGATGCCATCTAACAACCCCTCAGAAAACGAACAGGAAATGACATCACCACAAACCCCAGGAACCCCATCCAGGAGAAATATCTAAATAGAAAGCAAGAGACAACAGCTTCGCTTCACATGGAGGTCGCTACTGATGATGTTACCTAGCCCGGTAATGAAACGTCTAGATATCAAACCTACAGCTCAGCCAGCAAACCTCCACCCTAAACCTTAACCTGAGCTACAAACCTTCATAAACATTGCGATTTAAAGTGTCTTTATACGCATATCATTAATAGACTTTTCGTTCTAATACCCGTGTGGTTTAAAGAACAAGACACCACATTTCAAGATGGATGACAACGTTACCAAATTTGTTTTGAAATTGAGATTTATTTGATCATTTTACACAGTGAACAAGTTCCTTTTTATCTAATGAAAACCGCATTCTCTCACCTGGAATAAAAGTGTGATTTCAATACAAACATTGTCCTTGCTAAGTCGCAGTTACACAACATGAAAAATAGGATGTAATTTTTATTAAGCATACATCAATTAGCGCCATTATCTAACTTCGGATTGACAGCAGTATGCACATGCTAAATAGGTTTAAGAACGAATGACTTTTGGAATAATGTTTCGGTGGTGACTAAAAATAAAAATAGGTTGACATGACGCGGATATTCCACCAATGGTTCCAATGGTGGAAATGGTCAGTGGGCAGTATTTCTATGATGGTATAGGAGTATGTGAGCTGCCAGGGATTGGAGCTCCCACTTCATCTGGAGCAGCGTCTTTTGACGTGGACCAGGGAGCATTGTGCCATCAGTCTGGGAGTTCCAACCACAACTGGAGCAGCTTGTGTTAACATGGAGCAGCAGGGAGCATTGGCACATCCGAATGCAAGGTCTAACCTCGTTTGGAGCAGCTTCAGTTGGCATGGACCGGGGAGCTCTGCGAGATCCGTCTGGGAGCTCCACTCTCACCTGGAGCAGCTTTTAATGACATGTATCAGCAGAAAGCATTGGGACATCAGAGTGATAGATCCAACCACAACTGGACCGCTGCTATTGACATGGAGCAGGGAGCATTGGGACATCAGACTGGTAGCTCCAACTTCAAGTAGAGCAGCTTCTTTTGACATGGAGCAGCAAGGAGCATTGGAACGTCAGGTTGGGAGCTCCAACATCAGCTTGTATTTACATGGAAGAGCAGGGAGGATTGGGACATTAGGCTGGGGGAAAGGATATTCAACTACTTTAATCTAAAGTAAAATATGTTTCAATACCTCAGATGTTAATTGATTTATGAAGAGTCTTCCCCGGGGAAATAATTGATTCTTTAGATAGTAAAGCTAAGGCCTGCAAATATTCAACTCGGGAAAACGAATTGGTACAGAGAGAAATGGGAGTGATGTTTCATGTCTTTGTCTTTTCTTTTCTGGCCGACTCTGCACTGGATTACATCACTGGAAGGACGTTTTCACTCATTTCCTGCAAATACGGACAGAACATTAACGTAATCTAAAGCTGAATATTAATGGGAATATGCGATGTTATGATTAGGCTGGAGTTTACCTCAAATTATGGTGAAATCGCAGCAAGGTCAGTTGTAATTTCCAGGATCACCAGTGACCTCATTGATTGGCTATTCAGATTGTGAATGGTCGTTTTTTTTAGGACAATTTGAAGTGAGTCAATGATGGCGATTATCTTTGTACTTTGTTCACATTGTGGCTGTTCCTGTTATTGCTCATGTCCTTGTTAACACCACAATTCTGCAGCGTGTAAAATCTCAGCTGGGCATCTGGTCAGTGGTACAACCATTCGTATAGCTGGCTACGGATCAGGCAGTTGAAAGTTCGACTTTTACTTGGCGCAAGCGCATTGTGGAGATTCATCTCAAATACAAACTAATCATTTTTGTTACGCTGAAGTGGATAATGTTTGATTTTTTTATCTCCACGAACAAAAATGACCAAGAACTATCAGAGTAAAAATCACACAACACCAGACTGTACCAAGCAGACATATCTGGAAGCATCAGTGTTCCATGCACTGCTTCTTCATTAGGTGTTTGTCAACTGTTGGAATCTAAACTGGCTTTGTGTGATTATTAAATTTATTCACGCGAGTCCAACACCAACACCTCCAAGTCATGGGTACCGTCGACACCACGAACGATCGGTTAAAGTCCAGGTGATCTTCCAAAGGATCGCGCATATTGACACACACACCAAGTTTCTGCAGAAAAACACCCACCTGATGAAGGCGCGGCTCTCTGAAAGCTCGTGCTTCCAAATAAACCTGCTCGACTCTGCCCTGATATTGTGCAATTTTAAACTTTGTCTACTCAACTCAAACACTGGCACTTCCATATCATAGACAATGTCAGTCATCTCCCACCGTTGTCAGAGAAGGCGATCCTGGAATAGCCCAATACATTGCACATAGGTACGTTTCGTTTTCAGAAACCAACGCACTCATTCACTGCAGCTCCTGTGTATGAAAAGCACAGAAAAGAAATAGCTGAGACTCAGTTTTGACAATATTTTGAAACTCTTTGGGAAGTGGAATCAAAGGATAATGAAGGATTAACTGTCCGATTGTGCAGAGAGAGGGAAGGCACTTTTCCCTTCTTTGAAGAGCTGGGGTATTGACTGATCTAAGGCATGAAACAGATTCCTGGTAGAGCTGCGCTCTCTGCGTCAGGCACAAGAAGACCTGATTTCCTGAACGATAATGAAACCCAGGCCCCTCAGTTAAAGTGCTGAATACTAACCACTAGACCACCAGGGATGAGGGCAGAAGCAGTTGCACCGTTTCTTCATAACACAGTTTTTGGAATTATGTCACTGCAGATATGTTTCCCCTAAAAAATAATTGAATTATCGAGTGTTTACAGCACAGAAATGGGTCCCTTCATCTCATTTCCCAGCACTTGGTCTGTAACCTTGTATGCTCTCACGTTTCACCTGAATGTTAATTTCTCTGGAACATTTCAATTTCGTAAAACACAATAAATGGGATTAAAGTTTGAGACGGGAACTGAAGCCCATTTTTACCCATAGACTGAAACACGCAGACACATTTCCCCAAGTGTGACACAGGCCTCGGGAGAAACCAAGCAGAAAGTAAGTTTTCACCGACTTGTCTGATATCGTCCCATTTCAGAGTTCAACAGCAGTGTCTGGTTACAGCAAGGAAAGGAAGCATTCAGCCCCTCCCGTTCCAGTGTTCCTTGCCCATTGTTTCATCATTACTCTGTAGTTTATACCCTGTCAAGATCCCACGATTTTGTTTCAAGGAGAATAATCCCAGCCTGACCAATCATTCCACGAAGCTCCATTTTATCCAAAGTTGACAACATCCTCGTAAATCTCTGCTGTCCCGTACAGCATGGGAACTGGAACTTGAAATCAGTTTGCGATTGGAATCGGATAAGTCACACATGGACCAAATACAGTAATGATACTTTGAGAAATGAGAATCTAATCATATTCTATTGATATTCAATGGCTTCGTTGTAATTGAAGTCATCCGTGTAATCGCCCTCTGAGCTAATATTTAGGAGAAATGGAACCTGACCGCCCATATAAAGATGTTGACTGCAAAACAAATGTCCAACAGTCGACTTTGTTTGATTATTAACACAACTCATGTCTCCGTGAAGCCTGCATCATCTGTAAGGCACAAATTATATGTGTAACAGAACTCTCTCCATTTGCCTGGACGTGTGCAGCTTCAATACCACTGAAGGAACTGGACATCCTCTACGACAATGCAGTCACTTAACTGTACCACGTTCATACCCGAATGTTTATTACCCTCACTGCTAAGGCACGATTGCAGTAGAGTGCACCACCTACAAGATGAGGTGGAGTAAGTCATCCAGGCTGTGTTGACAGAACACTCAAAGCTCAAAAACTGTACCGACTATGAGGACAAGGTTGAAGATGTACTGAAGCACAACCATTTGCAAGTTACCCTCCCAGGTACATGCAAGCATGACTTGGAGATGTATCAGTGATGAAGGGGTCTTGATGGTCCAAGTGATATACTTCAGCCCTCCATCCTTTATCTTACAATTTTTTAAAATGTTGATTATTGCATTGACCAGACTTGTGCTCATTTTTTTAGTTGCTTCCTAAACTGGCGATTGCTAAAGATAAAATACCATCCACCGTCTGAGGTCGACAACACAAGATATCCAAAGATATCGTAGACCAACTGAGCTCCCTATCCAAACATCTTCGGTGATCTATGAATATCTACTCCAAGATCACTTCGTTCCTGTTTGTTCCGTTCAAAACTCAGACTCCTCACTGTTATTGTTTCAACTCCCAAAATTCGTTACCATTTATTGGTCTGGATTCAATTCCATTCGCCGTTTTTACTTTCCACCTGATTGATACATCTCTGCAGGCCCTGACAGTATTCATCATAGTCAAATACAGGACCAATTGTTGCATCCTCTGCAAACTTCTCAATCATGACTCCTACAACTAAGTCTAACTTGTTGATCTCCATCAGGAAACAGTGGAACTCCACTGGAAACAGGCATCCAAACATGGTTCATTGCTGGATGTGATGAACACCTGCAATAACAGCACAATCACACTCCTGATGTCATTTGTAAACATGCTGGTGACTCTGGCAGTTGGCCTCCTGAGTGATCCCTTCGCACATATGGGAGTGGCGAATGACCTGTCCACATTGTGCCTTGGGCACGTAGGTTTACACTTCAGCGGGTAATTGAAGTTCCCCTATGGACCTGACTTCTTGGCGGTGTGTGCATCCATGTGTCTATTGAGCTTGGATAATCCATTGAATTTGAGTCCACGCAGCGATGACTCCCAATTTTCCCCGTCATCCATGTAATTTGTTAATTCTTCTTTATTCTCCCACGGAGTTTGTCAACATGGTCTGAATATTATTTGTTGTTCATTCTTAATTCACCTTGAACAGAGTCAGCGGGATTTTCTGGGTGAACCGCACTGTTATGTGTCTGGAGTCATATCTTGGCAGGTTTCGTTAAGGACGGCAAATTCCCCTTTCAAAGGGACAAAAATGGATGGGTTTTCAGCAAATTAAAACTTTTTGCCTCTGTTCCTCTGATCAGGGTTAATATTCCAGATTTTATTCATCGATTTAAATACCAGCAGCTGTCATGTTCCAGTCTCCAAGGGTTGCTAGCCCAGTATATCGCCACTACATTTACATTTGTCACGAAGATTGGTGAGTAGCAGAAAGCATAGGGGTCAGTTAAAGAATGAAGAAGGATACAGATAGACAGGAGAGTTGAGCGGAGAAGTGGCAGACGGAGTTCAATCGAGGCAAATGTGAAGTGATGAATTTTGGGAAGCCGAATTCTAGAACCAACTACACTGTAAACGGAAAAACCTTGGAGAAATTTGATGAGCAGAGAGATCTAGGAGTTCAGGTCCTTTATACCATGACGATGGCGGCACAGGTGGATAGAGCGGTCAAGAAAGCATATGGCATGCTTGTCGTCATAGGACCGGGCTTTGAGTGTAAGAGCTGGCAGGTCATGCTACAATTGTACAAGATTTTGGTTCGGCCTCGTTTAGAATACTGTGCACTCTTCTGGTCGTCAAGTTACCAAAAAGAAGTGGACGTTTTGGAGACGGTGCAGAGAAGGTTTACGAGGATGTTGATGGGATGGAAGATGCTTGCTGTGAAGAGAGTTTACGAAGTTTATGACTGTTTTCAGTAGAAAAGAAAACGAGATTGAGGGGTCCTGATTGAGCTCTACAAAATCTTGAAGTGTACAGACCTGGTGTATAGAGATGTGCTTTTTCCCCAGGTGAGGAATTCTGTAATGAGTGGGCACGTATTCAAGTTGAGAGGTGAAACGTTGAAGGAGGATAGATGTAGAAAGTATTTTGGACAGAGAGTGGAAGGTGCCTGGAACACGATGCTAGTAGAGGTAGTAGAGGCAGGCACGTTCGTTACATTCAAGGTGCACCTTGATAGATGCGTGAGCAAGTGGGGAGCAGACGGAAAAAGATGTTGAGCAATTGGGTGATAGGTTTAGACAGTTTATTTGCTTCAGACTAGGCTTGGAGGTCCAAAGGGCCTGTTCCTGGGCTCCAAATGTTCTGTGTTCTTTGTTCGTCTTTGTTTATTACATTACCATCTCAATGTTACGTTGCCAATCTCAGAGAATGACATTGCCAAGTCAATCACCTCAAAGGGTGTGAGAATAAGATATGTGGCTGTGTCAGAATGAAACTGATGTACCCTGTACTGGAATGTTTGCTGGGAGCAAGAGGATGATGTGATCAAATAACAGTTCTTACCGTCAAAACAACAAAACAGTGCATTGTTTAGGAAAATTGCACTGAATGCTTGCAATAAATTGACCTCTCGCTTAAGGCAGCAGCACGCTTTCACGGAGCCAATCTGCACTGCGGGTTAATGCTGCTGTTGTTTTTTAGTAATCGAATAACTGGAGACAAATAAGCCCTTCCTCCCCGCCTTTGACCAGGAGAACTCCCAGTCTCGAAATTTCATGCGCCTCTGTACCATCTAAGAATGATCATGTGCTCACCGATCGCATCATTGCTGCGATAGAGTAGATTCATGTGCTCAGTTCTATCACAATTTTCAGTTGATCTTTGCAACTGCACCATTGATTCTGGGTGGTGCAACTGGGAGTATGTGGTCCACTGCAGATATGGGTTCTTCCTTGTATGGGGAAGCTCGTGAGGCAACAAATGTGAAACCCCATTGTTGTTGAAACTTACATTTCAACAATATCCTGCAGTATACCTTGAGAATTTGATGTTTTGTAAAAATCTATCACCCTCAGTCTTCAACATGCAGTACTCGATGGAACTTTATCAGCCTCTTGAATCATCCAATTTAAATATACAGTCAATTCTGAGTTCCCACATGTCTATTATTGCTTGCCAAATCGTCCTGTTGTGTCTCTGCATTCTTCCTAACATGTCCTGTGTCACTGTCGTTACTGTTCTTTTCAAACACGCATCTCTGCATGGCCCACGGATCGCATAATGTTCAATGTTGTGCGTTGTGGCCGCAGTAACCTCGTTTGAATCCGAGTTACGGCATGTAACGTTCTCACCTTTTTAACTCCTTGTGGTATATGCCAAGGAAATACAGAAATGAATTAATTGATTTTACATGAAAACTTTCTCTGATATTATGATTTTTTCATCAAACCCCTCTCTCACACATCTCTGTGGGATAAATATCATAATTCAGACTCTCCCATTCTTGGAGACTTCTCTCCCTCCAACAATCACTGACCTTTAAGTTCCCGCAACCATTTCCCTCACAATTATTTTCACATTGAACCCTGTTCAGTCTGTGCTGCTGCGCTGACTGTTGCTGGGTGAACGTGCCACAATCATACCATTGCGACCTTCAGACCAGTCAATCCAATTCGCTACTGTGGTTTTGAGATCAATAGTCAAGGAGCTGCTTTAAATGACATGGATCAGATATCATTGGAACTTCAGGCTCAGGAAAGGAATACAGGGCAGCACTGAGGAAAATGAACTTTTTTTCAAAAAGACCTCTTTCTGCGGATTTCCACATCATTTATTTCACTTGCTCATTCGGCTCTATCTCGACTATTGTGTGCAGTTCTGCAATCACATTAGCACTGGAAAAGATGCAGGGGTGATTTACCAGGATATTGTCTGGGTAGAAGAGCTTGGATAGACTGGATAGACTTAGAGCAGTAAAGATCAAGAGGAGACATGATTCAGATATACAAAATAATCAGGGATACGGATGGCGTAGACTGATATAAACGTTTTCCTATCATGGAGAGATCCCTTACGGCGTAATAGATTTAAGAACAGAGGAGGAAAGTTTTGAGTGAATGTGCAGACAAACGTTTTGAAACGGCGGGTGGTTGAAATCTGGAACTCAGTGCATGCAAAGGTTGGAGAGGCAGAAAACCTCATAACGTTCAGAAGTATTCAGATGTGAATTTTTGATGACAAGACGTACAAGACTGTCGGTCAAGTGATTTAAAAAAAGAGTTCGGACAGTTAATCGATTATTGATTTCCAGTACTGATACATCGGCTTCTTTTTGCATAGAAATCCAAGGTATTACCACTGCCTGTCACTACGTGAGATTGGGTTCAATTTGCATCCGGGACGGGCGCTTGCAGCTTGGGAGGGCTAAGAGGCCAGAAACCCGCATTCGATTCCAGAGTTATGTGACTGACTGTGTGGAATTTGCACGTTCCATTTCTCTCTCTTCCGTACGGGTTTCCTCTGGCTGCTCCGATTCCTTCTCGCCGTCCAAAGGTGTGCACTTCAGGTAGATGGCAAACCAAACCTGAATGGACTGTATAATCAAATACAAAATCAGAGAAAAACGTAGGAATTGCAGCTCAGGGAAAACAGAATGACCATTTGGGATCAACTGATCATTCCTTGGATCCGCTTTTGATTCGCAATGTTCACTCTGATTTCTCTCCACCGATGCTGCCTGACGCGCTGAGCTTTTGAACACATTTCTATTTTTGTAGGTGGATCAATAATGCAGGTTTAGAAAGAAATGGTGGGGGAGTGTGCGTCTCTTCGGCGGCACTGAGCAGACTCAATTGGCCAAATAGTTTCGGTCTGCGTTGTGCATATTTCCATTAACTCTGATTCTATCAGTTTTTGTCCTTTTTTAAGTCTTTGGTATTTCACATCTCCCCTGAAATGTGGTTTGCAGAACAGGACAATCAGCGTTTCGGGCATAAGCCAAACCGTTACCACCCGCTGCGTGGAAGAGGGACGCCTCAGATTATGCCTTGGGACCCTGCAACCATACGGGATAAATATGGATTTCAACATCTTCCTCAATTCCCCTTCCCCCACATTATCACAGTCCGAAGTATCCAACTCGGCACCACCCTCCGGACCTATTAATCTTTCCCCCCCTGAATTATCACTTTATCCCCCGCCTCCATCTAATTATCGCTTTCACAGCTACCTTCCACCCAAACCCAACTGCCGCCCATTTATCTCTCCGCCCCCACTTAAGGTCTCATTCCTGATGAAAGGCGTTTGCCAGAAGTGTCGGTACTCCTGCTCCTCGGATGCTGCCTGACCTGCTGTACTTTTCCAGCACAACAATCTCGTCATGGCGAAGATAAATTAGCTTTTCTCGGGCTCTTCATCTGAGAGCGGAGAAGAGTGAATGAGGAAGAGATTAAGGTGTTCAGTAAGGGGATAGATACGTGTTATATGAATAAATTTCTTCTGGGAAGTGTTTACTACCACAGATCTACGTTAAACGCTCGGGGGAGGATAATCAGAGGAGATACAGGAAGAAAATTTTCATTCTGAGAGTGTTGGAAAATTGAAACTCATTGTTTGAACGTGTGGTAAAGCTATGAGCCATCAAAACACTTCATGAGTATTTAGCCGATTACTTGAGAAGCAAGAGCACACATGGATAAGGACCAGGTCCTGGAAAGTGGGGCGAAGAGAAACTGATATCTGATCAAAGATCCGAACACCGTATGGGAAGTACGGGGCATGAAAGCATGGGAAGGGAAAAAACATGGATACTACTGTAGACCTCTTACAAGGGATCTGTGGAATGCTACACGAGTCAAAAGGTCACTGTGGCAGGATGGGGCCACTGTGGCTGGATGGGATTATCATAGTGGAATGCACCTCCACCAATTAGCAGAGTTAGACTGGGGCTGAACGCTTACTGTGACAGGCTGAGATAATAGCAATTAGTAACATCAGCCTTGCCAACTAAATATCATCATGGCAAGTTGGGACAAGTCGTGACAATAAATATTTAGGAGTGAATTTAAATCTTTAATTGATAGTTAGTAGAGTCAGCCTGCTTGATACCCTTGGAGCAGAAAAAAGACATTAAATATCTAATCAGCTTGGGACAGGAAAACATTGTGATGGATGGAGTAGCTAAAAAATCTAATCATGTCAGTCTAGTCAGGGCAGTAAGATCATTGCAGCAGAGGTGGCAGTAAAATACATAATCGTGACAATAGAAAAACCATATTTGCAGACGTAAAGCGATAATGGTTTCTTGTATACATGGAGTGAGATAATTCTGACTAACACAGTTGTGCATCCTGTTAAGATAACAAAAATATAACTAAAGAAAGGGTATAAAGTGTAATGTATCCTGCATTTCGGGGTCGTTCAATAATTTGCTTTCTGAGTGTCACGGTTTTTGACTGCAAATAAAAGATCTACGCCTTGAAGAACTCCCCGCATCTCCTGGAGATTTATTACATTTTCTCTACGACAATCACAACTTTGTATACAGTAAAACTGTGGCTCGCGTGGCTCGGTGGTGCAATGGAAAGCGCATTAGATTTCTACAGCATTGTTAAATTTGCGATACAATGTTTGTTGTTCTGAGTTCCATCAGAATCGGAGTTCAGATTTCAGCTGAATCAATTGTTATTCTGCTGATTCATCGTTAATTCCTGTCGTCTGGGTTTCTCGAAATTGCTGTGCACCACAGAAAATTCCTTAACCCTTGTTGGTGAGTTTTGTCGGAATCATATCATTTGAAGCATGATCAGTCCAGAATCAACTGCTCACCCAGGAAACCTACAAACTTCGTGCAGAAACCCACCGTCTCTAAACGCATTCCCCTCCATTAGTTGCACAGGCATTATCGATTGCTTAAATCTCTTTTTCATTTTGGGCGACAGGCTGTTGTGGATGGACCGGGGAAAGATATTGATGTATTTGGTCAGTAATTATGATGTCAAATGGCGGGGTAGGGCCGGTGTTTGGAATAGCGTCCTCCTGTTACTCTCTGCCAGTGTTGTTTCTGACAGAGGGATTTCAACAATAATGTGTTGAAATGTCAATCTACACCCACAGCCAGAATGGAGAGCTCCTATTGCAGCTTTAGATCAGACAATCGAGGATTCTCCCAGGCGCTCTTTCAGACTGCATGCTCCTTCACACAGGTTTCCTACTGGACACATGGAGCAAGGAAACGTGGGGATTCAGGGACAGGTTACCTCTCTGTTTTGCTGCAGTTCTGGACACGGAGACGTACATGATTTTTTGACATTCTGAGTCTTACTGTGCACTCTTCCTACTTTACAATTTAAACTGGAAATGAATTTATTCTTGCATCACATTCTTACATCTTCAGTATTCATGAAAACCGTGCAACATGTTCATGGATGTAGGAATAGTGAAGATTATTGCTAAATGCAGTATGTTTCATGTTACCAGTATGACCTTTCAGAAGGAAGTTGTGAAGTTTTATTGCTTCAAATTGAAGCCGATCGAAGGAAAGGCCTGGCGACAGCGGCAATGTAACATTGTCTGTAAACAACGCAGGAACCAACGGAAACCCATTTTGCATATTTTTATGTGTCCCTTTTCTGAACGTGATGCTTCAATAATAACAGGTCCATGTCAGTTTCACCTGGTCAGCGTTAGCTTTAATTTCAGAACCACAGCAAATGTAGAGCAGTTGAGTTAAAGTTCCTAAGGTATGAGTAGGGCATGTGACCAGCTTGCTGTCTACAGCTTCAGTCGCGCAATTGTTTAGCGCCTGCTACTTAAAGGTGCGTAAAATGCCACGTTTGTCAGTTCAATGCTTATCTAAAGATGCTGTTACTAACATTGACAAGGGATTATTAGCGCATCATACTAAAACACAGTTGAAATCAATGTTGAGTAAAGTAGCATTTATTTGAAAACTCCAGTTTCACATTTCTGTCAATTATTATCTCAAAAGCTGCAAATATTCCCCAGGTGAATATCCATCTGTGTAAAGGGAAACAGAGGTAAAATTTTAGCTTGATGACCTTTCTCAAATCGCTCAGCCTGCACTGGATTGCATTCTGGGAAAGTCTGTTTAACTCATTTCATATCATTCCATTTCCTGCAAACCTGCACAGGTAATGATCCAATCGAAAGTATTAGATTTATCTCTTTGGGGAGTTTGAATGTTGTCAGTAAATCTGGCAAAGGCATACCAAGTAGTCTTGCTGTTGGCAGGAGCAGAGGTTTCAAACTGGGATAAGGTCGAGTCTTGTCACAGGATTTTTCAAGCGAAGATCAGTGAGTATTAAATGGACTCACTCTCCTTTCGAGTGATTGTGACCAAATGTTGAAGGCTACAGATGGCAATGATAATGATGTTTTACATCTATAGGCCAAATCTTACTCACTATTGCAGATCAGATGAGCGGGGTCGATGATGATCCTTATGCAAACCTGAGACAGTGAGAGTATTAATCCCTTGCTGTTGGTCTCACTTTTCTCATAACTAGTTATTCAGCGGACTGAGCTAACCGACTTCCATTCAATGCAGTGCTACACCAAGCAGCTCAGTGTATTTACAATACATAATATTTCATGTAGAATGAGCTGCAACACCTATCTTCGTCAGCAGCTCTTCTTATACGTAGCATTTTCAGATGCAGGTACTATGCAATTTCTTTCCGATCAATGTTATCCACTTCGAGAGTATGTCCCTTTTGCCTCGCCATCCAGGCAGCCCAGAATCTCTGTCCTTGTTAAATTCACTCCCTGTGTGTCTGCACACGACTTTTGAAATATAATGGAATCAGCTCCTAAAATGTTTTTATTTCTGAAAATTCATCTCCGTTTTCAATAATTCTCAGAATAAAAATAAATCTGCTCCAAACGTCTTCATCATTCCCCGTACGTTTTGAAGCTCCAACCTCTACTTTCCACTCACCTAAACGAAGGAATTTCCCTCAGATTTGTTCTTACTAACGTCACATCAGCTGGATAACCCCCTTTCAGACACTGCTAAGTCTTTCCTGATTTCTCCCGCATGATTCTCTATCTATCTCACCGTCCCGTTAAATCTGCTGTTTACTTTTCTAGTGGTGTTATCTCAAAGTAAGCTTCATGACTGTTCTTTCTATTGACTTTGTATCAAGTGAACTCTGACCGTGTCCTTCCTAACGTCTTTATAGTCTAGTAAACTCTACCGTGTCTTTCACCATGTCTTTATATCCCAGTAAATTTAAACCCGAGAAAGGATGCTGAGTCCAATGCAACGCACGAAAACTCACCACTAAGCTGTGCAATCTTATTACCGACACAGGAAAGATGGAAGCAATTTCAATTACAGCTGAATCGATTGGCTGCAGCAGCATCGGGGCAAATCCCAGTCACATACGTGACTGTTGTTCTTATATTTATTTCTTCTCTACGTGTGCTGAAGTAACACAATGAGGAATCAATTGCTGTTGTCAGACATACATGTAGGGATGTATTAAATACTGAAGTTGCAAGACCAGAGCAGTTTTTATTAACATAGACCATTCACTGTTCGAATATCAGGCTCACGATTTTGACAGAGAACGAATTTGATCGAAAGTTGAGCACGGGCGTTTACCCCATGATGTAACACGAGTTTCTGCCTTTGCTTTGTTGTTCACATCATTTGTTTGATTTGCATCATTGAGGATTTTGAAGTTGTCCTCTCTATATAAAATGTCCGTGTGTTTTCACCATTGTACAAAAGATGCAGTACAATAACAGCCGATACTGATTCAGTCTACTTACCCAGATATTGACCCCTAGAAACAGCACTGTGTACTCTCCTCGAGTCTGGAAAACAACTTCGTCACAGATAATGTTACATTCCCGCTCTCATGGCTCTTTTCATTCCATCACTTTCTGTTTTCCATGGAATCCGATTCAATCGATCTTGTCACTGTCATTTCTTCCCATGTCAGATCTTGTGAACAGAATATCACAGTGGTAGTTCCCTGGGCCCATAGCCCAGAAGTCAGACCACACTCAGGGAATAGTAGTCTGCTCTTGATCATTTTATGAACACCAGGGAGAAATATCTATGCTCTTCAAAATTTACTCACCTGTTTTAAGAAGCTAGATAAACAGTTCTTGGTTCCTCTTTTATTACCACACAGACCTAGATTGTTAATGCTGGAATCAGTCGAGAATGTCCGGTCTCTCACATCCAATTTATCCCCAGGTTGTGTTAAGATGATGGTCTGAATCGCTTCCTTCTCTTCTCTGTCACTCTGTGATGTGAGCTGTGAAATCTATGATCTGAGCTGGAGGCTACGTGGAAAAATGTATACACATCAGCTGCGTGTGCGACGGGACTTGCTGCAGTAACATTCCATGCTGATTCAGACAGCAAAAGCCTCCCTGTGACTTCGAGAAGCACAGACACTGTTACCGAATAATGGGGTAAGATTCACTCTTTCCTCGCAGTTCTGCATTTTCTATCTGTCTCAGTTGGCATTATTTGGACAAAGGTTCCCAAAAGGAGATGATTTCTTCTTCATGCACAGTATCCCTTTTCTACACCTTTCCAGAATTTCCATACTTCCCGCTCCCAGCAGACCCCTCCGCTGCTCCACAAATCCGTGTTTGATAAGGAGCTGAAGACCGGTTTCAAACTGCTATCCACCAACACTGCGTGACAATGGAAGATGAGTTCGTTCAGTTATCAATGAAGACCACCCGTGTCCAGTGAAGCAGTTAGCTCAGCCTCCTGGGAGAAGCGAGTCAGAATGGAAAGGAGCTGTTATTAAAACTCGGTGCTTCTTTCACTCTGAAACAGCAGAAATAGCCTTGGTTAACCAAAAAACTCACCAGATGTATGGTTACCACATATGGCGCCGTTCTGGCTCGTTTGTCTCAGAAGTGATATTGCATCAGACAGATGACATATGTGTGAGCAGTCTTGAGTTCGCATTGCGGTTGAGCTTTCGAATTTTGCACACTACCACATTTTCGACTGAGAAGAAATGATTTCGATGAGATCGGGGTCAGATAAAGTTTCCAAACCTTGAAAACTTACACAGACAATTTGAAGAATCGCTTCTTCTCGGCCGTTGCTGCTCTGAGAAATGGATTGTCTAACTTGAAATACTGCTGATCTTGCCAATGCGGATTTTGCTGAGCGCACGTCCTATACGTAGTAACCTGAATTCCTGAGTCTGGTCAAATTTTGCTTTTCTCACGCTGTGATCTGCATGTCCTTGATGACTATGATCTGCCTTTCCCAATCGCAAACAACGCTTTCCACTGTACTTCGGTCCATGTGACAATCAGTCAATCAAAACACAGTCATTTCCTCATTGAATGGAGCCAGCAGAGCTAAGGTGGGCTGCATAGCCTCAGTCTGCAGCGTGATAGATTTTGTGATTCTGATTGAAATTGCAATTAAAACAGCAGAACTTGGGAAGTTACAGAGTAGTTATATTGACACAGCCGGGACACATCTGTGCCACAGTGTAGCACACAATAACAGTGAAGATCTTTTGACGTCATTCTCGAAGGCAACAAAAACCTGAAGACTGCATGAAACTGCTGTGGTCAGCGCTAACAGAGCGTCCCAGGGGGATCGTGGTGGGCGCATAACCCAGAAATTAATGGATGAAAAGCATCCTCTGCTCGTTGACAATTCCAGCTTTCAGTCTGTGTACTGCCCCTGACAGTGTTTCGCTATAACAGTGCAACGTTCTTCGCATTACATATTGATGAGCCTTCTGCGTCCTTACACTCAATGGCATCTGAAATAGATACACCCGCCACATTTATACGTTTGAGGAAACACACGTTTGAAGTTATGGAAGATTTTTTTGCTGTTCTCTGTCGGCCTGTTATGACCTGATTCGCAAAGACACTTGCCTGATCTGGGAATACACTGGCGAAATTGAGAGAAATCAGTTGTGGCATGTACCATGCCCCTGATGCCTTGTAGTTATTCCCCACGCCGTGTCACACAGCAGGGTCTTCCGGTGAAATAACAGCCGTGACTGATATGTAGATCAGTATGTTGGAGACAGCATATCGACACAGATATCCCTATTATTAGAACATGCAGCACCGATGATGAATAACCACAGAGAGAAACAAGTAATTGAGATTTGCGTGGACTCGATGGGCTGAATGGCTTCTGCCGACACGTGAATGACGTCATACGTCTCTGCCATCCCTCTGCCTGTCTCTGTGACAGTGTGGCTGAGGGAGAAATAATAGCTCGTTTTTAATCCTCCCTTCCGCTTTGGACTGCCTGCAGCCCTGCAGCTCCTGGCTGTGGGGATGGTTCTCAGTGAGTGAAGGTTTCATTCAGAGTCGCTTCATCTGGGACAGTTGGGACTCAGATGTTAACTGATGCCCGATTGCAGCAAATAAATCGATGCCTCTGAAACAAAAGCCTTTCTGCAGGATTGTTCTGCGAAGATTGATTCTGAACATCAATTGGGCAGCATAAAAATGCACTTGTTTGAATTTTACTGAGGGATGACAGTCCACAGCCCATTTCTCTCTTTCCCACCAGTTCAGTATCTTTCATTCTCTCTCAAATAAATGATATTTGGAGGAAGTTCACAATCAAAGATGTTAAGTTCCAGCGGTGCCCTTGCACCTGGCTGTGCCCGTGACAGGAAGCTTCAGAGCATATCCACACTTACATCCATTCATAATGCCTGCAAGCGGAGGGAAATGGCTGAATACTCTGCCAATAGAGACAGCTCAGCCCATGAGAATGGGATAAACAGCACCGTCCCGGTCGGGACATTCTGCAGATCAGACACAGTGCACTTTATCATTCAGATCATACCAGAGTGAGTGCGCTCGATAAGGCCAATCGGTCACTCGTATCTGTGCCAACTCGGGAGTTGCAAAAGATTGGTGAAAGTGGAAGGTGGATTTGTTCACGTTTCAAGTGTTACCGTGAAGCAGGAAGCAGAAGAGGAGACACCGTGAAGCGATTGAGATCTGATTACAGGAGCAGCAAATAAGTTGTCCTGCGTAGAGGAGAGTTTTGAAGCATTGAATTCTGGTTAATGGGACGATCATGCTTTCACTCGGCCACGCTGCTAAAGAACAAACTATTCAGTGTCTCTCAGCATGGTGATGTCACAGGCCAATGTCACCGTTAAACTGCAGAAAATTTCTTTTTCCAATGTGAGGGCAGTCCATATGTAAAGTAGCTTATGTATCCAATCCTTTCGCATAAAAAATTCCATTGCACCTCAGTGTGCTGTATTGTCTCCTTTCCACTTTACCTGTGATTGTGCCTGCAGTGAAGGTGCTGTGCTTTTTCTGTGTGTCTTTGACAATCTGGGTGATGTGGGGCAGTTGTTTTGGCCCATCCTCTGACAGGAATTTCCACTTCACTTCAGCCCGCCCGAACTTCGCTGTCTGATACCATTCCTGTTGATTGGGTATTAAGCGCTCGTTTCAGACCCAGCCTGCCCTCACCCAAAATAAATGCAAAACTCAGTCACACTGTGATCACTGCAATCGAGGGAGATCTTCACGCCAAGGTTATTGATAATTCCGAGGATAAAGTCAGGACTGCAGATGCTGGAGATCCGAGTTGGCAGTGTTACGCTGGAAAAGCACAGCAGATCAGGTAGCATCCGAGGAGCAGGAGAATTCAGGTTTCAGGCTTAAGTCCTTCATCCGGAATAAGGCCTGTGAGTCGGGGCTGAGAGATAAATGGAAGTGGTGTGTGGTTGAGGGGAAATAGTTGGAAAGCAATAGAAGGATGAATAGGAGGGAGAAGATAATAGGTCAGAAGTGGCAGTGATGGAATGGGTCGAGAGGGCGGTGGCGAGTTGAAGGCTTGTGCTTGGGGGAGGGGAAATGAGGACACATTTATCCCGTGTGCTGTTAGGGTCCCAAGACGGAATGTGTGGAGTTCCTCCTTCAGGTGTTGGGCGGTAACGGTTTGGCAGTGGAGGAGGTCCAGGTCCTGCATGTCTTTGACGGGATAGCAGGGAGAGTTGAAGTGTTCAGCCATGGGACGGTGAAGTTGGTGGGTGAGGGTGTCCCAGAGATGTTCTCTGAAATGATCTGTAGAAGAGACCACACTGGGCGCAACTGATGCAGTAGATGGTTTTGGTAGCAGTACAGGTGAATTTCTAACGGATGTGGAATGATCCCTTCGGGCATTTTTTGGAGATGAGGTCAGTGGTATAGGTGCGAGTTTCACCCCTCCTTTGGTGGCAGTGACATGTGCCAGGAAAGGGTTGTGGGCTGATGGGGGAGAAGTATGGACATGAAGAAGGGTTCGTGGAGGGAATGGTCTTTTCAGAATGCTGGCAGGGCTGAGTAGCGAAATATATCGCTGGTGGTGGTGTCTGTTTGGAGGTTGCGTCAGTGACAGGATATGATGCGTTTTATGCGGAGGTTGGTTAGGTGGAATGTTGAAATCTTTGAGGAGAAAGTGAGGTCTGCAGATGCTGGAGATCAGAGCTGGAAATGTGTTGCTGGAAAAGCGCAGCTGGTCAGGCAGCATCCAGGGAACAGGAGAATCGACGTTTCGGGCATAAGCCCTTGTGGAAGGTGAGCACCAGGAGGTTCTATCCTTGTTGCGTTGAGAGGCGTGGAGTTCAAGGGTGATGGTGTGTGAAGTGGAGGAGATGCACTGAAGGGCGTTGTCAACCACGTGGGAAGGCAAGTTATGATCGTGGAAGAAGGAGACCAACTAGGTATTTCTGAGGTTTAATTGGCCATCCTGCGAACAGATGTGGTGGAGGCAGAAGAATTGGGAATAAGGAATGGAGGTTTTACACGAGATAGGGTTGGTGGAGATGCAGTCGATGACTGTGGGAGTCGGTGGGCTTGTAGTATATGTTTTTAATTAGTCACTCACCAGAGACGGTGATGGAGAGGGCCAGGAAGGTGAGCGAAGTTGCCAAGATGATCCTGGTAAATTTGAGGTCGGGGCGGAAGGTGTTGGTAAATTTAGTGAGCTATTTAAGTTCATTGTTGGAGCACCAAGTGGCGCCAATACATTCATCAATGTAGCGGAGGAACAGGTGAAGGATAATGTCTGTGTAACTGCGAAAGATGGACAGTTTCGCGTATCTGACAAACAGGCAGGCATAGCTAGATCCTATGCGGGTGCCCATGGCTACTAATTTCGATGGAGGAAGTGAGAAGATTGGAAAGAGAAGTTGTTGATCGTGAGGAGTGGTTCAGCCAGGTGGATGAGGATGTCCATGGAAAGGTACTCAGTAGGAGGAGGTGCCTACGGGTTGTCATTTGGCTTCAGCTTTGTCCCTCAGCCCGACTCACAAGCCCAATTCCTGATGAATGGCTTATGCCTATCACTTACATTGTCCTGCTCCTCGGATGTTTCCTGACCTGCTGTGTTTTTCCAGTACAACACTCTTGAACCCCGCGCCTCTCAAACGCAATAAGGACAGAACCTGTGGCCATTCTATCATTAATTACTACTGTCTCATTTCACACTATCAGCTCCATGATGTCTGTTTGATTCTCGAGAGCACTGTTCTCATGAACTGTGACAAAATCTGCCAAACTGAAACAAAAACAGAAATTGCTGTAAAATCACAGGTGAGCTAGCACCATCTGTGCAGATGAATCACAGTTAACGTTTCACATTCACTGGGTCCATCTCTCCACAGATGCTGCAAGACGTCCTGAAATTTTCAGCAACGTCTGTTTTTGTTTGATTTTCAACATCGGCAATTTTTTCGTTTATGTTTTCTTATTCTCTGCCAATATTATTTGGCTAAAGATTACGTTAAATGTTTTACATATGACTGCGATGGAACGGCCAGATTCCACCACCCCGCGTCTTTTATTTGGTTCACGTGACCAATGTCTTTCCACTTGTTCACCGCACCCGACAGCTGGCACTGCTTATAAATTGAGAAAATTGTGGCATTCTCTCGGATTGGTAATCAGGAGCGAGATTGATTGAAATTGTTGAAAACATAAGATAAACTGAGAAAATACGGGATATTAAACGGGAAACTGAAAGGGAAAGTGAGAACAGCGAATGACAATGTTTTGACAGAATTGAAATGGAATTGCTCAAGATACAGCAAGTGCTTTAATCCACAAACATACCATAATGTGGAATGTCATGTTTGGAACAACCAATGCAAGCAGATTGCAAAATTTTAGTTTTAAAATCTTGCTGCAACTTTTTTGGTTTTAATGAACGCGCACACGGAATTCAGAGCTTTATTGATCCGCTAAACTGAAGAAGGAAATTCTTGCCTTTGAGGACACGTTGCGAATGTTCATTGATTTATCCCAGTAATGGCAGGACGGTCCTCTGGAAGCATATGAGTAAAATCATTCAATGTTCCATGAGTTTCGAATGAGTGGTGAAGGGAATGTCTCCATTCACAAACTAATCATTCAGTAGAATTCAATACAGGGATCCATGAAATGATGAAAAAAATGAACAAGAACACGGACATATGGTACACAATAGCTACGGCAATTACGATGTGAAAACTGTTGATTTCAGAACCACGGTGGCCTTTGGTGATGGCATTTACTGTCCAGAACCAGTCTGCACTGGAATGACTGGAGACACAGTATGAAATATTTGAACTTCAGTCACCTTTAGAAATAGCTGAGAATCACTCAGTGCACGGAGAGTTCGAGATGTTGACCTTACAAACATTTCGAACATTTCGTGGAAGAAGAAAAGGGAATGATAGATAATTTTAGTCTCCATGGAGACGATGTTCATGAACTGGATAGATAATACTTTACCTCATTGGAGTTTATGCATAGAGACGTAATATTTAATAAAGCAGAATTAATAGTGTAACTGTAAAATCTGTAGGTCACCCTCAGTGGGAGCATTGTGTGTAATCCTTGTCCTCATTCTGCACCAAAAACATGTAAAGAGTTTAGAAAGGGCACAGACGCTGTTTCCTGGATAGCAAGATATTAGAAAGCCAAGTGACGTTGTTTACTGAGACATAAAAATATCAGAAATGATACTAACGGGATGATAGAAAGAATGAAGGAGTTTATTCACGAGATTTGGAAATGCTGGAGTAGAAACACGCAAGTTTGAAGTAAACAAATGAGATTTTCACATAACGCGAGGTTTGAATGACTAAATCGGGGAAATGCCCTAATTCGAGTGAATCAATAACTTTAGTTAGAGCTTCAAAACCATTTGTGAATCATTAAGAAAAGTTTGGATGAGAGTTTTGTCCACTCAATAGAGTTAGCTAAATCGTGAACGACTTTCCAGAAATAAAGTGTAGAAGCTGATTTCCCAGTGTTTTAAAAGATACACGAACAAACATACGAGGAGGGAATTTACCATTGAGAGAAAGTCAGTTTGGTTGCGTAATAATTTCGAATTTGGTTGACTTCAGACACAAAGACATTTCATGAACAAGTACAACTGATTAAGATTGAGTATAAAAAGTTCATGGATTGGTAAGGTGTGACGTATTATTCAAGGTGAAACTCTGCAAATGGAGCTGATGTCCTAAAATAACTGCAGATAGATATTATATCCTAATGAGTAGGAATTGAATCGTCACTTGGAGACGCAACACCTACTTTAAAGATTTGACTACATTCACATGATGTTATGTATATTTCGTACATTCTTAACTCCACCCAAAAAATCCACCAAGAAGACTCTGTCCTTTTGTGTTGTTTACCCTCTGTACCTCTCTGCAGCACGCCATTGAAGATAAAATATGCTCAGACCAAAATTCAATTCAACACAATGTTCAAACGGTCCTATGTGATTTTTTTTATCATTGCAATGACCTTTGTGAGTTTGTAACAAACTGCGTAACTTGAAACAATTTCAACATCTGTTTTCCCGGAATTTAACTCAGTACACATGGGAAACGTTATCCAACGGCTGAAAAATCACCTTTGGCTCTCTCTCCACACATATCTCTCCACGTTTTAGATACTTGCAGTATGTTTGTTGATCAAGGAGTTATTATCCAGAAAAGGTTGTTTCTCAATC
Organism: Chiloscyllium plagiosum; assembly: GCF_037043375.1. Taxonomy (NCBI): domain Eukaryota; kingdom Metazoa; phylum Chordata; class Chondrichthyes; order Orectolobiformes; family Hemiscylliidae; genus Chiloscyllium; species Chiloscyllium plagiosum. Next base: position 94,195,787 of record NW_028270159.1, on the reverse strand, counting down.
CACAAATACGAGTCTTTCCCCATAAACTTGGCTTTGCTCAATATGAACTTCTATCTGTACCCCTCAAGATGACGATAAACTGAAGCTGGTCCATGTGAGGCTCAAAGTTAAAACTTCGGCACAGCACAGCCCACTATACTGGAGCAGAGATACCGTGCACTGGTCACCTGCAGCTGAGGAACATCACGTTAATGCTTACCTCTACATTCCTGGTTGTACCTGAACGTTTGGCAAACCGAGTTTCTCTGATTCCATGGCTAGTAACCGGGATTATACGATCATCTTCACCAGTAGTTCTGGCCGCGAGTGCGGAAAGTGGTGAGCTACTTATTCCAAAGATCGGTAGATTATTGACATATACAATTTCAACAATTACCTTCACTAACAAATGAACATTTCATTTTGTTTTTCATCTGTAGAAATCTTAAAGTCTTCATCTTTAACAGACTCAATGACAGATCTTCATTGTACTCTGGCATCAAATTCCAAAGTGTAAACCCCCTCTGAATTCTTCCACCGCAATCTGCTGTTTGGGAAGTGTTCCTGTTGTGGGAAATGCACTTCCCCGTGTGTCACCTGCTGCTCCCAGCATGCGCTCTGGCACTGCACTCATTTTCCTTCTGACACTTGCTCACCGTGTTGCTGAGATCATGCAGTGACTTGGTGTCGCACGGGCCAGGAAAATGATACAGATCAAGGTCTTTGCATTGTTGAATTCAATTGTCAGTTTATCCTAATTTAGGATTTTGAAATTGTCTGCCCTGTACACAAGTACGTGTCAAAAGTATCTGAGCAGAAGAAAGATGTTCCGAATAATGGCATTGAGCACTGTGCACTCTCCTCCAGTCTGGAAAACAATTCTTCAAGGGAAATATAATAGACAATAGACAATAGGTGCAGGAGTAGGCCATTCTGCCCTTCGAGCCAGCACTACCATTCATTATGATCATGGCTGATCATCCTCAATCAGTATCCTGTTCCTGCCTTATCCCATAACCCTTGATTCCACTATCGTTATGAGCTCTATCCAGTATTACTTGAAAGAACACCCCCTGTTTTCTCGGGTTCGTTATTCCATTGACTTCAAATCTTCACAGAATTCAATAGACCTTCATTTTTGTGCAGATCACTGTGAGCAGAGTGGGAATACGCTTGCCACACAACCCAGAGGTCAGACCATCGCCTTGGCACCGTACTGTACTATTTATAATCTCACCTACACGAGGGAGAAATATCTGCTGTGCTGCATAATTTCCGCAATTCACTTATTAATAACGTCATATGCTAGCCTGCATATGTGACGTGGTGGCCGAGAGGTTAAGGCGATGGACTGCTAATCCATTGTGCTTTGCACGCGTGGGTTCGAATCCCACTCGCGTCGCTGCTTTTAATTACCCTTCCTCAACAGTCTTCTGCAAAAGAAGGTCCACAGATCCAGAACTGTCTAAGAGAATAAATGCTTCTTCATCTCTGTTTTAATTGTGGGACCCGAATTCTAATGGGAAGTTAAAAATCACACAACACCAGGTTATAGTCCAACAGGTTTAATGGAAGCAATAGCTTTTGGAGAGATGCTCCTTCATCAGGTGACCGTGGAGTACACAGTGGTAAGATACGGAATTTATAGCCAAACGTTACAATGTAATGTCACTGAAACTGAACTTTGAAAAATACCTTGATTTTTTGTTAAATCTTACATCTGTTAGAATGACTATGTTAGGTTCACTTCTTTCTTATGTAAATCGAAAAACTTTCTTTTAACAGTTACATTCTCAGGTGAACTTTACCAATTAGTGTCATCACAGATAATATGTTGACAGTGTTAGTCTCTGTGTGCTGCGTCCGTCTCATAATGTTTAGACTGACGCTAATCTAAAAAAAAACAACATGCTGCAGGCAAGGATGCTTTGAGACATGGTACATTGGTGAAACCGAGCAGAGGAGACAGCAACGGAATGAGTACTGCACATCAATCAACAGACAGGCATGCCCCTTCCCAGTTGGAGAGCACTTCAGTGGTCCAGGAAATTCGACCTCAGGCCTTCGGATGACAATCCTCCAGGGCGGGCTTCGGTACAAGTAACAGCTAAAAATACCAACGCAGCGGCTGATAGCTAAATTCAGTACTGAAAATGTGTTGCTGGAAAAGCGCAGCAGGTCAGGCAGCATCCAGGGAACAGGAGAATCGACGTTTCGGGCATAAGCCCTTCTTCAGGAATGAGGAAAGTTTGTCCAGCAACCGTCGTGTTGTTGTGGTCTGGCGATAGAGCAGTCCAAAGACCTGCATATCCTTGGTGGAGTGGGAGGGGGAGTGAAAGTGTTGAGCCACAGGATGGTTGGGTTAGTTGGTCCGGGTGTCCCAGAGGTGTGCTCTGAAACGCTCCGCAAGTAGGCGGCCTGTCTCGCCAATATAGAGGAGGCCACATCGGGTGTAGAGGATGTGGAATGCTTGGAACTTTTCTTGATGACTTTGTTTTTACCTATTTTGTTCAGTTGAAAAATGACAATTTTTGAGTTTTTTAGAGCAAGGCGAATGGCCTTTCAGCCTATTATATCAGTATGAGTCATCAAACATCTGGCTTGTAAACACAGTTTCAAGCACGTGACTCACCACCTGTTGTGTTCTAACATTTCAAGTCTTTAGTTAAATTGTTATTCAATTTTGTAAGGGCTTAAGTGGAACAAAAGCATCTCTGTGAACTGACAGTTCTGAAAGACACTATTTCTCAGAGTCGTTTGTCAGTTTTCCTCATGACGCTGCGGAAAATGTTTGTGCACTCACATCTGAATTGCTTTGCCCTGTTTCTTCTTCAACTTCCTCCTTCTTTCTATTAAATGGTTTAGATTCCAATACAGACACAAGGTGCAGGCGGCGGAAGTCAAGTATTTGTACTTTCACTGACACTCTGTCTCGCCGGGATCTGTAGTCCTTCCTCACACTAATTCAGACAGCACTGTCCTTCCTGTGACATGTACCGTGGAGAATGGAAGGACAGGCTTTAATAACCCGCATTTGGATACGGAGCGACAGTTTTAAAACATTTACAATACCCCAGCGAGTAATTGAGCTCCTATCTCCCGCATAACATACGGTGACACTAACCTATATACTACCGAGGACGACAGTTTCAAAGGAGACTCTTCAACCCGTTGTGGTTGCATTTGTAAAAAACAATTGCTTACCGACCCGAATCGTTTAGTCCATAGACTCTGGGCAAGTTAGCACGACCAATTCACCTCACCTGCACATATTTGGGCTGTGGGAGTAAACCCACGCAGACACGGGGTGAATGTGCAAACTTCACACAGAAAATCTCCTGACTGAGCCAGATCACCGCCCTAGCGTTTTTAACAAAAACAGAAACCGTAAAACACTTCCTTATAATTGGTGCTGTCTTCCATCCTGTTTAATTAACAAATGGTATTGTTGTTGGAGTGAGGTCGATGGAAAATAAAGACCATGAAAGCATGGGAAGGGTTAAAGCATGATGACCACTGGGAATCTGTGGTCTGTGGAAGGCAGGGGCAGGATGGGATAACCATAGTGGAACATTCTTGCACCAATTAGCAGAGTAAGGTCACTATGGCAGATGAGATAACACAAGTAATAAAGCAAGTTTCTCTGTTAAGTGTTATTATGACAGGATTGGGACCGTAAATATTTGGGACATAACATTAAAATATCTAATTAATAGTTAGTAGAGTCAGCTTGAGACAGGAGACAATTGTAATAGATGGAATAGCTAAATATCTATCATGACAGGTTAGTCTGCCATGAAAGATCACTGCAGCAGAGTTAGCAATATATATCTAAACATGACATTAGAATGTATAACTAAAGAGATAATGGGAACTAACATCACTGGTTTATTGTGCAGCTGGAGTGAGGTACTTTGATTTATAGTTGGACATGCTGATAAGCTCACAGAAACCTGATAAAAATGACATAAAAATCCACGGACCCTGAGGTTTGACGGCATTCGAGAATCTGCTTTCTCAGTGTCACGTTGTTTGTTTACAAATGAAAGACCTATTTCTTGAAGAACTCTCTGCGTCTCCTGGTGGTTCTCTATATTTTCTCCGCAATAGTACCTGACCCAGTAATGCAGGGCCCTAGTCTCTGTCTCTGTCTCTCTCTCTCTCAGTCTCTCACATATGCACACATGCACACATACACAGAGTTACTGAGAGACAATGAATGACAGAATAAAAGAACCATTTTCAAATATCAAAGCTCCGTTAAACATCCTGGGATGTGTTGATGGGGACAGTGTAGAGGTAGCTTTACTCTGTATCTCATCCTGTTCTGACCCTGCCTTGGGAAGGGTTGATGGGGATATAGTAAAGGGAGCTTTACTTTTGATCTAACCCCATCCTGTCCATGCCCTGGGCGGGGTTGATAGGGAGAGTGCAGGGAGATCATTATTTTGGAATATAGGAACTGGAGGGGGTCATTCAGCCCCTCTAGCCTGTTCCATCATTTAATGGCATCATGACTGATCTGTGGCCTAACTCCACATTCCTTCCTTTTGCCCATATCCCTCAATATCTTCACTGAACAAAAATGTATCTCTCTCTGATTTAACCTGAACGACTGATCCAGCATCCACTGCTGTTTGTGGAAGAGAGTCCCAAACCTCTCCCACAATTTGTGTGCCAAAGTGCTTCCCACCATCTCTCCTGAACGCTCTGGCCCCTCATTTTCTGACTCTGCTCCCTCTCGGTCTAGAATCTCCAACCAGTGGGAATCGTTGATCTTGATATAACTTTTATCCTGTTTTTACCTTGAAGGCTTAGATCAGATCACCCCTTAACTTTCTAAATTCTGGAGGAAAACGGTCTCATTTGTCGAGTGTCCCTCAGAACGAAACCCCTGAGGTTCAGGATCATTCTTATAAACCTCCTTTGTGCTCCCTCTCTGTACTCCAACCTAATACCCACACACTTGCTTGCACTAAACTCCATCTAACACAGCTTTGCCCATTCACCCAGTCTATCAATAAGTCTTTGTAATGTTAAGCTACCATCTACACTGTCTACAATGCTGCCTAACTTTGTACCTGACACCATGTTGTCCCTATCCTGTGTGTGTTTGTTAGGAACAGTGCAGAGGGATTTGTACTTGTATCTAACCCTATGCTGCACATGTCCTGGGAGTATTTGATGCAGACAGTATGGAGGGAGATTTACTCTGTATCTAGCCCGTGTTTTCCCTATCCTGGGAATGAAGACACCATTGTCTCAGAGACAGGAGAGAGGGGAATGACGGTTTCAGACTGGAGGGAGCTACAGGCACGTACAAGTTGGGAACTGTTTTCAGTAAAAGGCGATTGGTCCCAGGTCACTGCAGATGTGTAATAAATTGATGCCTTTCCTTCACTATCCTCGTTCAATCCCTGGTAAGATCTGCTCCCACACCATGTTCCTTCCTAACTGCTGACTGTGTTAGATACATTAATACATTGGCAATGGGCAGAGGTGCTTTTAAATCTGGGATCTTGCTGTGTAACTTGCCTTCAAAATGCTTTCGCTCTCCCTTTCAAGTAATTTATTCTCTCTTTTATCCGGATGAACGTTTGTTGGGAAAGCTGCAACGTGAAGATCCAAAATGTTCAGGCCGAGGAAAACCTTGGCCAAGCTCCAGTGGGGGACAGGTTCTGAGGTCTGAGGCCGAGCCGACAGGAGGGAGGCGGGCCAGAAAAAAGACGGATGGGTGATAAAACAGAATGGAAAGGGAGGTGGAACAACGGACAGAGGGATCGACAGAAGGAGAGGGAGGAAAGGGAGAAGGAGGCAGTGGGGAGGGAGGGAGAGTGAGGGGGAAGGAAGACTAAGGGGGAGAGAGGGAGGACAAAGTGAGGAGGGAGGACGAAGGAGGACAAAGTGGGAGAGAGGATGGGGTGGGAGGGCAAAGGGGAGGGGGAACGGATGGGGAGGGCGGATGGGGTGGGAAGGCGATGGGGTGTGAGGGTTTGGGGAGGGAGGATGGGGTGGGAGGGGAAGGGAGGGTGAGGGAGGACGAAGGAGTGGAACAGGCCAGGGTGGGGGGAAACGAGAGCGAAGGGGTGAGTACAGGTAGAGGGTCCCACTTGGTTGGTCAATGGGAGGAATGAATCCAGTTGGTGAGAGGGAGCCGTGGAAGGGACTCAGGGGATGGCGAGGGAGGTTATTTGAAATTGGAGAACTCAGTTTTGAGTCCTCCGGGCTGTAGGTTGCCCAGGCGGAGGATGAGATGTTTCTCCAATTTGTGGTGTGGTTCATTGTGGCAATGCAGGACGTCGAGGATGGTCATGTTGGAAAGGGAGTGGTTGGGAGGAATTGAACTGGGTGGTGACTGGGAGATCTGGTCAGTCCCTGGGGCCCGGCTGTGATGCTCGGAGAACCGTTCCCTAAGTTTCCGTTGGGTCTCCCTGGTGTAGAGAAGCCCACATCAAGAGCACCTGATACTGGAAACACGGTTGGAGGAGAGGCAGGTGATCCTCTGTCTCCCCTGGAAGGAGGGTTTGGGGGTCCTGGAGGTGAGGGGGATGGGGGTGTAACAGCAGGTTTTGCATCTTTTCCGGTGGCAGGGGAACGTACCTGGGGGTTTGGAGGGTGAGAGTGGAACAAACCCATGGAGTGTCGAAGGGAACGGTCCTTGTGGAAGGCAGAGAGGGAGGGAAGGGGAAGGTGGTCTTGGTGGGAAAGCAAGTTCCTGATCCCAAAACAAATGGTCCCATTCATTCCAAGCTCTGGTCCTGGATTATAACGCTAATCGGGGCGGGGTGGTCGGGTGACCATGGGACTGTTTTGACATTGGAACAGGGTCGAGGGAGATACTCACTGCAGAATCCTCCCCATTCGCCTGGTCCTGGATGTTATCTCAGGGTTCGGTTTATTCCAGTTATATTCAGGGAGAACTGTCAGGATTTGATCGGGACAGATGGGGCCAGACGGGGCTGGGCAGGGACTGACTGGGGACCGATGGGTATAGGTGGGGACGGTCGGGGACTGGCGGGGGACAGGTGGGGACTGATTGGAGACAGGTGGGAACTGATTGGGGACAGGTGGGGACTGATTGGGGACAGGTGGGGAATGATTGTGGACAGGTGGGAACTGATTGGGGACAGGTGGGGACTGATTGGGGACAGGTGGGGAAAGATTGGGGACAGAGGCAGAGATGTCCCCCGCCCTCCTTCACTCCCTTTCCTTCCCCCTCCGTTACACACTTCCTTCCAACCAATCTCCTCCCCTCTCAACTTCCCCCTCTCCTGCCCATCTCCTTCCAGTCCCTCTCCACCACACCCCTACCCCCTCCTTCCTCCCCTCTCCACCTCACCCCCATTCCCCCTTCCCCTTTCTCTCCACCTCTCCTCCCCCTTCTCCTCACTCTTTCCAAACTCCCTCCTCCCTCTGCCCCCTCTCTTTCCCGTCCCCTCTCCTTTCCCCTCCTCTCCTTCTTCCCCTCTTGTTCCCCCATCTCCTCCCCATTCCAACCCCCTCCTGCCCTTCTCCTCGCACCACTTCTCCTTCACCCCATTTCTCCTTCACCGTTCCTTCCCCCACCTTTCCTTCTCCCCTGTCCTTTGCCCCCCCCTCGTTGCCCCTCCTCTCCTTCACCCCCTCCTTCCTCCCCTCTCCTTTCCCTCCTCTCCTTCCCCAAATCCTTCACCCTCCTCTCCTTCCCGACCATTTTCAACCTCCTCTCCTTCCCCATCTCTTTCACCCTCCTCTCCTTCCTCCCCGTTCTTCCTCCCCTCCTTGCACTCCTCTCCAACCCCTCACCTCCTTCACACACACTCCCCTTCTTCCACTCCCCTACTCTTCCTCCTCCCCTCCCCCCTCGCCCTCTCTCTGTCCCCCCTCCTATCCTCCCCTCTTCACTTCTCCCTCCTTCCTTCCCATCCTTCGCCCACTCTCCTCCTCCTCTCCTTCCCCCTCCTCTCCTTCCCCTTTCTCTCCTACCCACTCACTCCGTCCCCACAATTCCTCCTCTCCTTGCCACCCTTTTCTCCTTCCCCCCTCCTTTTCCATCCTCTCCTTTCCCCCTCTCCTTCCCACCCTCTACTTCACCCTTCCTCCTTCCCCCACTCCTTCCCACCCACTCATCTTCTCCTTTCCACTTTCCTCCACTCCCTCTCTATCTCTCTCTCTCTCTTCCTCTCCCCTCCATTCCCCTTACATTCTCCCTTCTCCGATCCTACCAATTGCTTCCCCCCTACTCTGCCCCCTTCTCCTCTTTCCTTCACTCCTTCCATCCCTGCTCTCCTTCCCTCCTTCCATCCCTGTTCTCCTTCCCTATTTCCTTCCCTCCCCTTCCACTCTCCATTCGCCCCTCCTTCCCCGTCTCCTTCCCCCTCCACTCCGTCCTTCCCCCTCTTAACCCCTCTCCATCCCACCTTCCTTCCCCCTGTCCTTTCCCCAACTCTCCTTCCCCTCCAATCCTTCCCCCCGCCATTCCGTACTCCTTGCGTTCCATCCCCGCCTCCAATTCTCCTTCCCTCCCTCTCCTTTCCCCCTTCAATCCCTTCCCCCACGCCTTCGCCCCCTCTCCTTCGCCTTTCAACTAATGCTGTTTCTTTCCTTCCAAGGGATCTTGCTGCCCGCTTGAAGATTCAAAGAGTGAAACTTTGGGTTCAGAAGGCCTTTGAGCAAAAGCTTTCTCCAAAGGGGACACGGTCCCGAGGGCCTGATCGACAGGCAACTCCCCGTGGGGGCCCACGTGAGTTGTGTGTTTATTTACCCTGAGGTTTAACCTTCTGGGGGACACTGAGTTTTCGGGGCCTCTGGTTAACTGGCTCCTGTCAGATTGCGGCCCTGTCATTTTTAAAACAGATTTGAACCTGGGATAGAAATAACCGGGGCCTGGGATTTGACACAAACACATCAATCCCCAGTGAGTGTCTGACAGACAGGACTTCCCAAGGAAGGAATTAAAACCTTAAATGAGAAACTCGATCCAAAGACTTGTTCTAATATCAGAGTAATACTACTTGTTGGATCTTACCGTGTCTCAAATTACCTGCAGAGTGCCCTACAGTACAACAGTCTCTCCCCCCGAGGAGGAGATTTGATTTGGGAGTTGAAACTCGGACGATGAAGAGACAGACAGAATCCAAGTATTCTGCCGTGAGGAATCATCAGACAAGAGCTGGAACCAGAGAGAGAGAAAAATCAGAAACCGTCCTGTCTCCTTGTTGTTCATTTACACACAGACACACAGACACAGACACACACACACACACACATGGAAAAGAATTGTGGGGTTCAGGCTATCTCTGTGATTTTTACCATAAGGGGCGAGCTCTGGGCTGGAGGGGGTGGGGGAGACAAAGGGGCGGAAAGGGGAAGGGAGGGAGTTGCTGCACAGTCTTATCCCACAGATGATACTGCCTCTGTCACTCACTGCAGCTTTCATCTTCATTCCCGTGTTCCCTCTCTCCCTTTCCTACATCTTTCCTTCAATCCCCATCTCTCTCCATCCTTCCCACCTCCATCCTGTTCACGTTCCCCTGGAGATTCCCTTCCTACAACTCTCTGCCTCCTCACTGTTTAAGCGTTTAATTTACTGCAATTATTTAATCGTTCAGCCTTTCCCAATTTCTCTCTCGCTCTCCCTGGGCTTTTTCTCTCTCCCTCCACCTGTCGTTTTTCTCTCTCTCCCTGTCAGTTCTCTCTCTCTCTCTCTCTGTCCTTCTGTCTCCCTCCCACCAGGTATTTGTTTATTCTGCTTTCGGTCTTTCATTCTCTTTGTCTTGTTCTCTCACTGGGTTTTATTCTCACCACCATCCCCCCTTCACCACAACCTGTCACTCACGCTCTCTCTCTCTTCTCCCCACCCCCCATTCCCCACTCCCTCCCTCTCCACCTGTCCCAGAGGGTGACTTGGACTCCGTGCCATGTGGGGGGTGGGAAGGCGATGGGTTGGGAAGGCGATGGGGGTGTGGGAAGGCAATGGGGGTTGGGAAGGCAATGGGGGAGGGTGGGAAGGCAATGGCGAGGAGGGTGGCGGGGGTGGGGGATGACGGTGACGGGGGGGAGAAGAGTGACGGGGGGAGAAGGGTGACGGGGGGGGGAGAAGGGTGACGGGGGGGAGAAGGGTGACGGGGGGAGAAGGGTGACGGTGGGGAGAAGGGTGACGGGGAGGGAAGGCGACGGGAGGGGGAAGGTGATAGCGGGGTAAGCATGGGTGTGTACGAGCAGGGAAGGGAATAGTGTGTGTAAGAGGGAGCATGAAGAATGAAAGCAAAAATAGAGCATAGCAGGGTCTGAGTGATGTTTGTGAGGGAGGCCACACATACGAGTGGAATAAATTAACAGCACATACCTCAGGGACCTGCAGTGACGAAACTCTCATTTGACCATAACTAGAAGAAATAACAATAAACTGTCACAGAGAGTTAAAAAACTCATTATTAAAGGTAACGCAGGTTGGACATTGGCAAAGAGATTGTCATGGAGGACAGGGATTCAGATCCACAGTGAAGAGATCACACCAGGGCCTAACCAATGAACCACAGCAAAGCAAGTTAACTACTGAATTATAGATGAAAGCTCAAAAATATTCACCTCTGAATCAATGTCGTTGTACTTCAATGTAAACTCTCTAGCTGGAGCTTGGAGCTGAGAAGTTAGCACAGAACTTGCATCAGAGAAACGCTTCAGTTTTCATTCCTTCCACTACTCTGCAAAATGAGATGACAAAAGAAACATGTTGAGAGACATTCAGAATAAACAAATGTATCTCTTGGCTTGAGTATTAAACATCCACCTGTTAAAGGTGTTTCCAAAATCGACCACCATCAGTTCAGGACGGGAATTTATAAAATGATTTGAGAGATCTAGTATTTTAATGACAAGATTATGTTGTAGAGATGATTTGAGAGATGCATCCAATTTTAAGATGTTTTTCTAACCGCCAATTTTGTTCTTCCAAAGATTATTTGGATAGCAGAAGATTGGAATTCAGGAAAGAGAAAATTATTAATGAACAGATTCAATCTTCTGTGTGAATCTCCTCAATGGCAGAGTAGCTACCCAGCATTCTCCGCGGGGATGAATACTCTCTATACTCACTACGGGGAGGGCGGTGCAGCCGCAGTGCTGTGTTTGTCTCCGTGTGAAATGGCGAGGCGCGCTTTTCCAGACGGTAAGGCTGCAGGAGCTGGAGAGAGGGATTCAGACCGAGAATAAATCCTTCCAGCGAGAAGCGAGCACCTTGAAAAATAACTTGTGGCTAAGTGTTTTACAGTTCCGAGGTGAACAGCCGCCATCTTGGCCGGAAATGTGGACGCATGCGCAGAGGAATGCGTGACGTCACTGGGCGGGGCCTAAGGGAGATTCATGCAGATGCTGAAAATCTGAGACGAGAGTCATAGAGATGTACAGCATGGAAACAGAGCCTTCGGTCCAGCCCATTCATACCGACCAGATATCCCAACCCAATCTAGTCCCACCTGCCAGCAACCGGCCCATATCCCTCCAAACCCTTCCTATTCATATACCCATCCAAATGTCTTTTAAATGTTGCAATTGTACCAGCCTGCACCACTTCCTCTGGCAGCTCATTCCATACATGTACCACTCTGTGCGTGAAAGAATTGCCCCTTGGGTCTCTTTTATATATTTGCCCTCTCACCCTAAACCTCTGCCCTCTAGTTCTGGACTGCCCCACCCCAGGGAAAAAAAAACTTTGTCTATTTATCCTTTCCATGCCCCTAAAGATTTTGGAAAACCTCTGTAAGGTCACCCCTCAACCTCCGTCACTCCAGGGAAAACAGCCCCAGCCTGTTCAGCTTCTCCATATAGCTCAAATCCTCCAATCCTGGCAACATCTTTGTAAATCTTTTCTGAACCCGTTCAAGTTTCGCAACATCTTTCCAATAGGAAGAGACCAGAATTGCACACAATATTCCAACAGTCGCCTAACTGATGTCATCTTCAGCTGCAACATGACCTCCCAACTCCTGTACTCAATACTCTGACCAATAAAGGAAAGCATACCAAACGCCTTCTTCACTATCCTATTGACCTACGACTCCACTTTCAAGGAGCTATGAACCTGCACTCCAAGGTCTCTTTGTTCATCAATACTCCCTTGGACCTTACCATTAAGTGTATAAGTCCATCTAAGATTTGTTTTCCCAAAATCCAGAACCTTGCATTTTTCTGAATTAAACTCCATCTGCTATTTCTCAGCCCATTGGCCCATCTGGTCAAGATCCTGTTGTAATCTGAGGTAACTTTCTTCTCTGTCCACTACACCTCCAATTTTGGTGTCATCTGCAATCTTACTAACTGTACCTCTTATGCTCACATCCAAATCAAATCAGAAAGTGCTGGAGGAAGTCAGCAGGTCTGGCAGGAGATGTGGACAGAGAAACAGAGTGCACCATTGCAGTCCTGTGTGCATCTCCTTCAGAACCCATTGCCCGGGTGGTACAGTGTCCTGGGTGATAGCTTTATAACAGCTTCACCCTCAGGTGATCTTTGAAACAAAAGCAGTCTACTTGAATCCCTGGATTTTTCTGCAGGTGACATTTTTAACCAACCTGTTCAGACGTGTCATGTCCCACTTGTGAAGTAGGTGGGCCTTGAGAAGCCAGGCCTTGTTAGTTCGAGGGGAGTTCCTCAGGGTGGAGTCTCAGGGTCAACCAACTTCAGCTGCTTTGTCAATAAATTTCCCTTCAGAAGCAGGGTTGTTGGTTGACAATTGGACAATATTCAGCATCATTTTCAATTGTTCAGATACTGATGTAGCGCATATCCATATGTTCAGGTTGTAAGTTTGCTCGCTGAGATGGTAGGTTTGTTCTACTTGAGAACAATCTTACAACCTGAACCTCAACGTAGCTAAAAAAACGCATATACATATGTAGCAAGACCTGGCCAGGATCTAAAATCTGCACAAGTGGCAAGTACCAGCCGTACCACATCCGTGCCTGGCAAAGCCTATCTTCAACAAGTTTAGCTAAGTTGGCTGTATTGTTGGTTTACAGAGGGGTGTGATGCAAACAGCGTGGGTTCAATTCCCATTACCAGTTTGAGGTTACCATGAAGGACTCTTCTTCTCAAATTCTTCCTTTGCCTGAGGTCTGGGCCCTCTGGTCAAATCATCATGAGTTGCTTCTCTCTGTAATGAAGAGAGCAGCCCCTGTGGTCTGGTAAGACAATGGTGACACACACATTCCAGTGGGGTAACGTGATCGTATTCTGCTGTTATTGCATCCAGAACTGGACTATGTTTATTTGGTCAGTAATAGTTTACTTCATTGGATGTGAATTATCTCATTAACTGAACTGGTGTTTAATTGTTCAGGTATCAATCACATCAAAAACACAGTTTTTACCCCCTGATTTCTCTCCGGTGAGATGAGATCGATAGATATCAATTTCCTGCCCTGTTTTGAGATCTTTTATTCATTGCAAAGGCTTGATTTGTATTTATAAATGTATTTTCACACATTCAGGATTTCTGAATGTACTTCATGGCAACTGAAGTCCTTGTGCGGTGGAGTCACTGTTGTGGGAGCTAAAGCAACTGTACATCTCTGCGGCTCTATTTAGGGCTCTGCTTCCCTGTACCAATTCTCCCATTTACCAATCCCGTACAAATCCGGGAACTGCACCAACTCACCCATTGAGGTTATCCTGCCCCAGTTCTCCCACTTAGAATTTAATGAATTCTCCGATTATTGTTGCCCTGCACCAATTCCTTCCATTTAGTTGTTCGCTGACACACATCTTCAACGTACGGATGCCCTGCAGATTTGGTTTTCATTCAGTAATGCACTGAATTGAGTCTCCAATTTACTAATACTTGCGACATTTCTTCTTTTTATTGAATCCTTGGCCCGTATTCCCCAATTTAGGCATGCTCTGCTCCAATTTTCCAATATATTGGCACTCCCACAAATTTTCTAATTAATGGCACTGTGCACCGAATCTCCCATTTATTGATTCCCACCAAATCTCCCATTTACTCATACCCTGTACTAATTATTCCATTTACTGATGCCCGAGCCCGATTCTACCATTTAAGGGTGCGCTACTCCAATTCTCCCATTTACTGTTGTCACGCACTAATTCTCTAATTTAGCTCCACTGTGCACCAGGTCTCTCATTTACTGATGGCCCGCACCAATTCTCCAATTCAGTGTTGCTTAGCACCATTTCCCCCAATTACTGACGTCCTGAACAAGTTCTCCACTCAGTTTTGCCTTTCACCAATTCTCATATTGACTGATGCCTTCGCCCAAATTTCACCAAATCTCCCATTTATTCATATCCCTGTACTAATTCTTCAATTTACTGATTCTACCATTTAAGGGTGCGCTTCTCTAATTCTCCCATTCACTGTTGTCATGCACCAATTCTCTGTTGTCATGCACCAATATAGCTCCACTGTGCACCAGGTCTCTCATTTACTGATACCCCACACCAATTCTCCAAATCAGTGTTGCTTAACACCATTTCCCCCCAATTACTGATGTCCTGAATGAGTTCTCCACTCAGTTGTGCCTTACACCAGTCCTCAGATTGACTGATGCCCTCGCCCAATTTAAGGGAGCCCTACTCTAAATCTCCCAAATGATGTCCTGCCCCAATTCTCCCATTTAATGCAACACAGCATAACTCACCCATTTAGTGCTGAACGGCACTAATGCACCCATTATCTGGTGCCCTGCTGCCCTAAAATTCTCACATTTTGATAAGCCCTTTTACAATTTTTGCATTTCGTAGTTTCTTGCAATGATTCTCCAGTTTAGTGGAGAACTGCCAGAATTCTTAAATTTAGGCGTGGACAAGTTGGACGAAAGGGTCTGTTTCCGTCCTGTACATCTCTAAGGCTGTCATTAGTGCTCCGCTTCCCTGCACCAATTCTCCCACTTACCAATCCTGCACTAATTCGGGAATTTCACTAACTCTCCCATCGAGGTTATCCTGCCCCCGTCCTCCCACTTAGAATTTAATGGCACCGACATGAATTCTCCAATTATTGTTTCCCTGCATCAATTCCTTCCATTTAATTGTTCCCTGACACACATCTTCCACGTACGGGTGCTCTGCTGAATTGTTTTCATTTAGTGATGCACTGAACTGAATCTCCAATTTATCAATGCTTGCAACATTTCTTCTTTTTATTGATTCCCTGGCCCCTATTCCCCAATTTAGACATGCTCTGCTCCAATTTGCCAATATATTGGCACTCCCACCAATTTTCTAATGTAACTGCACTGTGCACCAGATCTCCGATTTATTGTTTACACCAAATCACCCATTTACTCTTATCCCTGTATTAATTCTTCCATTAACTGATGCCCGAGCCCGATTCTACCAATTAAGGGTGCGCGACTCTAATTCTCCCATTTACAGTTGCCATGCACCAATTCTATAATTTAGCTCCACAGTACTCCAGGTCTCTCATTTACTGATGGCCCGCACCAATTCTCCAATTCATCGTTACATAGCACCATTTCCCCCAATTACTGACGTCATGAACAAGTTCTCCATTCAGTCTTGCCTTACACCAATCCTCATATTGCCCTCGCCCAATTTAGGGGTGCCCGACTCTCATTCCCACATCAAGTATTCTCCTGCCACAATTCTCCCATTTAGTCTACATTGCACCAATTCTCCCATTTACTGCTGAACTGAAATTGTCCCATTTGTTGCTAACTGCACGAATTTGCCATTATCCGATGCCCTGTTCCAAATTCTCTTATTTCGATTAGCCCTTGTCCAATTCTTCCATTTAGTAGTTCCTTGAAATGATTCTCCAATTTCGTGGAGCACTGCCAGAATTCTAAAATTGAGTCATAGACAAGTTGGACTGAATTGTCTATTTCCATGATGTACATCTCTGTGATTGTATGACTGTTTATGGCTCCGCTGCTCTGCACCATTTCCCCCATTTACCAATCCTGCTCAAATCCTGAAACTGAACCAACTCTCCCATTGAGTATTATCCTGCCCAGTTTAAGGGCACCTGCATGAATTCTCCAATTATTGTTGCCCTGCCTCAATTCCTTCCATTTAATTGTTCCCTGAAACATTTCTTCCACGTACGGGTGACCTGCTGAATTGTTTTCATTTAGTGATGCACTGAACTGAATCTCCAATTTACCGATGCTTGCAATATTTCTTCTTTTGATTGATTCCCTGGCCCCTATTCCCCAATTTAGACATGCTGTGCTCCACTTTTCTTATATATTGAAACTCTCACCAGTTTTCCAATGTAATGGCACTGTGCACCTAATCTCGCATTTGTTTTTTTTCCCACCAAATCTCCCACTTATTCATCCCGCTGTACTAATTCTTCCATTTACTGATGTCCGAGCTGATTCTCTAATTTAGCTCCACTGTGCACTAGTTCTTCCATTCAGTATTTCCCTGCAAGAATTCTCCCATTTAGTCGTCCGCTGACAGAATTATCTATTCTTGCTCTGCTCCAGGTATATTCCAAGTGTAAACAGCACCAGTGCCAAACTTTTGTAATCAGGAATAGATTCTTGTTGTACTTTTGAGACTGGTGTCATAATTTCAAATTTGTATGTTGGGGCAGTAGAATTACCATTTGGGTAGAGAACTGGCTCGAAGGTAGAAGACAGAGGGTGGTGGGGGAGGGTTGCTTTTCAGACTGGAGGCCTGTGACCAGCGATGTGCCATAAGGATCGGTGCTGGGTCCATTGTTGTTTTGTCATTTATATCAATGATTTGAATGTGACCATAGGACGAATGGACAGTAAGTTTGCAGATGACAGTAAAATTGGAGGTGTGGAGGACAGTGAAGATGGTTACCGCAGAGGACAACGGGATCTTGATCAGATGGGCCAATGGGTTGAGGAGTGGCAGATGGAGATTAATTTCGATAAATGTGAGGTGCTGCATTTTGGAAAGGCAAAAGAGAGCAGGATATATACACTGAATGACAAGGTAGTAGGGATGTTGCTAAACAAATAGACCTGGAGTGCAGCTTCATAGATCGTTGAAGGTGGACTAACATTTCGATAGGATCCTGAAGAAGGCGTTTGTCATTTTTGTCTTTATTGCTCAGTTAATTGTGGAAAGGTGTTGGGAGGTCATGTTGAGGTATCGGTTGACCACTTTTGGTATATAGTGTGTAATTCTGAACTCCCTCCTATAAGAAGGGTGTCGTGAATCTTGAGAGGGTTCAGAAAACATTTACAAGGATGTTGCCAAGGTTGGACCGTTTGTGCTGAAGGGTAAGACTGTATAGGTTGAGGCTATTATCCCTGGAGCATCAGTGGCTGAGTGTTAACCTCACAGAGGTTCACAAAATCATGAAGGAACTCAATAGGGTGAAAAGGCAAGGTGATTTCCATGTGGTGCGGGAGTCCAGAAGCAGATGGCATATGTTAAAGTTGAGAGGGGAAACTAAAAGGGACCGAAGAGGAACATTTTTCACGCAGAGGGCACTGTGTGCATGAGCTGCCAGAGGACGTAGTGGAGGCTGGTACAATTACAACATTTAAAAGGCATCTGGGTGGGTGTATGAATTAAAAAGGGTTCAGAGGAACATGGGCCAAATTCTGACAAATAGGATGAGATTGACATCGGATATCAGTTTGGCATGGATGTGTTGGACTGAATGATTTGTTTCTGAGCTTATATTACTCTGTGTGGATTGAGTTCCCGATTGTAGATTTGACTGAGCAGCCAACCCGAAGCACAATGACAAGCTCTTTCCGACCCACGGCCCTCCTTCTCACTGAATGCAGACCATCACCAGAAGCAGAATCGAACCCGCGTCAACTGCTTGGAAGGCAGCTATGCTCACCACTATCCCCAACATCACCCTGCTAGCAGTTCCCTCCCCATTCCCAAACACACTTAACAAGGCCGTGATCATCACCAACTGGATTGGGGCTGAAATCCAAACAAGAAATTGCTGGCGAAGCCCAGCAGGTCTGACAGCACCAGAATCAGAAGCCTTCAGTTCTGCAGAACAATCACTGGATCCGAAAGGTTCCCTCCCCACAGATGCTGCCAGACCTGCTGACTTTCACCAGCAATTTCTGTGCTGTCTCTCAAATCTGCAGCATCTGCAGTTCTTTGTTGGAAACAAAGCAAACGTTGAGCCACCGAAGGGGATATTGGGTCAGGTGATAGTCTCCCTCATCCATAGAGGCAGATGGGAAGGAGCACGGAATCATAGAATCCCTACAGTGTGGAAACCGGCCATTCGGCCCATCATGCATCCCACCAGGACTCACCCCCGCTACCCTCTCGCTGTAACCCCGCATTTCCCATGGCGAATCCACCTAATCTACACAACCATGGACACTATGGACAATTTAGCATGGCCAACCCACCCTAACCTGCACATCATTCGAATGTGGGAGGAAACCGGAGCACCCGGTGGAAACCCACACAGACATGGGGAGAATGTGCAAACCCCACACCGACAGTCTTCAATCAGATAGGGATCTGGGTAATTGGAGAGGTTTCGAGAGGGAGTCCAGACGGTTAGACTGGTATGTGAATGATGGGCCGAACAGCCTGATCTCAGTGCTGTTAAAAACTCTACAGTAACATGACTCCCTACATGCAGCATTCACCACAGTTTGTATTTTGTTTTAATCCGTCCTGTTATTGATCTTATTCTGAATGAAATGGATGGAGTGGGGTTGTTTGTGCATTCAATCAGAAACTGTGTATTAGTGGGTCAGGAGCATCATGCCCAATAACAACAGGGGGAGGGCGGATTGAATTCCTGTCCCTTACAGACCCCATTGCAACATTCCATTTCTTCATGGATTTCATTTGGTTTAAGATGTTTTATTGTTAATACCATCACAATATATTGATGCCCTTATGTGCATGTTATGAATTTGGACAGAGCGATCCCTCTTTTCTCTGTAAACAAACGGAACATCAAGTAGTCGGATTGGGGAATGTATCCTCTCACAGAAACAGGAACAGGGAGATGTCATTCCCTCTGATATAAACACAGGCCATGCTGAGAAATCTGATAAGGTCAGGCAACATCTATAGGGAGAAGGGAAAGTTTAACCCATGTGTTATGAGGGTGAGGGGATTCAGCAGAGCGGAAGGAAGTTAGAAAAGTAATGATTTCTGAGCAATTGGAATGGGGGTAACGCTGAAGAAAGAATGAGATAGTTTGTAATAGGGTGGATGCTGCAGAGGTTTAATGATAAACGGTTTCATGGAACCAAATCTAATAGGATTGGGAGTTGGTTCAGTAAACATCTAAGAGCTCAGGAAAATTTAGCAGGAGGAGACTATACAGCCTGTTTAAACTGTTCAGTCTGTTCTGGCAGTCAATCCAATCAGAGCTGGTTTGAGATTTCAAATCCGGTTTCCTATCCACATCCCAAATCCTGTGACTCCCTGAGACACCGGCAATCTGTCTATTCCAATCTGATATGTACTCAGTGAGGGGGCATCCACAGTCCTCAGCGAGAGAGAATATTATAGACTCAGAGGCCTTAGAGTGATGCGCTGTCTCCTCAGCTCAGTTCCAAATAACCTGCCCCTTACCCTGAGAGGGGGTCAATCAAACCCGAATGAACAGCGGATGGTGTAACATTAACGCTGATTTCTCTGCACAGATGCTGCCTGACCTGCTGAGCTTTTCCAGCAACTCCTCAGACTGTGTTCTTGCATTTTAGATTCCCAGACCCACAGGATTAATTTCTCAGCATCTCCACTCTCAAGCCTCATCACAATCTGATACATTCAAATGTAATCGCCTTTCAATTTTCTAGAATATAGACCCAATTTATTCAGAAGCTCAGCACTGGAGCACACGGGTCCCAAATACTGAGCTTTATTTTGTGATTCATTAATGTGTTTGGTTCATTGCCGCTGGGTCACCACGGATTGCTCAGATATAATTGCTCTGGTGAAGGTGACGGTGAGGTATTGCCTTGAACTGCTGCCATTCATTTGCTGCAGATAAACCCACAATGATGTAAGGGAGGGAGTTCCAGGATTTCCAACCAATGGCACTTGTGGGACTGAGATGTATTTCCCAGCCAGGGTGGGGAGTAGCTTGATGTGGAATTGTCAACTGGTGGTGTTCCGGTGTATCTGCTGTGTACAGCATTCCACATGATTGTGACGTGGGTCTGGAAGCTGCTCTGGAAGGAACCTTGGGGAATTTCTCCAGTACATCTTGTCTATGGTACACACTGCTGCCACTGAGTGTCGGTGGTGGAGACAGGGGTTGTTTGTGGCTGTGGTGCTGAGCAAGCTGCACTGAAAATTTATTCCACCTAATTATGGAGAACACAACTACGCTCCATCATCATCAATCCATTTCACAGACAGACACCCAGTGATTACACGGATCTGTTTTACCAGTCTGTTTATTGTACAAATGACCATGAGATTGTAAAGAGATTCCCCTCTTCCCTGACAATGGGCTGAGGGACGTCCCGCGACTGTTGCACTTTCTCATGGACATTCCATCTGTAAAAGCTAGGAATGAGCTGATGGGGCACAGGCTGTGTTACAGATGGTAAAGCTCAGGGCACTCTCACTCACTGCACACCGATTCTGTCTGTCTTTTTGCACGTGTCTCTCTGAATGTGTGTGGGCATTATCGTGTGTGTTTCTGTCTCTGCGTTTCCATCTATGTCTACCCATCTATCTCTGTTTGGCTATCTGTGTCTTTTTGATTATGTGTGTATCTCATTGTGTGTATTCGTGAGTGTCTCCATTTTTATGTATCTCTGTGTCTGTATCTCTGTGCAGCGGGCTCCCTGTTGTTTTGGGAACTTTATGTATTGAAATGGGGCTTCAACTCGCCTCTATCTGTATCTCTGTCTATTTCTCTTATGTTTAAAGTGACACAATGCTTATGGTCATGTTGATGCGTGTTTGTGTGTGTGTGTGTGTGTCTGTGTGTGTGTGACAGATGTCAATACATATAGATACTCAGAGACACATACACAGAGATGTGCAGAAAAACATACAGCAGCACATAGAGAGACACACATACAAATACAATCTCACAGGCATACACACACAAACACACAGACAGATATTGATGGAGACAGCAAAAGTGAATACACTAAGAGAATTCCTTGTTCCTAAAACCAAATGAGAAATTAATAGATTTTTAAGGAATATTTGATTTTACTCGAAAGTTGTCCATGATTTTAGCTGGATGGCTGTGCCTTTAACAAATTTGTGATGGAAATAAGAAAAAGTGGCGTAGTTACCAGAGTGCGAGGTTACCTTTGAAAGGTGAAAGCAATTTGAATCAATGAACCACTTTTGGTCATCCCTGAGTTTTCCAGTCTTATAAAAATGGCCGCTGATGCTGGTGAATTGGGGCGAAGTGCTGTCTTGTTCCAGGATGATGAGTTAGGAATTGTGAAAACTGGAGGATGCTGCTATTAGAAACAATACCAGGCATTGGAAAAGTACTCTCCCATAGGAAAGGGGGCTTTGGGATGACTGTTGGCTCTTCAGTACTTTGAAGTCTATCCAACAAAGAACAATGAAATACTAAATTACACAGATTGTAATCTACTGGCCTTCTTTAAAAAGGTTCAAATAAACAATGCAAGACTGTTCCGATCGAATCTTTTGTTGTCACCATTTTATGAAAACGTCATACACATTACTGGATAACTTAATGGGAATTCAGATGGATTGTCCCAAGAGGAGATGTTGGAATATGTGAAAGATTTAAGGAATGCTATGATTGCATAACATTGTAAGAAAGGAGAAAGAATAAATAGATTGCAGTTTTTGTAAATTTTGTGCATTATGTATTTTGCAAGTAAATGCGTTTTTGAAATGGCTTTTTAGTTTTCTCAGGGCGACTGCAAATCAAAGAATTTTTTTTCAAAAGCCTTCTGTTTAATTTGGACAAAAATGTGAAAACAGTGACCTTACAAACAGCCGATTATTGGAAGATTGCTGCACGGTTTGACAGCAATTCACCTGAGAGTGACTCATTGATTGAAGTCTGGTTGGAGATGAACGGAGTTATTCACAGATGGAACTTTGGTTTGAAACAAAATGCAAATTGATAATTGGCCACTAGTTCACCAATGACAAAGGCTGCCTGCCTGCCAACAGTGATGTGATTGGTTCTCAGGCAGCTAAACAGCTTGGGACCCTGAACAAGATACAGAGAAGGCGTCAGCTGCTCAAGAGCGCTCTCTGTTCTCTGCTGTAAAAAGGCAGTTTAATCCTGAAGAAACCTAGTTTATTTTTGTTTCAGCTGTTCCTATGAGCTCTGCCTTTTAATAAGTGTGTTAGGGACTGTCTGTAAGTATTAACCAGTTCTTCTGCCTGTTTTAAATCAATGAGAGCCCAAAATATGCAGTGCATAAATTTAGCAAAGCTCTAAAAGAAGTACATTCAAAAGATGTGACAACGAAGAAATGGAGGGGCTGGGGAAACAGATGAATGGGAAGGTTATGACATGGAGCCAGTTATCAAACCTTGTTAAATGAAGAGTGCAGGAGTGCATTCACTGGGTAAATCTAAAAGTAAGTTGTCAACTGGTGAAGGCTCAAAGCAGAAATTACTGTATGCCAGAAACCATGAACAGCAACAGATAGACAAGGCTAAGTGACTCCTGCACCCATGGATCAGGCAGAAGCTCTGCAGTCCTGCCACATCCCATCCTGAATGATGGGGGACAATTTAATAAATCATTGTTTTCACTTGAATGTCGAGACTGAGGGTGATCTAATAGCTGCTTACCAACTTCTGACAGGCATGGATATAATGGATAGTCGAAGTATTTGACCCAGGCTAGAGGAGACATGGGTTTAAGGTGTTATAGACTAGACCAGACCCAAACCTATTGGTGAGGAGCTTTGATTTTACTTGATAATTGATTATGACATATACCGAGACACAGTGAAAAGTATTGTTGTGCGTGATATCCAGTACAAATCATGCCTTATATAAGGACATCGGGTTCATATAGTGTTGTGTCCATAGAACATGTGTAAAGAAGGATTAACTCTAATATATGACAGGCCCAGTCATACGTCTGATAACAGCAGGGAAGAAACGGCTCCTGAACCTATTGGTACATGCTCACAAACTTTTGTACCTTCTGTCCAATGGAAGAGGGCGGAAGAGAGTATTGCAGGAGTGGGAGGGGCCTTTGATTATGATTGCTGCTTTCCTGAAGCAGTGGGAAGTCGAGACCGAGTCAGAAGAAAGGAAATGTGATTTTGGATTATGGACTGGGTTGGGTTCATGCCGCTCTGTAATTTCTTGCAGTACGGGCAGAGCAGGTACCATACCATCTGCATAGGATACTTTCTACAGTGCAATATAAAAATTGGTCAGAATCATTGCTGAAATGCTAAATTTCTTTCACCTTCTGAGGAAGTAGGGGCATTGATGAGCTTTCTTGGCTGTCGAGTTGACATGGATAGACTGATTGCTGGTAATATTAATTCCTCAAAACTTGAAGCTCTCAATCACCACCACCTCAGCACCAATGACAGAGACCAGGGTATGTCCTTCAGTCCACTTCCTGAAGTCAATGACCAGTTCCTTTGTCTTGACGACGTTGAGGGAGATTGTTGTCTTTACACCATGCCACTGAGCTCTCTTTCCTGTACTCTGTCTCACCGTTGCTTGAGATCCTACCCACTTGTAGGGGGTGGTGTAATTTTTAAATCATTAACTGTTGTAGTAAGCACATAGTAAGTACAAAGCCACCATTTTAGTCTTCTCTACCTTGTAGTAAGCACGAGCAGACACTCCCCCAGATTTTCATGAATGGAACAATGGAAACAGCTTTCCTCGTGGCTGAGGGACCGCCCACAACCACGGCTGTACGTCATCATCCATATAAGGGAGAATCGGGGAACTCGAACACTGATTGGCTGGGTGAATAACCAAATAATCTCATACATCAGGAGGACAGTGGGGAACTTTAACACTCATTGGCTGAGACAGTAGAAGGCCCAGCCCACTCCTACATGTATATAACCTCCGGGGATTATAATCTGTGTGTGTGCCTCGTGGGAAGCCATTGAGGTAACACCCGGTTCTGCAGAATTGAATAAATAGTTTTGGACGAACTCCTCCGTGTCTTTGTTCTTGGGAAGGGAAGCAGAGTGCCTGATGGGGGGTCGCAGAGTCCCCTATCTTGCACACACTATGGTGGTGTCATTAGCTAATCTGTGAATGGAGTTGAAGCTTAATTTGGCCATACAGTCATGAGAGGGTAAGAAATATAGAAGGGGGCTGAGTACACAGCCTTGCAGTGCACCAGTATTGCGGATTATCAGAGAGGAGGTGTTCTCAACCATCCTTATTGATTCTGATCTGCAGGTCAGAAAGTTGAGGATCCAGTTGCAGAGGTGAGGAAAGAGTCCCAGGGCTCAGACTGTGTCGATGGCATTATGGTGATCAAGGCAGAGCTAAAGTCAATATCTCGGAGTCTGACGTTGGTGTCCTTGTTATCCAGACGTTCCAGGGATGAGTGAAGGGGAGGAAGATGGCATCTGTATGGATCTATTGCAATGGGAGGTGCATCATAGTGGACCAAGGCATTCTGGGAGGCTGGACTTAATGTGTGCAATTCCTAACCTCTCAAAGCACTTCATAGATGAGTTCAGCTATGACTGTATTAAATATCGGAGCAGACCCGATGGGCCGAATTCCTGACTCCAGCTCCTTTTTCTTGTGTTTGTTTGTTCCTGACAGCACAGAGGGAGACATGTTAACGAATGGCCCTGGCAGTCAATGAAGATTCAAATACACAAAGTGCGTCAGTGGGACACTTGGTAAATGCCTATTTTCTGGAAAAGGTGCGCTTAATTTCACGCCAAAACTCTGACAGATTCTGAACAAGGCCACGTACCTACAATTCAGTAGCAGTCCTGTCATGTTACCTTTTGTGTATTCCTATCATTTTTAATGGCTGAAGTTTGGAAAGTCAGACAGACTGCTGACATTTTTAATTATCTCAGGGCACTGACTTTAAACAGATTCTTGAATCCACATCTTAAGCAATTGAAACTTTGTAACATAGTTCTCCATATCCTGCTTTTGCAGTTTAATTTGTAAGTAACATGTCTACAATACCGGAATGTATGAATGGAAAAGGCTTTTCATTCATTTGCCCTCTCCTGTGCTGACTGAATTCCAAACTCAAACTGAAGCCTTCTCTGTTCCTGCACCCAGATTAACATTGTACCATTTAGTTTAGATTGTCCCTCTTCTAACATCCAAAATACGTCGGTTCCCATCTCGCTTTATTTCATCTGCAGGAGGCCGAGAGATGGTAATGTACAAAGTGTAAGGTGTGTTTTAATCTGCAAAGCAGAACAAATGTTTTCAGAACTGTCAGTCAGTTAGCCATTTTAGGTTTGTTCAAAGCAGCCATTTCATGTTAGCACAGCACTGACAGTGACTTTATAAACAGGGAAAGGCAAGAACGAGTGGGGACTTGGGAGTCCATGTGCAAGTGAATGCAGCGTAGAATCACAGAACTATAGCTGGACAGCACGGGTTCAATGTCCAGGGAAATGACACAAGCCCAGGATGGTGTCACTAGAATTTAGAAAATCTAAAATGATATAAGTTTGAGAGGTAGTGACAAAAACAGCTGGGTTAGATCAGGAGAAAATATTTTATTTGCTTCTGGAGGCTCATTGTCTAGTAACCTAATAATAGACTGGAAACCTTTGGAAACTCAGGCCATGTTCAGCGTGAGGTTAGGTTTTGTTTAAATCATCCTATACTGTCCCCATCAAACTCCCACAGAAAAAAGGGTCTGCATGGGATAAGGTACAGAGTATAGCTTCCTCTGCACTGTCCCCATCAACCAATCCCAGGACAGGTATAGTATGGAGTTAGATGAGGAGCAAAACTCCCTTTACATCTCGCCCATGAAACCCTTTCAGGACAAGACCATAAGACCATAAAATAAGACTTCGGAGTGGAAGCAAGGCCATTCAGCCCATTGAGTCCATTCTGCCATTTAATCATGGCTGATGGGCGTTTCAATTCCACTTACCCACAATCTCCTTAGGCCTTAATTCCCCGCGAGATCCTTTCCATGTCTTCTCATTTCCATTCCAAATTGACTCCCTCTAATTTTAAAGCTGTGCCCACGGGTCCCAGTCTCCCCGCCTAACAGAAACAACTTCCCAGCATCCATCCTTTCTAAGCCATGCATTATCTTGTAAGTTTCTATCAGATCTCCCCTCAACCTTCTAAATTCTAGTGAATACAATCCCAGGATCCTCAGCCATTCGTATGTTAGGCCTACCATTCCAGGGATCATCCGTGTGAATCTCCGCTGGACATACTCCAGTGTCAGTATGTCGTTCCTGAGGTGTGGGGCTCAAAATTGGACACAATATTCTAAATGGGGCCTAACCAAGCTTTATAAAGTCTCAGAAGCACATCGCTGCTTTTACATTCCAACCCCCTTGAGATAAATGACAACATTGCATTTGTTTCCTTAACAACAGATTCAACCTATAAGTCAACCTTTAGAGAATCCTGGAAAAGCACTCCCAGATCCCTTTGTACTTTAGTTTCAGGACTTGTCTCTCGGTTTAAAAATAGTCTATGCCTGTATTTTGTTTTCCAAAGTGCAAGACATAGAACATAGAAGAATACAGCGCAGTACAGGCCCTTTGGCCCTCGATGTTGCGCCTATCCAAGCCCACCTAACCTACACTAGCCCACTATCCTCCATATGCCTATCCAATGCCCGCTTAAATGCCCATAATGAGGGAGAGTCCACCACTGCTACTGGCAGGGCATTCCATGAACTCATGACTCGCTGAGTAAAGAACCTACCCCTAACATCTGTCCTATACCTATCCCCGCTTAATTTAAAGCAATGCCCCCTTGTAATAGCTGACTCCATACGTGGAAAAAGATTCTCACTGTCGACCTTATCTAAACCCCTAATCATCTTGTACACCTCTATCAAGTCACCCCTACACCTTCTTTTTTCCGATGAAAACAACCCCAAGTGCCTCAGCCTTTCTTCATACAATCTTCCTACCATACCAGGCAACATCCTGGTAAACCTCCTCTGCACCCGTTCCAGTGCCTCCACATCCTTCCTATAGTATGGCGACAAAAACTGCACACAATACTGCAGATGTGGCCGCACCAGAGTCTTATACAACTGCAACATGACCTCAGTACTCCGGAATTCAATTCCTCCACCAATAAAAGCCAGTACGCCATATACCTTCTTCACCGCACTATTTACCAGGGTGGCAACTCTCAAAGATCTGTGTACATGGGCACCAAGATCCCTCTGCCCATCCACACTACCAAGTATCCGACAATTAGTCCAGTACCCCATCTTTTTGTTACTCTTACCAAAGTGAATCACCTCACACTTAGTTACATTGAACTCCATTTGTCACCTTTCTGCCCAGCTCTGCAGCTTATCTATATCCCGCTGTAACTTGCCACATCCTTCCTCACTGTCTACAACTCCTCCGACTTTCGTATCATCCGCAAACTTGCTCACCCAACCTTCTAACCCCTCCTCCAGGTCATTTATAAAAATGACAAACAGTAATGGTCCCAAAACAGATCCTTGCGGTGCACCGCTAGTGACGGCACTCCAAGATGAACCTTTGCCATCAACTACTACACTCTGTCTTCTTCCAGCCAGCAACTCCTAATCCAAACCTCCAACTCACCCTCAATGCCATACCTCCGTATTTTTTGCAGTAGTCTACCATGGGGAACCCTGTCAAACGCCTTACTAAAATCCATATACACCACATCTACCGCTTTCCCCTCGTCCACCTCCTTAGTCACCTTCTCAAAGAATTCAATAAGGTTTGTGAGGCACGACCTGCCCTTCACAAAACCATGCTGACTATCCTTGATCACATTATTCCTATCCAGATGTTCATAAATCCTATCCCTTACCATTCTTTCTAAGATTTTGCCCACAACAGAAGTGAGACTCACCGGCCTATAGTTACTAGGGTTATCCCTACTCCCCTTCTTGAACAAGGGAACCACATTTGCTAGCCTCCAATCTTCTGCCACTACTCCTGTAGACAACGAGGACATAAAAATCAAGGCCAATGGCTCTGTAATCTCCTCCCTTGCGTCCCAGAGAATCCTAGGATAAATGCCATCAGGCCCAGGGGACTTATCATTTTTCACCCTTTCCAGAATTTCCAACATCTCTTCTCTACATACCTCAAAGCCATCCATTCTACTTAACTGTGACTCAGTATTCACATCGACAACAATGTCCTGTTCCTGAGTGAATACTGACGAAAAGTATTCATTCAATGTCTCCCCAATCTCTTCAGCCTCCTCACGCAACTTCCCACTACTATCCTTGACTGGACCTATTCCTACCCCAGTCATTCTTTTATTCCTGACATACCTATAGAAAGCCTTAGGATTTTCCCTAATCCTACTTACTAAGGACCTTTCATGTTCCCTCCTTGCTGCTCTTAGATTCTTAGACCTCGCATTTCTGCACATTGAATTTCATTAGCCATTTCCTGGACTACCCTGCTGAACTGTCTTAATCTTTCTGCAGCCTCAAACATCCTCAGTATTACCTCCTGTCCACCTAACTTCGTCTTATCGGCAAACTTCGCCAGAATGCCCCCAGTCCCTTCATCCAGATCATTCATATATAAAGTGAACAGCTGCAGCCCCAACACTGAACCCTGCGGGACACCACTTCTCACTCACTGCCATTCTGAAGAAGAACCTTTCATCCCACCTCTCTGCCTTCAGCCAAACCTGAATCCATGCCAGTGGCTCACCCCGAACAGTATGGGCCTTCACCTTACTCAGCAGCCTCCCATGAGGCACCTTATCAAAGGCCTTTTGGTAGTCTAGATCCATAACAATCACAGAGACCATAGACACTTTCTCCATATGACCAAAACCTGATTGTCTTCCATCCACTAGTGTCCCGGTCTTGTGTGGGTCACAGATTGAGCTCGGAAACATCTCCAGGACAACCTCATCCTATACTTGTGGCTCTGGCTCTTTATTAGTGTCTGTAAGTCGCCCTGTTTCTTAAATTCCCTCCATTCCCTACAATGCCAGATAAATTCCAAAAAAGTTCGATTACCTGTAAAACATTTTGGGATACCCTTAAGATATAAAACAGAAAGTGCTTTATAACTGCCCACTCCTCCGTTTAAATTAGGATATTCAGTGTATTTCTGCTACATTTATATTGCCCGAAAATCACACCGAACATTCACATCCAGGGACCGTGAACAATCCGGAAGTTCCATGAAGTGT
Organism: Chiloscyllium plagiosum; assembly: GCF_037043375.1. Classification (NCBI taxonomy): domain Eukaryota; kingdom Metazoa; phylum Chordata; class Chondrichthyes; order Orectolobiformes; family Hemiscylliidae; genus Chiloscyllium; species Chiloscyllium plagiosum. The sequence goes on along the minus strand of NW_028270159.1, from coordinate 94,166,561 downwards.
CGTTCTTTATTGCAGGCGATCGGCCATCGACAGTAAGGAAGCCTTCCTGTGACTGTTTCACTGAGACAGCATCAGGAATCCTGTGGCCCACTTTGATCCCCAGACTGACTGTTCATCGTCTCTGCAAAGAAAATCACATTTTCAAGATGCAGGAACGTTTGAACGAAAACAGCTACTGATGTGCTTCCCCAATTTAATCACTGATACTTTTCAGGGCGAGATTTTCAGGAGAAGATTAAACTGACAGAAACACAGAAACCAGAAGAGGCCATTCTGCCCTTGTAGCCTGCTCTCCCATTCAGTGTTGTCATGTCTGACTCTCTGTCTCATTGCTATATTCCCAATTTCTCTCCAAACCCCATGATGGCATTAACCAGTAAAAATACATTATCAATATCTTTCCTGAATATACTCAGTAACCTGTGCTCCACAGCCTTCTGTGGGAGAGAATTCCTCAGGTTGATCACTCTGTGTGAAGATAATTCTCTTCCTCTCTGTTAGAAATGGGTGAGCCCATGCCCTGAAACTGTGATGCTTGTTATGAGAACACCTGCCAAGGGGATGCAGCCCACCCCCTGTATCTAGTCTGTCCAACCGTTAGAATTGGATACATTTCCATCAGATCCCCCTCTCATTGTCCTGAATACATGCCCAGATAAACGAACCTCTCATGGGACAGTCCTGTCATCCCCGGGACTTGCTGAGTGAAGCTAATGAGCTGTCAGAGGAAGTGGTGGAGGATGGTACAATGACAACATGTGGTTCACGTTTGTAGGAGGAACAGAAATATAAAAAACAGAATGACTCGGATGAAAATAGTGAGAAGTTATTTAATATCATTATCCAGAGGGATTTATGGTATTAGAAATGTAACTGATAGTGGAGTCAATGAGGAGGAGGACACATGATACATTGTCAGCTATTTCCAGCAGACCGGATAAGGACAGGGAGGTAGATTAGATTAGATTACTTTACAGTGTGGAAACAGGCCCTTTGGCCCAACAAGTCCACACCGATCCGCCGAAGCGCACCCACCCAGACCCATTCCCCTACATTGACCCCTGAACCTTACACTATAGGCATTTTTAGCGTGGCCAATTCACCTAATCTGCACATTTTTGGAATGTGGGAGGAAACCGGAGCACCCGGAGGAAACCCACGCAGACGCGGGGAGAATGTGCAAGCTCCATACAGTCAGTCGCCTGAGTCGGGAATTGAACCCGGGTCTCTGGCGCTGTGAGGCAGCAGTACTAACCACTGTGCCACCGTGCAGTCCACCTGTGCCACCGTGCAGCCCACAGGTAGTCTGCTGTGAAACTCTCTCGGCCAGATTTTCCCTTTCATTGAAGATATGAATATCCCTTTGGATCCTCAGTCTCAAAATCGCTCTGTAACACATTCTACACACAGCATCACTGGGATCTCTCACATTGAGGATGACTCTCTTCCACTCTGAGTGAGTTGCGAGGTGACTGTAAAGACCAATGCTGCTTATTGGGATGGATTCCTGAAACAGGGAACATTTCCGGGTTGGAGGTACTTACAGAGATAGAGGCCGTGCACACTCATAGATGCTTCAGGCTGGGTGAAATCATTGACATATCCGATAGCAAGATAACTTTAAAATACAGATTTGAAGGCAAGACCAATTTGAAACCAATTTGATGTTGCTGGAGACAGCGCAGTTCAGATGAAAACCACATGGAGTTACCTAATGGATAGCAGGCACTTCAGCGACATGAAGCCTACTGACAATAAAATCATGGTTAACATGTCAAGTCTGAGTCTGAAATTTCCAGTAATAATGTAAGAACAGGGTGTAGGAAGATTTAACCAGCATGTGAATTGATGCAGTAATTAAACACAAACAAACACACTTGATGCTGAGACCTGGTTCGAAGTTAGCCAAAAGCTCGGATTTAAAACTGAGATTGGGAACTGTCTGAGATAATACCCGGGAAGGTATGGAGTGTGTGATCTGCTGTCAGACGATGACATTGACCCCTGTGCTGAATGTAGACTCAGTTCCTGGAACTGTCTCCAGATTTTCTCCCAATCCTTTAGACAGGTTCCTTGGACTGAGATACTTAATGTTCGCAATCATCATGTTTATGGATATGATCTGTCTAGATTATCCCCACTCCACCCCTCATCTCCCCCACCTCCCAATCACCCGTGCACTCTCACTAGGCAGCTGGAGAACAGAATACCCCCAGTACCAGCAACTGGTGGGAGAATCAGAATGACATGAATAATTGGGATGATTTTATTGAAGCATAAGAAACAGTCCAGCATCGACAAGGATTTTCATTTTGAAAACAGAAACGTTGTTTATTTTCTTGGATGGAAAAAGCTGAAAACCGAAGCAGCAGAGTTGTAGTGGACACCCTGGATCACTTCCTCTGATACAGGAGGAAGCAGAGACCCTGCTCCTGCTACTTCCCTCCTGGTTATCTTGGAAAAATCATGACTCTTTCCCTTGCTCCACTGACCTTTGGTCTATGCAGTGTCTCTAGCTCATTCACACTGGTTCGCAAAATGTTAAACAAAGCAAAACAGGAATTGTTGCAAAGACTCGGCAGGTTTGGCAGCATCTGTGGGAGAGTAATCAGAGTGAATGTGTCGTGTCCAGTGACCCTCTTCCAGTACAGAAATATTACCTCTGCTCCCTGAATGGGAAACCTGTGTCCTTATCTCCACCTTCTTTAGGTTCTCTTGATGTCTGCTAAATATTCAATCTTCTCTGATCTCTCTGACAGATTTGCATCTCTAGAAGGGTTCCCTTTGGTCCTCCATGATCAGTTCTTGCCCATTACCCATGGGACTTTGAGCTTTTGTCAGATTTATGCAGTGATTAGTTCAACAAGCCTGGAAACTGGATATTTCACCGGTCTATTGAACTCAGCTCTGAACGTGGGCAGAGCTGCCATATAAATAAGGTGTTCGTGCAGCAACTTACATCGTGCAGCATGTACCCAACAAGTTCAAAGATTTCATAGTCATAATCATTTAAATGATCTGGGACATCAAGGATATATAAAACATATACCAGCCAGAGAAGGATAAAATTTCCGGATATGGTGAAGAGTAAAATGAATACCTTAATTCTACCCTTCATTTCGGGGTCAACCTGCTTCCCTTCCTTACTCTGACCCCTCGGTCCATTACGGACTTGACTTGATTTAAATAAAATGCGTTTGATTGTCAGGACATTGAGGAACACAATGAAATAGAATGGCACCAATGGGGTTAGAGCCACAGAAAATGAGTGGAATCCAATCCAGCGAGAGTCAGTGAAGTAGCTTCGCTTATTCCTGCAGTAAAATGGTATGTTTCTGATTATCTTTCTGGGCTCAAATCTAAAGTACCGAGGAACATTTTTTAAACATAACAGAATACCGGTTATTGAGAGAATTGCAGATGCGTTTTTCACAGCACAATATTTAGTTTTCAGTTTGTGGCAACAAAAGCTGACGAACCGATCAAAGGTAAATGCGACGGTGAACAAGACAGAACAGTCTATGGATGCACGGGTCAGGACATTGGTAACACTGCACACAGGAGTGATGTCCAGGAAACATACCGGGAAATAATACAAATGTATTTGCCTCAGTATGACCTCACTGATAATGACCAGTAGATCTGCTGCTGCCATGGCCACCAGATAGCGTGTTGTGCAGATAGCGAGGCCACACTTTCCCTGGGAGAGGATCATAATAGCCACGAAATTCACTGTCAGAAGGAAAATGATTTCATGTTAATGAACACTCTTTTCTGCATAAATTTAATGTCAATCTGTATACGTGCTATGACAGGGATATGCGATCACCCAGTATTAAAAGAATTGTGATGTAAACTGTAAATGTGTAACTTGCCAATTTCTAGCTTGAATAGAAACAGGCAGCCGGTGAACAGCAGTTGGAATCTAGGATACCAGTCATAAAGGTACCCACCAAAACATGTAACATTTAGCAGGATGAATTTACACCACACATAGCCATGCTTCCCCCAAGAAGTATCAATACAGCTGGATAATATGGTGAGAGAATTGGATGGCTCCACACAATAGGGAAGTACTAAAAGTTTAACCACTCTTTTTTTCATTTCGTATTCCCTATGTGTGTGTGTGTGTGTGTGTGTCCCTCTCTCTGAGACTGTGTGTGTGTGTGCCCCTCTCTCTGAGACTCTGTGTGTGTTTGTGCCCCTCTCTCTGAGACTCTGTATGTGTGCGTGTCTGTGTGCGTGTGTGTGTGTGCCTGAGGCCATTCCCTAACTTCTGAAAAGCGAAGTAAATCTCTACAGTGAATTCTAGTAATTATTTATGAGGGGGAATAAAAGACATCACAGCTGTTAAATATCAAAAAAGGGCATATATAAATCGATTGTTATGAAAGAGAAAAATGGGATGCAGAAAGGTAGAGAAAGTTTTTTTTAATGATCAGTTTGAGGGCAGATGCAGTTCAACTGCAAAGTGATAATGATCCGAGGCAGTGATAATACATGGTGTAAAAATGTGACAAATGCTTACTCTAGAAGCACAATTAAAGATGAGGGAGGTGGGATCATTGTAAATCTGGTCAAGCGCTTACCCCAATCATCTGTAAATATGATGGAGAATGAGGGGCAGATCCTGTCGGTTGAATCAACATTGTGGATGCACGGACGTCGAGGTGACAGTAAAAGAAAATTGCCAACTCCAGCAAAGCTGCATTAATGCTCCTCAATTATCAAAACATAAAATCCAAGAAGATATTTGCAGTGATTTGATACTGGATTCTTTACTTTCAATTGGATTCCTGCAAGTTTTTGAAAATTAATAATATGCTGTTCATCGTTCCGTTTAAAATGTAAAGATGTAGGTGACATATACAAAGGCAGAAAGTCGAGGTAAACTGGGTGTTGGGGAGATGCTCGGGCAGATCCCCAGTGCACCTTCAGCAAAATAAACTGTCCAGGCATACACTGTAACTTCAGTGTTACAGAAGATTTCTTGTGGAAAGGTACCTACATTGAAAGAAGTGAACATTAGTTTCAGTCTCACCTACATATGTTTGTGTAGTCCTATAAGTGTAGATGAAAGGAAATAAGAGGGAATGAAACTCTTGATCAAACAGAAATGTACCAAGTGCTCTGCTACTGCTGTGCCCAGACTGTAAGAAACTACAGTGAGTTGTGAACACAGGGCAGATCATACACAAGCCCAACCTTCCACCCATTGACTGAATGTACATTTCTAGTTGCCGCAGAAAGTCAGCCAACACTATTAAAGACCCTCCCACCCCGGTTAAACTCTCCTCCAACCTCTTCCGTCAGTCAGGAGATACAAAACCATAAACACACAGAACAACATGTTCAAGACTAGATTCTTCCCCACTGCTATTTGAATTCTGAATGGACCTCAAATTGTAAACCTAATGTTGATCTTACTTCTTGTGCATCTTCCTTGTAGCTGTATCTCTGTATCCCTCACTCTGTTCAATCGCCCGGTGGCATTTGTGTCTTTGCACTGAAGATTCACTGCACTGCAAGCAAAACAAGTTTCTTTCCCACAATACAGAGGTAAACGTGACAATATAAAAATAAATTAAATCAAATCAGGGTTTATTAAAAAATGGTAAATGACAGAGATGTTGGAAGAGGAACCCTGTCTATCAGCAGAGCCAGTCGAATACCTTGAGAGGCAAGACACATTACATGGTGTCTATAGCTGAACAGTGTGAAATGCCTGAGGATGGCTTACTCAATGTTGGAGGGGTTGCTGCAATTTCAAAGGGACTAGCATGGAATGCTGCATCACTGGGAAAGTTGCTGAACTGGCAGAGATGCTGCAACAATGAAAGATAACCCGAACAGTAACATAATTTGGGATAATGGCAGTCAGGGTCATTGTTGGAGTCAATGGCTCTGGGGGAAGTATTGGTTGAAAATACAATGGTCCAGCTGGGAGTTGGAGAAGGTTTGGAGACATAGAGACTTACAGCACAGAAAATAAAAATGCGCTTTGCCCGATAGAATCCATGAAACAATTGCCTCAGAATTCTCATCCAGTTTTCCAGCATTAAGTCCATAACCCGGGCATTACAAGTGCACATTTAAAGAGTTCTATGCTATCGGGGATCTGCTTCTACTACCCTTACAGGAAGTAAGTTCCACATTGTCACAATACTATTGGTGGAATACTCAAACCCCTGCCTCTCTGTATCTATGCCCCTGGTCATTGACTGATCACAAAGGGGAACACATAATTGCTTCTGTGCTGTCTATGCTCCTTATAACAATATACTTTTAAATGATGCCGCCTATCAATCTCCCCTGCTCCAAGGAAAACAATCCCAGTCCATCCAACCTCCCTTCATACCCAAAACTTTACTACCTTGGAGTCTTCCTGGAAAGTCTCCACCTTCTTTAAGACAATCAAAGTACTCCAACATTCTAGCTGTAGCCGAGCCAATATTTTATACATATTGCCGCTGCTCCTAAACTCTATGTCTTGCATGTAAAAGCCAAAAAATTCCCAATACCTTCTCAACCATTTCATCCACCTGTCCTACGACTTTTAGGTCTTCATGTGCACCAAAATCCACCTGAATCACTGTTTCCCAGGTTTCTACAATTCATAATGTAACCCTTGGGTTTTGTGTCCCTCCAAGTGCATCAGCTCTCATTCATGGATTGAATTCCAATTTCCAACAAGTTTTGCATGACCAGTGAACTTATCCTGGAAATCCCCTGATATGCAGAGTTCACAGCATTTCCAAGTATCAAGTTTTATCTTTCATTGAACATGGTGACCCTGTAATTTCCCAGTTTCCGCCTTCAATGCATCCCACTGCTCTGACATGGATTTAGTTAAAAGTTTCTGCTCTTTGTCCAATCACACCTGATCTTATTCCCTCGTTTGAGAACTTTGATTTCCCCCTCATCCTTGTCTGTTTCCATGATAATCTTGAGTTATGATTACTGCCTACCTCACTGAGAGGTCAGCCCATCTTCATTACCGAAATATAACTCCAGGATCACTGTCAAAGTGGGGGAAGGTAAAGGAACAGTCTGGGATTAGCCAGGTGAAGCTATGAACTGTGTTGTAGGAAAGAGAGATTTAAAAACCCTCCAATTTATCCAGCAGAAAACAACAGAAGAATAAGCGGTTACAACAGCTGCCAAATGTTCCAGAATCAGAGGAAAAGCAGGAACACCCAGGATCGGAGACGGATTATGGGGTGGGGGAGCTATACCAATCAGAATGGCGGAGAACTGAAATCTAATAAATATTATCCAACCTGAACATTCGGGGGGAAGCTATTGGAAATCGTCGAGGGTCATTTGACAGAAAATGATTTGCTCTCTCAGTGAGAATGGGTCATGGTCCCTGTGGGTTTAAGGAATGCTCAGGTTTGTTGTATATTTTGCAGTCGAGTTGATAGCCACGGTCAGAAAGGAAAGTCACCCTCAGTGTGTAGCTCTGTACTCATTCAGAAAAAACAAAAACTACATGCAGGTGGGACACAGAAAGCGGAATGAAGAATGTAATAACAAATCCAATGTTTACCATATCCGAAGGAACTGGTATTTATTTTTAATTCTAAATAGATCCTATACTTTGGAATCCGAGAATGTACACCTGACCGTTGCACTTGTCTGTCCTCATAGGGACACCTCCCCCCCCCCCCCATCCACAAACAGCAGACCCCACTGCAGATTACAGCTTTGAACCGAGACATGGATGGAACGAGCTGAGAGATGGTGGATAAGATTAAAACGTTTAAAAGGGATGGGTATATAAAAAGGAAGGATTTAGAAGGATATGGGTCAAACGCTGGCAAATGGAACGAGGTTAATTTTATATACCTGGTCAGTATTGAGGAGTTGACAAAGGTGCCGTTTCTGTGCTGCATGATTTCATAAGAAGACAAATATTCCTCAAATTTTCATCACTCCTCTAATTGGAAAAATCAATCCGTGCTCCTCAACAGTTACCCAAGCCAACAGCGGATTCTGGACATTCAACAGTCAGAGCTAACAGAATCTGAAACCCACACGGTGTAAAGGAGATTAACCAGCTCAAAACCCTTTTACTCCCTAAAGTAGGAAGGAGGAAATGCACTGCTCTCAATACAACTGCACAAACACAGATACACGCAGGAATGTGAGAACACTGGGTTTATGAGATCCACTGCACTGACTGACCACGATCCATTGCAGTTCTATACTTGCTGACATTTCACATTATTCCTTTCCTCAAGATAGCCTCCAGTCTAAGATGCAATTCAGGGGTTCGAAACATTTGACTCAGCGTAATCATGTAAAACAATGAAACATCAGAAGTTTTAAAATGTATAATTTAACTGCACGATATTTCAACTCGGGAGTCGGTATAACACTTAATATTACATCAGGATGCAAATCTCTGTGTTGGAGAAATTCAGGTCCCCTCATTGTCACCCTCCTGCCGTGGCATGGATTTACTTTTCCCAGTTGCTGATGCAATCCCGTTCTGGTATAGTCTAGTTCCAAACCAGGCTCAGACGGATCATTTTAGCTCCTCACAAAGTATTCTATGTTATTTATGGGATATATTGTCAGCATGGACAGGTTGGACTGAAGGGTCTATTTTCGTGCTGTACATCTCTATGACTCTATGGTAAGGGCAGCAGCTACTTAGGAACACCACCAGCTTCAAGTTGCCCTCCAAGACACTCACCACCCTCACTTTAAATATACTGGTATTCCTTTACAGTTGTTGGGTTAAAATCCTGGAAATCCCTCCCTATCGACACTGTGGGTGAACTCACAGCAAGTGGGCTGCAGCGATTCAAGAAGGCAGCTCAGCACCACCTTCTCAAGAGCAAATATGGATGGGCTATCAAGGCTGGCCAAGCCAGAGACGGCCAAGTCCCACAAATGAATTTTTAAAACCCAGAGAATCTGACATGTTAGTGTGGGACCAATGTTCAATATTTTCAAACTGTAATGATATTGTCAGTCTCTCTTGCTTTTCCAGGCTTATAAAGTCAACGTCAGTGCTGTGCTAACACAAACTGGCTGCCGGGAACACACCTAACATGTCTGCCTGACACATTTGGCTATGAAATTCTGTCAGCAAGGGAGAGAGGGGGTGTCAAAAGCCATTTCCATGTCTGAATCCTGTGTGGTTCTACCCCATCCCTAAATCAAGTGTTTATCAAATCCCACTCTGACGTGCTGGGAGTTCAAATTGTGTGTTGTCGACAAATAAAAGAAAATAATGCATCTGCAAATAAACAAAGCTGTAGGATGTAACGCTGTGTGTTTATTGGTGTCATTGTAGTTATACAGGATTGAAGATAAATAAGACAGTGCGAGATAGACAGCACTGTAACCAGCATGGGGATAGTGCCATTATAATAGGAGTCGAGATTGTGGTGCTGGAAACACACAGCAGCTCAGGCAGTATCCGAGGAGCAGGAAAATCGACGTTTCGGGCAAAAGCCCTTCATCATGAATCCCTCGACTTCAATCTCCAGCATCTGCAGTTCTCACTTCCGCCCCATTATAAAAGGATATTAATATCTTCAGTGAATGGGGAAAACAGAGGGGAACGGTGTTCAAAGTAGGCAAATGGGGAGTCACCTGAAGTCGTGAAGTTTATGACTTCAAGACGTAATGGTCGGCATGGACGGATTGGACTGAATGGTCTGTTTCCATGCTGTACATCTCTATGACTCTATGACTATAAAAGGAAACTGATCACAGATCAATTAAAATGTCTCAGTGCAGACTAACAATAATCTGATACCTTTTCCTCACTGTCCCACACGGATTCCTGGTATAATAGGGAACACATCATTTGTTGGTGGAACGAGCAGGTTAACTTCCTGTGATTTAACCTCTCTCCAATTCCCTTTCCAAGTTATCTCTGCCGAGTCAATATTTAAATCTAACACTGTCCTGATCTGATGCCATTTGGAAATTCGAATCTCCTTCTGTCCCTTCCTGCCTGGTGCTCACTGTGTGAGGGTCTGCCTGTTTCTCTCCCATCTTTCAGAACACATGGAAACCTCCACATACAGAAGTTGAATCCTGTCTGGCTCAGCTCATTGTTAAGTTGGTCTATGGTGGGTACTTTCTCCCTTGATTTCTCTCCTCTCATATCCGGTTGTTCTGTATATAAATAATCCACTCCCCTCAATTCTATTCCAGTCTATAACACACTCTCGCGTTTCTAGTATTCTGTGTATAAACCAGCCCGACCACTTTGACTACTTCCAGTCTGTAACTCACTCTCGGGTCTCTGGTTTTTTTTATGCACAAATCACCACAAAACCCTCAGTTAGATTCCAAACTGTGACTCAATCATGGCCTTCCGTTGTTCGATATACAAACCATCCTGAATTCTTCAATAGGATTCCAGTATGTAACTCACTCCCATGTATCTGTGGCAATTTATGTAGACCATCTCAAACCCCTTGAATAGATTCCAGCCTGTAAGTCACTCCTGGGTATCAATTATTCTACATATAACCCTCCTCAAAGCCCACAAGTAGATTCCAGTTTGCAACTCACAGTTGAGTATCTGTTCTTTTTATAAATAAACCTCCTGATCATTCAATTCGATTCCATTCTGTAACTCACACTTGTTTATCGGTTATTCTAAATATAAACCACCCCAAAACCTTTGATTAGATTCCAGTCTGTAACACACTCCTGGGGATCTGTTAGTCTACATATAAACCACCCCGCATCCCTTGATAAAATTCCAATCTGTAACTGATTTCAATTTATCCATGGCTCTCTACATAAACCACCTCAAAACCTCAGTCAGACTTTGATCTGCAATTCATGGCTCGGTATGTTTTATTCTGTAGAAAAACTACCATGAACCCAATCGATTCGATTCCAATGTGTAACTCACTTCCATCAGTCTGTGCTTCCTTTTCTGAAACACCCCAAATAGTGCAAATGGGGGTAAGCACAGTGCAGGAAAACGGGTCAGCATGGACCAGTTGAATCGAAGGACCTGTTTCCGTGCTGTATGACTCTATAATTTCTATCATCTCGATAACTCACTCCTGAATAACTGTTACTCTGTATAAAAACCACATTGAACTATTCAGTTCGATTCCAGTCTGTAACACAGTCCTGGGTACCTGACACACTGTGTATAAAGCATCCCGATACACTTACAACTCATTCCCAGGCATCAGTTACTGGATGGATGAATCAACCCCCAAAGCTCGATTAGATTCAAATCTGTAACTCACTCCCCGGTATCTGTCATTATGTATACAATGTCTACTCCCGAACCCCACATCACCCCATCCCCCACTCCCCACCCCAACACCGATTAGATTCTTGTCTGTAACTCTCTTCTGAACTCTATGTTATTCCATATATAAATCGTCCCGAACTTAATTAGATTCCTGTCAGCACTCAATCCCCGGTACCTGTTACTCTCTGTGTAAGTCCACACGGAACCCTCAATTAGGTTCCATGCTGTAATTCACTCCTGGGTATCTGTTATTTGATACATACACCTCCTGAACCTATACTGAGTGGAAGAGTGAGTGCGAACGAGTGAGAGAACGTAAGTGTGCATGTGTGTGGGTGTGTGAAAACGTGTGAGTATGGTAGCATGTGAGTGTATGAGCATGTATGTGTGAGTGTTTATGTGTTACTGTTTGTTTACGTATGTGTTAGTGCATGAATAGGTGTCAGCTCATGTGTGAGATTGTGTCTGTATATGTGAGAGAGTTAGGAGTTCCAGCATAAAATCATTGACACTCAAACCTTTCACTCAGATGAACACACACACACATACACACACACACACACACACACACACACACACACACACACACACACAGAGAGAAATAGGCACATTTGATGGAAATATAGAAATAGAAATGGACATGGAGAGTTATATCTGGGAGTCACACTAGCAGCAAGAATATTCTGAGACAGAGCCTCAGCTAATAAACCCACGATCTGCCCAGTCCTCTGTGTCGGGCTGGGGGGCGGGTGTCAGAGAATCTTACATGTTAGTGGGGGACCAATGTTCAATAATCACAAACTGTACTGATGTTGCTCGTCTCACTTGCTTTTCCCTCTTTGTAACGTCCATGCTAGTGCTGTGCTTACATGAATTGTCTGCCGGGAACATACTGGTATAGATTGTGTATGGGAGAAAGTGATAGTGAGATTGAGTATGGGAGAGAGTGAGATTGTCTATGAGAGAGTTGGCAAGATTGAGGATGAGGAAGAGTGACATTGTGACAGAGAGAGACAGTGAGACTGTGCATGTGAGACAGAAATAGTTTCTGTATGAGAGGGAAACATGGTGAGACTGTGTATGAGAGAGGGTGAGAAACTGGTATAATGTATGAGACAGATGATGAGATTCTGCATGAGAAAGAAAAATAGTGAGATTGTGCATGAGAGAGCGAGTATTGGGTTCTCAGTTAGTCCACATGTAAAGCACCCCACTCCCCTTGATTACATTCCAGTCTGTGCACCATTCATGAGTATCTGTTCTTCTGTAAATGAACACCCCAAAACCCACGATAAAATTCCAATGTGCAACTAACTTTCAATTATCTGTTATTCTAAATATGAATCACCCCGATCATCTCTATAAGTTTCCAGTCAGTAACTCACTCCTGGGTATTTGTTATTCTATGTATAAACCTCCTCGAATCCTTCCACATATTCCAGCCTGAGTCTCACTCTCAAGTATCTGTGATTCGATATATAAAAAGCTCAAACTCCTCAATTAGATTTGTTCCCAGTATTGGTTAGTCAATATGTGAGCCACTCATTCGACTATACCCCGATCTGTAACTCACTCACCGGCACCTGCTACTCTGTCGAGAAAGTAGCCCAAATCCCTCAGATGGATTTCAGACTGAAACTCACTCCCTGTTGTGTTCTGAAATACATAGACTCGCTGAGACCATCGATGAAATTCCAGTCTCTAAATCAGTATAAACTGAACGGGTGAATATTAAATTGGGAGCAGGAACAGAGAAAGCTGGAGTTTAATTTCCGCTACATTCTGTTTCTCCAGAAACATTAATTTGATGGAGTGCAGCGGTTCAATAAGGCAGCTCCCTCCCACCTTCTCAAGGGCAGATGGGAATGGGGGGATTAATTGCTGGGCCCAGCCAGTGATGCTCACATCCCATGAACGAATGAAAACAACAATCCCTTTCCCTTCCTGAACACTCACTACCCCTGCAGACTGAGTCTGCAGACACAGCAAGGCTTCCTCACTTCCCTAGTCCCATGTCCTGGTAATAATTGGCAAATCATCCTAATATTTGATGACACCATTACGTTAGCATTCTGTGATTTCTGTACACGGATCCAGAAAATAATGTGTAATACTGGAGTACAAGAGGACATGACCCACGAATGCAGGGCCCCGGTCATTCCCTCTCCCTCTCTCTCTGTCTCCCTCTCCCACACACATAAACACACACACACACATACAGAGTTACTGAGGGGCAAGGAATAACAGAGGAAAATGAGCATTTTCAAATATTAAAGCTCTGTTAAACAATCCCGGGAGTGGTTGATTGGGACAGTGTGGAGAGAGAGAGAGAGCTTGACTCAGTATCTAATCCTGTGCTGGCCCTGCCCTTGGAGGGGTTGATGGGGATACAGTAAAGGCAGCTTCATTGTGTATCTAACCCCATCCTTTCCCTGCCCTGAGAGTGTTTCATGGGGACAGTTTGTAGCATAGGAAAAGGAGGAGGCCATTCAGCCCCTCGACCCTGTTCCATCAGTCAATGGCATCATGGTTGATGTGTGGCCTAACTCCACATTCCTTCCTTTGGCCCATATCCCTCACTGAACAAAAATGTATCTCTCACTGATTTAACCTGAACAAGTGATGCAGCTTTGCCCATTTACCCAGTCTATCAATATCCCTTTGTAATGTTAAGGTACCATCTGCACTGTCTACAATGCTGCCTAACTTTGTACCTCACCCCGTGCTGTCCCTATCCTGTGTGTGTTTGGGAGGTACAGTTCAGATGGATCTTTACTCTGTATATAGCCCCATGTTGTCCCTGTCCTGGGAGTGTCCGATGTGGACAATATGGACAGATCTTGACTCTGTATCGAACCCCATTCTCCCCAGACTCTGGGAGATTCAGGTGGAGAAATTGCCGCTGAACACATAGTCTGTATCTAACCCAGTGATGGAACTGCCCTGAGTGTGTTTGAGGTGAACAGGATGGGGGAAGTGGGAGATTTGATCAGTACCTGTCGCCACACTGAACATGGCCTGGGAATGTGAAAAGCTGCAGTGTACAGGGATGTTTACTCTCATCTAACTGTATTCTCTACCTGACCTGGAGATTTAAATGGGTACAGTTTAAATAATGTTTTACTTTGTCTGAACCCTGTACTCCCGCTGCCCGGGACAGTTTGCTGGGAACACTGTTTAACCTCTGCGATATGGATCCTATGAAGACTGATGGGAGACAACGTAAATGGAATTGTCAGGGTTCAATTCCGTCACGTGGATGAGAGAAGGTCTCCAATTGGAATTGTGAGAAAAGTTCATGCCCTTGGGACTGAAGGGTCAGTAACAGAATGAAGACACCATTGGCTCAGTGACAGCAGACAAGATAGAGGGGAATGAGAGTTTCAGCTGGAGGCAGGTACAGGTACACACAAAGGAATCTGAGACACCATGTTTATGCACAGAAGGTTTTGGGTGTGCGGAATGATTTGCCAAAGTCTGGTATAGTCACAACATTGTTGCCAGGGTTGGAGAGTTTAAGGTAAGGGGAGAGGCTGAACAGGCTGGGGCTGTTTTCCCTGGAGCGTCGGAGGCTGAGGGGTGACCTTATAGAGGTTGACAAAATTATGAGGAGGATAAATAGATAAAGTCTTTTCCTTGGGGTCGGAGTGTCCAGAACTAGCGGGCATGGGTTTAGGGTGAGAGAGGAAAGATATAAAAGAGACCTAAGGGGCAACAATTTCACCCAGGGGGTGGTACGTAATGAGCTGCCAGAGGAAATGGTGGAGGCTGATACAATTGCAACATTTAAGAGGCATTTGGATGGGTATATGAATAGGAAGGGTTTGGTGGCATATGTGCCGGATACTGGCAGGTGGGGGAAGATTGGGTTGGGACATCTATTCGGCATGGAGGTTTGTATCGCTCACTGATCTAACCTGAACAACTTTGCCCATTTACCCAGTCTGTCAATATCCCTTTGTAATGTCAGGGTCTGTTTCCATGCTGTAAATCTCGATAACTCTATTTAAAAGGCATCTGGATAGGATGCAGACAGGGAGAGTTTGAAGGGGTTAGGGTCAAATGTTGGCAAATATAACTAGATTAATTTCAGTTATCTGGTCAGCAGGGACGAGCTGGAATGGAGGGTCTGTTTCTGTGCTCAGCACCTCCGAAATCCTGATGAAGGACTTTTGCCCGAAACGTCGATTTTCCTGCTCCTCGGATGCTACCTGACCTGCTGTGCTTTTCCAGCAACACTCTGATCTGAGCTCTGAAATGCACTCTTTCAGAGTTCCATCAACCTCATACCATGCACTTGAAGGCACTTCTACTGCCTTCCGAAAATACACAAAGCCAAGACACCAGGATGTCCCATCATATTAGGCAATGGGATCCGATGTGGGAACCTCACTGTCGATGTCAAATGCATCTTGAAAGCCATGAGGCAGGGTACCCCCAGCTTCTGCCACGACAGAACATTGGGACACAGGCAGATTTCAACCTCACACCTTCAAGGCTGAATCTGAGCTGTGGTGGCATCTATTGTTAAAGATTTACCTGAGAAGTTAGCTATTTTTACATACTGTTTACATATGAAAGGATAAAATCTAACATGGTATTTCTAAAAGTATACAGACTGAACAGACAATGCACTTTTATTTTTAAATATGTCATTTCAGTGGCATCACCCTGTAATCTTTTGCTATAAATTCTGTGTCGTATGATGTTAGGCTCCACAACCACCTGATGAAGGTACAGCGCTCCAAAAGCTAGTACTATCAAATAAGCCTGTTGGACTATAACCTGATGTTGTGTGATTATTTAACTTTGTCCACCCCAGTCTAACACTGGCAACTCCAAATCTTTATTACATATTGTTTACACTAACTCACACGCAGTTCAGGTCAGTTTAGCACAATGACCCTGTTCCTCTTTTTGTGAGGTTCCCTGTGTATATTAACAGAGTTAATGGACCCCGAGATGATGAGTACATTCTCCTTATCCTCTCAGTTTAAACAGTTGAACATATCAGTTTGAAGCCAGTGGAAGAGGAGATTGTATTTTTCTGTACAATTTCAGTGCAGAAAGTTCAGCCATAAACTGTCTTCGCAAAAGTGGGGGTTGAATGCAATTCTCACTGAGCAACATTAATACAGCAAACACAATTCCGAGTTACTGTTATCAATTGGTTAAGGAACTAGGATGAAAAAAACCACTTGTGGTGTGGTGCCGTGACTCAGTTTGTTCACTTGCCGACATCATAAACAGCCCACCAAGATTTCACATCGTAGTGGTGCCTGTGTATTTTACCAAATGCTTGGTTGTTTCAAAATCTCCCAAGTCGGTGTTGCCCGTCAGTCAACCATGCGTCCTGTTTCAGCCTCAGCCTGTTTTGGTGACCCTCGTCTGATAGGGGAAAGTGAGTACTGCAGATGCTGGAGATCAGAGCTGAAAATGTGTTGCTGGAAAAGCGCAACAGGTCAGGCAGCATCCAAGGAGCAGGAGAATCGACGTTTCGGGCATGAGCCCTTCTTCAGGAATAAGAAGGGCCTGAAGAAGGGCTCATGCCCGAAACGTCGATTCTCCTGCTCCTTGGATGCTGCCTGACCTGCTGCGCTTTTCCAGCAACACATTTTCAGATTCGACCCTCGTCTGTTCCCTGGTTTAGTTCCTCCAGTGGATATTGTTTCTTCCGAACTATTAATTCAATCTGGAGTTTCCTTCCTGCGTTTGACAAGAACTTCTGCTTGTACTCCTCCTTTATTACGCCTCGTTCATTTCCAGTTTGTTGGGAATAACGAGGTGGGCCAGGAGACATGGCAGGCCTGCCGGGGAATGTTGCAGTGATGGCGCAGACACCAATAGCTGTTCACCCTAATTCTCTGCTGTCAACATTCATTCATTCCACACCAACAGGAAATACTTCATTGCACTCCTGTCGTTGTGGTTCGCACTGTGAGTGCGGTTTCTTTTCTTGTGGATTCTGAATTCTATTTAGAACTCGAAAGGATCATAATATTTGGAGGAAGGAATGACTCCTCACCTCAGGCATAAGTTTAGGGAACTTTATTCGGAGAATGTGAGCCTAATCCCACACATGCTACCGAGACGGCAGAAAGCCTGTTAGCTGGTCCACTCTCAATTTGTCTCCGAATGTCAGCCTTTTCAAAGAGCAGAAATGGGAAATGAGGAATATGGGCAGACCGAGAGTTCGAGAATGTGAAAGAGGGTCAGGTGCATGCACAGAGAAAGAAAGAAATATGGAGAGGCATATTGAGGGAGATACTGAAAGAACCAATTCTCCAATCGACATGGCTGCTGACTGACAGAAACAAATAATAAAAAAAGGTAACTATTAAGCACAGCCTTTCACCATCTCCGAGCAACGGAAGGATTCTTACAGCCAACAAAGTCATTTTGAATTTTCAACATTGATGGTTGTAAGCTAATGAAAGATTTTGGTAAATATCCTGACAGGGAAAACTGATCATTTTACCAAAAATATAATACAGAAATGTCTAAGTAACCTCGCTCCGCCGATATGAAGCATTAACTCTGTTTCTCTCCACTGTCGTACTAAGTTTTTCTATCAAACCTTGGTTTTGGTTCCGATTTCAAACATCTGCAGTCCTTTGTTTCATGTTATTCTTAACAACGTTTGAGACAAAACCAATGACCTGACGGCTTCAGAAAATCGGTCAGAAATACTGTTAGCAAGATATCTTTGCAGAACGCATCGCCCATTCCCTGACCAGGAATCACCCTTTCCCCCTCAGAAAATGCACCAACTCCTAACCGTGAGATTAAAAGGGAAGGCAACAGAAGCTGTCGCATTTATTCTCAATGAAACCACTTATGCATTTCATTTTGGTTCATTTTCGCTGCACATTAGTTTCTCGTTGTCTTCGAGGTTTTTTTAACACAATAGGAAAATACCATTCGGCCTATCGTGCAGTATGGCTCATCAGATAGCCATCTGTTTTCGATCCAGTGTCCAGCTTTGACACGATACTTTGTGTATTCTGGTGTTTTCAACGCAAAATTCAGAAAAAGATTATCCCTGCGATCTTAAACGAGACAACAATGGGAGTGAGTTATATACCGTCATACTGAAGTGAAATCGTGCCCGGAGGTGGGGGGAGGAGGGCAGAGGTTTCGGGATTATACCAGCTCCTTGTGCTTCAGTACCGCTCTCCACCGACTTAAGACCAAGCCCCACCCCGCCCCCTACACCCCACCCACACACACACACACACACACACACACACAGAAGTTTCTCCGACAAAAGGCAGCTTCAGGCGCAACTAAAGTCAGTTTTACAGACAATGAGAGACGTTGCGTTGAGCTGGAATTTAAAATGGACAATTGCCTCACATGCAACTTTCAAATTTGAAAACACACTGATCCAAAGTCTGCAGCTCCTGAAAATCTGTCGCACATTGAGGTGCATTACTACCAAATTCGAGACCCACTGATCCAATCCCTGCAGCACATTGCACACAAATCAGGAAGGATTCGAACCACCAAAAGTCAGAGGCATTATCCATTACGTCACTGGCCCAACGGCAGCTGGAGGTACGACAGGTAGTCGATATGAAATTGAAACATGGACATCGGGGTAAACAGTATTCACAAGGTGAACAATCAGTAAAAATAATTATCGTCACTGTTTCACATCGGATGTCCCACTTCGTGAAGCAATGTCTTTCAATGGCCAAGGAAACATATTTGCCCTCAGGTACCTGCTTCCGGGTCGCCTGAGCCTCTGCAGGAAGTTGCCATCATTTTATTCACAGTCAGTCCGCGATTTTTTGATTCACTCCAATGAAATATCTTTTCATACCTTGCGTCATGACCTTTTCCAGTCAAGACCCTGAGCCAGTCCAGAGAGAAACCTCTGTTGGTTTGAATCCCGCGATGGAGAATCAGACGAGATGAACAGCGCCTTTCAGTGGTGGAATCCCTTCAGTGCAATCTCACGCCTCAAAACCTGTTCTGTACATTCCTGCATTGCACCTACTGACCAACATCAGATCACCACAGCGCCACTTTCTTTACTTTGAAACCCAAGGCTATCATATGAAGCGTTTGCAAAATTGAAGAGAGAAACGTTGTTGCCGAAGGTGGTTATGAAGGGATGGACAGGCACAAGGGTGTGTACAACTCAGGTCGCTTTGGATACTGTCAGCATTACCGGGGGCCCGTGCTGAGGAGTCAAAGTTTGTATCGTCCAGACATGGATATAGTTCCAATTCAGGGAATGAAGGTTTAATTCTCTTCATGTGAATTGTCTGACTGAAAACGCCTTCCTCGTTTCACACAGAAGACATACCGGGATCCCTCCAGAATCAGCCCAGTGATTGCTTGAACCATGTAGAAGGACAATGACAGCGGACAGATACAATAGTGACCCCTTCAAATCTCCCTCCAATCATCTCACCTTCCTGAGTTGGAAATATGTTGTGTTCCTTCCGTGTCTCTGGGTGTAAATCCAGGAACTCCCGCGCTTGCAGCATAATGGCTGTACCTCCGTGTGAAGGAGTTCAATGGTTCACAAAAGCAACTCATCTCCTCCATCTCTGGGGGATTTAGGGATGGACAGCGAGTCCTATTCCATTGAGTGATATCTTTATTCCAGGAATGCGTTCCTAAATGTGGTAGGTTCCAATCGGTAGTAAGTTTGGAAGTGGAGCAGGGAAGTGAAATTGACGTGAATGACAATGATGACTGGGAGGCATGAGGCAGGAAGTGAGTCTGCATCTGGTGGTGCAAGGCTCAGTGTCACTGCTAATGGGTTAGCCTTTACTGCAAACTGTTTACATTGGCTCACACACCATTCCTGGTCAATTCATGGCAATGACACTGTTCCTCTTCGTGTGAAATTCCCTCTGTGTGTATTAAAGTCGTCAATACGCCCCAAGAGGATGAAAAATGTTCCCTTTGTCCTGTCAGCTTAAACAGATACAAATATCTGTTTGAAACCAATGCAAGAGAAGATTGCCCTTTTATGTCCTTTGCATTGAAGAACGATCAATCGTGAAATGTCTGGTTTTGCAAAAGAGGGGTTTGATTGCAAATCACACTGAGTAATATTGATACAGAAATGTATTTCCGAGTTACTGTGGTCATGTGGTTTATGAAGTGCACATATGGACGTTGCTTAGTTAGTTAAAACCCCTCCTTGGTAAGCAGCTGACCATAGGGTCCAATCGCAGTTGCGCCCGCTTGTTGTATTGAAAGCTCGGAGGTTCACCTTTTATAAAGTATCGTGTTGCTGATGAAGCGACTCAGCATCCTGCCTGAGTTCGAGCCTGTTATGGTTTGGCAAACCCACTCCTTTTTCCTGGTTTAGTTCCAGCAGTGCATGTTGTCCTTCCGAACCAATACGCCAACCTAGAGTTTCTTACTGCTGTTCCAAAAGCACTCCTTCTTCTCCTCCACTTTTATTCTCCCTCCTTCATTCCAAGTTTGGTGGGAATAACGAGGTGAGGCAGGAGACACTGCAGAAAGGCTGTGGAATGTTGTGGTCATGGCACAGAAACCACGAGTGGATCACCCTCATTCTCTGCTGTCGCCATTCATTCATTTTACAGCATCATTAATGTTTCCACGTTCTCCTATAGTTAGTTTATTTTCCTTTGGATAAGAAATGCAACTTTAATTTCGAAAGGGTTACAATGTTTTGAGGAAGAAATGGCCCCTTGTATCACATCCAAGTGCCAGACGTATTATCCGTAAAATGTGAGCCATGTTGTGCAGTCTCCTGCCAGGTTCCAGAAAACCTCTCAGCAGCTCCATTCTCAAACTATCCCCGAACGTCAGGCTTTTCAGAGAGTAGGAATGGGAAACGAGTGATATTGGCAAATTAAGGGTCAAAGAATATGAAAAAGGTTGAGGTAGATACACAGAGATAGAGACAGGAAATTAGAGGCCCATCTGGAGGTAGACACTGAACGAATCAGATCTCGGGTCGACATGGCTGCTAACTGGCAAAAAATAAAAGATTTTGATAACAATCCTCATTCGACAGATAAAACTGACCATTATCCCGGCATTGTGGTCTAGAAATGAATAACTAATCTGGTTCTGTCGTTGAGTATCATTGTCTCTGTTTCTCTCCACAGATGTTGCCAGGACTATTCAGTTTGCACGTCAATTCTTGTTTTTGGTTCAGATTTCCAACATCTGCATCTCTTGGTTTTCTGTTCAACTTTAAAACCGATGTTCTGCCAACTTTGGAAAAGTGGTCAGAAATATTCTTACCACGATGTGTGTGCAGAACAAAGCACGCATTCCTTGACCGGGAATAGAACCCGTGTCACGGCGGCGAGAGCGCCAAATGCTGGCTACTAGACTACAAGGTAAGGCAGAAGACGCCCTTACATTTATCCAGAAAACTGAATTAGTGACTGTATGAGAGCATGAGTCAAGCAGTTCATCTGAGGATGTAAATCTTCTCATTCCTG
The DNA here is from genome assembly GCF_037043375.1 of Chiloscyllium plagiosum. Taxonomy (NCBI): domain Eukaryota; kingdom Metazoa; phylum Chordata; class Chondrichthyes; order Orectolobiformes; family Hemiscylliidae; genus Chiloscyllium; species Chiloscyllium plagiosum. Next base: position 94,144,865 of record NW_028270159.1, on the reverse strand, counting down.
TTTTTGACTGAATGAGCGGTAACCATGCCTTCTGCTTGGAAACTCGAATATGTGAACTGCTCCAAATCATGACTGAGGTTTTCTGGTTTTGGTTCACGCAGGTTTAGAAATGCTCGGGTCCAAATGAAGCGTTTCAGAGCCTACTTTGGGATACATTTGACAGAGATGACATCAGGTAATCAATGTTCGCTGTGACCCGAGCAAATGAGAGCTTACCTTGTCACTGAACCAGAATGCCATCACATGTAAAGCAAATGCGATAGTTTTGGTGCAGAAAGGATCAGTGCTGGTAACTGTACCCTTAAAATGGACGGCGGGAGAAGATCTACAATTCGACTCATATCGTCGACCCAGGAGGAGAGAAACTTAGTTGAGAGTGTGGTGCTGGTCAGGCAGCATCCGCGCAGCAGGAGAAGCGCCGTTTGTTTCAGGAGCGTTTCATCATCTCCAGTCCTCACTTTATCCGAGGAGAGAAACTGAACAAAGTTTGATCCAGCAATTAATCGGAATGGTATTCCTTTTCACCATGGCTGCAGATGTGGGCTAGCAAATTCAAAGCCAGGTTTGCTGATGGGAACAACCAGCAGGAACGCTCCATTCCCACCAATCCACCTGTCCCAAGGGAACAAAGTAGCTCCTGCCTGGTTTGAACTAGAGATGTTTCGGGTGTGACCCAAATGGAACAATGAGGTCACAACCGAGCCACCGAGCCAGCTGCTCTTTATCCAACACTGACATTTCCGTTCCGAATAGACCAATGTTGGCCAGGGTTATTAGCATGATTGAAAAAAAAAGGATATCACGTGAAAATGCTCAGGAAATACTGACAAACAGGTTGCCAGGTTTGCCGAGTTTGGAATGTAGGGCGAGGCCGAATAGGCGCGGGCAATTTTCCTTGTAGCGCCGAGACAGAGGAATGTTCATAACTGCACTCTTAAACAGGATGGCCAGCAGGGCTGTAGACATCGCCACATATTCACAGCCACAGCGCAGTGACATTTGAAAAGAAATTCACGCAGCAGTTATTTGGAATGATACTTCTTTTCACCACTAGAGTAGTGATGGGCGAGTAAATGCAAAACAAGGTTTGCTGATGAGGCTGCAATAAAGCCCCATCGATCACCATCTGGAAAACTGTCGCCCTTAAAGCGGGAACAACAATATTTCTGCTCAGCTCTGAACGAGGCCACTTTCTGCAGAAACTGATGCTTCTACTCTCCAGAAAGGTATCAGGGCCCGCCGACTGCATTCTTGAAAATAGTAATTATCTGTGCTGGAAACATCCACCTATATTCTGAACAAGGAAGAATGTGTATCGAATAAAACCGTACACAGCAATTAATTGGACTTGCATTCCCTTTCACGACAACGGCAGGAATGGGCAGGGACATACAGAGTAAGGTTTACTGACCAGGTCAGAAAGCAATTACCTTCATCTATGTTCACACACAAGCCAATCGTTTTTACTGCCCGGATATTTGAAGGACTGATCCTTCCCATGGGAGGTGAAGGTGATAACTGCTCCCCCGCACAAACACAGTGGGGCCAGAGACCTGATCGAGCTGTCCCCCAGCGGTGATTGCGTTGTTCAGAACAGATTGGGTTTGCCGTGCGGGACTGAAACTCAGCGCGATCACCCAGAGACACGGTGTAACAGCCGCCAGCAGATGTGGAGGGGTTTGGGCCGGATGAAGACCCAGTCTGGGAAAAAAAGACTGGGTCCTAAATTCAAGGGGAATGAGTGTTACAGGGAGAAGACTGGAGAATAGGATTGAGAGCGATATTAGCCATGATCGAATGGCAGAGCAGACTATGGGCTGAAAGCTCTAACCGTCATCCTATACATTCCGGTCTCTGGGCATCTGGTATCTAAGGAAATAGAAACAGAGTTAATTGTTCATTTCCAAGTTCTTCGGTCATAAATGGGCAAAGTGAGAGATGGGACAGATCTGATACAAATTTAAAAGCTGGGAAAACGGTTGGAGAGGAAAATAAAATACAAGAGAATAAAGTTGGAAGCCAGAAGATAGTCAATAAAAAGGAAGACTGTACAAATCCAGAGGGAGATGGGTATGCAAAAAGAAATGTCACGAGTCCGAAGTCTTAACACTTTTCCTTTCCAAAATGCGAGCAGACCTGCTGAGATTTTCAGCAATTTCATTTGTTGGTTCCGAAACAGAAGATGGGAGTGATCCTGGACCAATCAGCTCTTCCATGCTCTGGGGATGTGAGACTTACCCGTTCACCCAGATCACTTCTGTCCCACTGTGAAACCTCACAATCCTGCCCCACCCCCACCCCTGTTACTGACAATAAACTGTCCATTTCGTGAACCCCCATGAGTACACAAGATGATTTTCCGTGTGAATTGTGAAACGTTCAGGCGAGTTCCCCTCGGTTTCCGTCAGAACGGTCTGAATCACTTCATTTTGGTTCAGGTCCATTTGACATTGAGCAGTCACTGTCAGACCCCGTCCCCCCAACAAGTAGACATTCGCGTTCTGTGTCTCTGAGCACTCTGGTGGACGTTTGGAGTGGAACCTGACGTTTTGAAAGAGACACAATTCATCGTATATTCGGGCGCACTGATAAACTTGTCTCTGGCACTTCCAGGAAAGTGGAGACAGCTTTCACTCAGAAACCGACGTGTGATCAAACACAGTCGGATCCACGTGTCAAAAACGACCCCTGCACTGGGTTGCAATCCCTCAAGTGGAGTAGAGGGCTGGATTTCTTTAAAGGAGTGAAAGGGCCCATCGTGAGGCTTGAACCTATGGCCCTGAGATTAAGCATCTCATGCTGTACCGACTAAAGTAGCTGGGCCTGGCTCACGATTAATTAGTGTGTCATTTCATACTGAGCATATTTCACCTGGCATTGCAATTTGCAAGGATCCAGTTCATTCCTCCCAATCACAAATGTCATCATCCACACTTTCCATTTCTCAGCTAGTATTCGTTCAGAACATTATTATCTATTTAGCACTTGTCTCTGGATTTAAGATTCAATATAAATATTTTCATCTTTTTATGCTCATCTTTAGGTGGCCGGAATGATTCCCAATCACTCTGGCAGACGTTAAATCAATTGGGAAATTCCCTAAGGAAACGCAATCATTCCTGTTTCGGGTGTAAGGAATCCCACCTGCTGCCGAGACAGAGTCCTCACAGTCAGCACTTTCTCTATCCTTCCTGCCCAACAACTTTCCCCACTTCTTATTTGCGAGACAGGAGTTTTGTTTATGAAACACTCCAAGGACAGGAACAATATTCTGAAGCCGTTCTCAATTTAAAGTGGAATTGTTGTCCCTCTCACACGGGAAGAGCCGTTCCTGGGGAAGGATTTTCCATGTGCTGTGTCCCAGGGCTGAGCAGGAAGCCGGTGATTGAAGCGGCAGTAGCCGCTTTCTTTTGGCAGCGGGGCCTTGGAGAGATTGGGGCCACATCCAGCTGCGGACTCTGCTGAGTTCTCGTGGTTGCAGTGTCGGTACATGGTTGGTCTCAATGCTTGAAATGAAATCATTGAAGCTCGGTGCGAAGGGCAGGCTCGAACCACCAAACTTGCAACCAAACGTGCTGACTATTTGAGACACAGAAACTGGCACCAAAAGTTTCCACATATTCGTCGTAAAGCAGTGCAGATGACGGGGTTCCACTGTTTTCAGCGTCAGTCTGGATTAGAGGCCTGACCGGCTGCAAACACAACAACGAAAATGTACAGGGCCTGCTAAGTTTCTCTGCCTGCAGAAGAACAGCCGCGATTTTGGTAGCGGTGGAATTCGAACCCACGACTCGATAGAGACTGGAGCTTAAATTCAGCGCCTTAGACCACTCGGCCACGCTACCCTACAGGCAGAGAGCGCTCAAAATTGTCATTACTAATGTTTCAGCGTCGCTTCACTTCAGCACTAACAGATCGTGCATTCAGTAACGAACGTGATGCAATTTAGAAAGTATTTGAAAGGGTTTGCAAGGTTTGCACTGTTTGGATAATAGCACGAAGCTAAATAGGCTTCGACAGTTTTCCCTGGGACTTCAGGACTGAGGAATGGCCTTACAGAATTTTAAAAAGTCATGAGGCAGACGGTCAGAGAAAAGAGTCAGGGAGTATTTTTTACATAAATTCATACAGTTTTTGAGCTCAAGATTTCTACATGAATGAATGCAGTTTTTGAGCAAAGTACAAAAACTGCATGCAAGTACAAATTCACCCACAAAATATATGTGTGCATGTGGGTCTTTGTCTGTCTGTGTGGGTGTGTCTGTCTGGGGTGGGGGTTGTGAGTGTGAGAAAGTGTGTGTGTGTGTGTCTGTGTGTAGTGAGTGCAGAGTGTCTTAAGTCTGTGAGGGGGTGCATGTGTGAGTGTGGGAGTGTGCGTGTCTATAAAGCTGTGCGTGGGTGTCTGTGTGCGCGTCTGTATGTACCTGTGTCCGCGTGTGTGTGTGTGTGTGTGCGTAGGAATATCTGTGTGTGTGTGTGTGTGTGTAGTGCAATGGTGATCACCTGTAATGTGACATGAACCCAAGATCCCGGTTGAGGCCCTCCCTATGGGTACCGAACTTAGCTATTAGCCTCTGCTCGGCCACTTTTCTCTTCTGCCTGTCCCGAAGTCCACCTTGGAGGATGGTCACCCGAAGGTCCGAGGCTGAATGTCCTGGCCGCTAAAGTGTTCCCCAACTGGGAGGGAACCCTCCTGTTGTGCGGTGCCCATTCATCTGTTGTCGTAGCCTTTGCTCGGTTTCCCCAATGTACCATGCCTCCGGGCATTCTTGCCTGCAACGTATAAGATAGACAAAGTTGGCTGAGTCACATGAGCACCTGCCAGGCAAAAGGTGGGAGGTGATCCAATGCGTAATAGTGGTATCCATGTCCACAATCAGACACGTCTTGCCGCATGAATTTATGTAAAACTCCATTATCTCACTTTTTAGATTAGAATCAATCTAAACATCATGGTATAGACAGAGAACACAGTGGTGGATTCTGGATCAGCGGTGCTGGAAGAGCACAGCAGTTCAGGCAGCATCGAAGGAGCAGCAAAATTGACGTTTCGGGCAAAAACCCTTCATCGGGATTAAAGGCAGTGAGACTGAAGAGTGGAGAGATAAACTAGAGGAGGGTGGGGGTGGGGAGAAAGTAGCATAGAGTACAATGGGTGAGTGCGGGAGGGGATGAAGGTGATAGGTCAGGGAGGAGAGGGTGGAGTGGATAGGTGGAAAAAGAGATAGGCAGGTAGGACAAGTCCGGACAACTCATGGGGACAGTGCTGAGCTGGAAGTGTGGAACTAGGGTGAGGTGGGAGAAGGGGAAATGAGGAAACTGTTTGAAGTCCACATTGATGCCCTGGGGTTGAAGTGTTCCGAGGCGGAAGATGAGGCGTTCTTCCTCCAGGCGTCTGGTGGTGAGGGAGGTGCGGTGAAGGAGGCCCAGGACCTCCATTTCCTCGGCAGAGAGGGAGGGGGAGTTGAAATGTTGGGCCACAGGGCGGTTGGTTGATTGGTACGGGTGTCCCGGAGATGTTCCATAAAGCGCTCTGCTAGGAGGCGCCCAGTCTCCCAAATGTAGAGGAGACCACATCGGGAGCAACGGATACAATAAATGATATTAGTGGAAGTGCAAGTAAAACTTTGGAGGATGTGGAAGGCTCCTTTAGGGGCTTGGATAGAGGTGAGGGAGGAGGTGTGGGCGCAGGTTTTACAGTTCTTGCGGTGGCAGGCGAGGTGCCAGGATGGGAGGCGGGCGTGGAGCTGACCAGGTAGTCACGGAGGGAACGGTCTTTGCCGAAGGCGGAAAGGGGTGGTGAGGGAAATATATCCTTGGTGGTGGGGTCTTTTTGGAGTTGGCTGAAATGTCGGCGGATGATTTGGTTTATGTGAAGGTTGGTAGGGTGGAAGGTGAGCACCAGGGGTGTTCTGTCCTTGTTACGGTTGGAGGGGTGGGGTCTGAGGGAGGAGGTGAGGGATGTGGACGAGATGCGTTGGAGGGCATCTTTAACCACGAGGGAAGGGAAATTGCGGTCTCTAAAGAAGGAGACCATCTGGTGTGTTCTATGGTGGAACTGGTCCTTCTGGGAGTAGATACAGCGGAGGTGGAGGAATTGGGAATACGGGATGGCATTTTTGCAAGAGGGAGGGTGGGAAGAGATGTAATCCAGGTAGCTATGGGAGTCGGTGGGTTTGTAAAAAATGTCAGTGTCAAGTCGGTCGTCATTAATGGAGATGGAGAGGTCCCGGAAGGGGAGGGAGGTGTCAGAGATGGTCCAGGTAAATTTAAGGCCAGGGTGGAATGTTTTGGTGAAGTTGATGAATTGCTCAACCTCCTCACAGGAGCTCATTTTCAGGCCCCGTCTTTGTTGGAGATGGTTAATTAAATATAACCTGGAGATGTAGAGACTCCTCATTTTAAGGCACTGACTGTGTGGTGGCTGGTTAAAACTTTTATAACCACGATATTTACAGTTTCTACAGTTTGGGGCACTGACTCTGGGCTGGCTGGTTAAACAAATAGCTATAACCAGGAGATTTAGAACCTGTCCAGTTTAGGGCACTGACACTGTGCCTTCTGGTTAAATATATAAAACAGTATATTTAGCGTCTCCTCAGTTTTGGGCACTCTCTCAGGTCTGGCTGATTAAATAAATATATATATATCCAGGAGATTTAGAGTCTCCTCAGTTTATGGCACTGACTGTGGGCTGGTGGCTTAAATAAATACATATAACTAGGAGATTTACAGTCTCCCCTGTTTAGGGTTCAGATTATGTGCTGGATGGATCAATATATATATATATATATATATATATATATATATACAGAGAGAGGGGAAAAACCCTTCATCGGGATTAAAGGCAGTGAGACTGAAGAGTGGAGAGATAAACTAGAGGAGGGTGGGGGTGGGGAGAACACCCCTGGTGCTCACCTTCCACCCTACCAACCTTCACATAAACCAAATCAGCCAACTCCAAAAAGACCCCACCACCAAGGATATATTTCCCTCACCACCCCTTTCCGCCTTCGGCAAAGACCGTTCCCTCCGTGACTACCTGGTCAGCTCCACGCCCCCCTCCCATGCTGCTTGTTTAAATACATGTATCCAGGATATTTAATGTTTCCTCAGGTTCGAGCACTGACTCTGGGCTGGCTGGGTCAATATACATAACCAGGAGATGTAGAGAAGCCTCACTTTAGGTCATTGACTCTGTGCTGGCTGGTTAAATATATGCATGTAACCAGGAGATTTAAATTCTGTTCAATTTAGGGCACTGACTCTGTGCTGGCAGGTTAAATGTATATAGCCAGGAGGGACAGAGTCTCCTCAGTTTGTGATACTGACTCTGGGCTGGCTGGTTAAACAAATGGCTATAACCAGGAGATTTAGTGTCTGTTCAGTTTAGGGCAATGGCTCTGTGCCTGCTGTTAAAATATATATATATATATATATATATATATATAATCAGGATATTTAGGGTTTCCCCAGTTTTGGGCACTGGCTCTCAACTCTATGATTAAATAAACATATATAACGAGGAGATTCAGAATCTCCTCGTTAATGCACTGATTGCGGTCTGGCGGATTAAATAACTAGATATAACCAGATTTAGAGTCGCCTCAGTTTCCGGTTAAACAATGTGCTGAATTTATAAATACACATAAATTACCAGGAGATTTAAAGTCTCCTCAGTTAAGGGCACTGACTCTGTGCCATCGGTTTAAATATATATATAACCTGGAAATTTAGAGTCTCCTCAGTTTGAGCACTGACTCTGTGTTAGCTGGTTAAACATATATATACAACCTGGAGATTTAGAGTCTCCTCTGGTGAGGGCACTGACTCTGTGCTGTCTGTTTAAATATATATAACCACGAGATTCAGATTCTCCTCAGACAAGGCAGAAACTCTGTGCAGGGTGGTTAATTAAATATGCATATCCAGGAGATTTAAATTCTCCACACGTTAGGGCACTGACATTGTCCTGGCTGGTTACATAAATATATATATAATCAGGAGATTTAGAATCTCGTCAGTTTAGGCACTGACTCTGTGCTGACTGGTTTAATATATATAACCAGGGGATTTAGTGTCTGCTCATTTTCGGGCACTGACTCTGTGCTGTGTACTAACACATACATACTCAGGAGATTTAGAGTCTACTCAGTTATGGGCACAGCCAGCACATTTTCTGAACCCGAAAATGAGCAGACTCTATATTTCCTTGTTACATATATTTATTTAACCAGCCAACACAGAGTCAGCACTGACTTTATGCTGGCTGACTAATTTCAAAACAACAGGAGATTTAGAGTGACCTCAGTAAATGGCACTGTCTGTGTGCTGTCTAATTAAATATATACAACCAGAAATATAGAGTCTCCTCAGTTTAGGGTACTGACTCTGTGCTGGCTGGTTGATTATCAGGAGATTTAGAGTCTCCTCATTTCAAGGAACTGACTGTGGTGTCTGTTTAAATATATATAACCAGGCGATTTAGCGTCTCCGCAGTTAAGGCACTGACTCTGTGCTGGCTGGTTAATTATATATAACTAGGAGATTTAGAGTCTCCTCAGTTTCGGGCACAGACTCTGTGCTGGCTGGTTAAATAAATAGATACAACCAGGAGATTTAGAGTCTCTAGTTTCGGCCACTGACTGTGTGTTGGCTGGTTTAATAGATACAAAACCACAAGATTGAGTCTTCTCAGTTTAACGCACTGACTTTCTGCAGGTGAGTTAAATAAATATATGTAACCAGGAGATTTAGAGTTTCCTCAGTTAAGGGCACTGATTCTGTGATGTCTGGTTAAATATATATAACAAGGATATTTATAGACTCCTCAGATTATGGCACTGACACTGGGTTGGCTGGTTATATAATTATATAGAAACAGGAGATTTAGAGTCTCGTCAGTTTAGGGCACTGATTCTATGATGGCTGATTAAATAAATATATTTCACCAGGGGATTTAGTGTCGGCTCATTCTAAGGCACTGACTCTGTGCTGTGTATTTAAATATACATAACCAGGAGATTTAGAGTCTCTAGTTTAGGGCACTGACTTTCTGCTGGTGAGTTAAATAAGTATATGTAACCAGGACATTTACAGTCTGCTCATTTTAGGGCACTGACGCTGTGCTGGCTGGTTATATGTAACCAGGAGATTTAGAATCGCCTCAGATTAGGGCACTGATTCTGTGATGTCTGGTTAAATATATATAACCAGGATATTTAAAGACTCCGCAGATTAGGCCACTGACTGTTGGCTGGCAGATTAAATAAATTTATGTATCTATTAGATTTACAGTTTCCTCAGTTCAGGGCTCAGACTATGTGCTGTATAGATAAATATGTATATATAAACAGGAGATTCAGAGTGTCCTCAGTTAATGGCATTGACTCTCAGCTGTTGCTTAAATATATACAACCTGGAGATTCAGAGCCTCCTTAGTTTAGGGCACTGACTCTGTGCTGCCTGGTCAAATAAATGACAGCCAGACTACGAAGACCTCTCGGAATCCTGATAGCACACAATCCCACCAACACTCTCAAACAAAAACTGGTTAAAAAAAATAGATATAACTAGGTGTTTTAGACTCTCCACTGAATTTCTACTGTCTAGTTAAATAAACATGTAAAACCACGAGATTCCGATTCTCCTCAATCTAGAGCAGTGACTCTGTGCCGGATGGTTAAATAAACATGTACATCCAGGAGATTTAAATTCTCCACAGTTAAGGGCACTGACTCTGTGCTGGCTTGTTTAATACATATAACCAGGAGATTTAGAGTCTGGTCATTTTCGGGCACTGACTCTGTGCTGTGTATTTAAATATACATAACCAGGAGAGTTAGCGTCTACTCAGTTATGGGCACAGCCAGCACATTTTCTGAACCCTATAATGAGCAGACTCTATATCTCCTTGTTATATATCGATTTACCCAGCCAGTCCAGAGTCCGTGCCCCAAACTGAGGAGACTCTAAATGGCCTGGTTACATATATTTATTTAACTAGCCAACACAGAGTCAGCACTGACTTTATGCTGGCTGACTAATTTCAAAACAACAGGAGATTTAGAGTGTCCTCAGTAAAGGGCACTGACTCTGTGCTGGTGGGTTAATTAAATATATATATCTATATATACCTAAGAGATTTAGAATCTCCTCAGTTTAGGGCTCAGACTATGTGCTGGATGGATAAATACTCATAAATTACCAGGAGTTTTAGAGCCTCCTCATTTTAAGGCACTGACTCTGTGCTGTCTGTTTAAATATATATAACCAGGCGATTTAGCGTCTCCGCAGTTAAGGCACTGACTTTCTCCTGGTTTATATATATGTATTTATTCATCCATCACATAGTCTGAGCCCTAAACTGAGGTGACTCTAAATCTCCTGGTTATATATTTATTTAACCCACCAGCCTCAGTCAGTGCCCGAAACAAAGGAGACTCTAAATATCCTGGTTATATGTTTTTACTTAACCAGCCAGCCCAGAATCAGTGCCCTACCATAAGCAACCTCTAAATTTCCTGGTTATGTATATTTATTTAGTCAGCCAGCGCAGTCAGTGACCCAAAATGAGGAGACTCAATCTCCTGGTTGTATATATTTAACCAGCCAACAGAGTCAGTGCCCTAACCTGAGGAGACACTAAATCTCCTGATTATATATTTATTTAACCAGGCAGCATAGAGTCAGTGCCCTAAATGGAGGAGACTCTGAATCTCCTGGTTGTATATATTTAAACAGCAGCACATAGTCTGAGCCCTAAACTGAGGAAACTATAAATCACAAAGTTCTATAAATGTACTTAACCCTCCAGCCCATAGTCAATGCCCATAACTGAGGAGATTCTAAATCTCCTGGTTATATATATTTAAATGGACAGTGCAGAGTCAGTGCCCTTAAATCAGCAGAATCTAAATCTCTTGGTTTTATGTATTTATTTAACCAACCAGCGCAGAGTCAGTGCCCTATAATGCACAGAATCTAAATCTCATGGTTGCACATATTTATTTAACCAGCCAGCATTGATTCAGTGCCCTCACCTGAGGAGACACTAAATCTCCTGATTATATATTTATTTAACCAGGCAGCATAGAGTCAGTAACCCCACACTGAGGAGACTCTGAATCTTCTGGTTTTATATATTCATGTATTTATCTCTACAGCACATAGTCTGAGCCCTAAACTGAGGAAACTATAAATCTCCTAGTTATATAAATTTATTTAACCGGCCAGCCCACAGTCAGTGACCTAATCTGAGGAGTCTATAAATATCCTGGTTATATATATTTAACCAGACATCACCGAATCAGTGAAATAAACTGACGAGTCACTAAATCTCCTGGTTACATATAACCACCCAGCACAGTGTCAGTGCCCGAAAATGAGCAGACTCTAAATGCCCTGATTACATATATTTCTTTAACTCACCAGCAGAAATTCAGTGCCCGCAACTTAGAAGACTTTAAATCTTCTGGTTATATGCATTAAACCAGCCAACACACTGTCAGTGCTCTAAACTAGAGACTCTACACCTCCTGGTTGTAACTATTTATTTAACCAGCCAGCACAGAGTCTGTGCCCCAAACTGAGGAGACTCTTAATGTCCTGGTTATTAATACCTGGTTATCCATCTTGCCCTAAAGTGAGGAGAATCTAAATCTCCTGGTCATATATATTTATTTAACCATCCGGCACAGAGTCAGTGCCCTCGACTGAGGAGATTCTGAATCTCGTGGTTTGACATATTTATTTAACTAGACAGTAGAATGTTAGTGCCCTGAACTGAGGAGACTATAAACCACCCCGATATATCTATTTTTAACCAGCCATCCCAGAGTCAGTTACCCAAACTGAGGAGAGTCTAAATATCCTGGTTATACAAATTTGAATCAGCCACCACACAGTCAGTGCCCTCAACTGAGGAGACCTAAAACGTCCTGGTTATATACAATTAACCAGCCAGCACAGGGTCAGTGCCCCAAACTGAGGAGACTCTAAATACTCTGGTTATAAAAGTTTTAACCAGCCACAACACAGTCAGTTCCAGAAAATGAGGAGACTCTAAATCTCCTGGTTATGTATATTTAAATACACAGCACAGAGTCAATGCCTTAGAATCAGCAGACTCTAAATCCCCTGGTGAAATATACTTATTTAATCAGCCATCATAGAATTAGTGCCCTAAACTGACGAGACTCTAAATCTCCTGTTTCCATATAATTATATAACCAGCCAACCCAGTGCCAGTGCCCTAATCTGAGGAGTCTATAAATATCCTTGTTATATATATTTAACCAGTCATCACAGAATCAGTGTCCTTAACTGAGGAGACTCTAAATCTCCTGGTTACATATATTTATTTAACTCACCTGCAGAAAGTCAGTGCCCTAAACTGAGAAGACTCAATCTCGTGGTTTTGTATATATTAAACCAGCCAACACACAGTCAGTGGCCGAAACTAGAGACTCTAAATCTCCTGGTTGTATCTATTTATTTAACCAGCCAGCTCAGAGTCTGTGCCCGAAACTGAGGAGACTCTAAATCTCCTAGTTATAGCTGTTTTTTTTTAAACCAGCCAGTCCAGTGTCAGTGCCCCAAACTGAAGAGACTCTAAATCTCCTGGATATGTAGATTTAAATACTCAGCACAGAGTCAGTGCCCTAGAATGAGCAGATTCTAAATCCCCTGGTTATATATATTTATTTAATCATCCAGCACAGAGTCAGTGCCCTAAAATGAGCAGATTCTAAATCTCCTAATTATATATATGTATTTAACCAGCCAGCACAATGTCGGTGCCTTAAACTGTGGAGAATTTAATTTCTCCTGGATATACAGGTTTATTTAACCATCCAGCACAAAGTCAGTGTCCTTGACTGAGGACACACTAAAGGTCCTAGTTTCATATATCTATTTAACCAGAGTGTAGATTTGCTCGCTGAGCTGTAGGTTTGATATCCAGACGTTTCATTACCAGGCTAGGTAATATCATCAGTGGTGACCTCCAAGTGAAGCGAAGCTGTTGTCTCCTGCTTTCTATTTATATCTTTCTCCTTGATGGGGTTCCTGGGGTTTGTGGTGATGTCATTTCCTGTTCATTTTCTGTGGGTTTGATAGATGGCATCTAGATCTATGTGTTTGTTCATGGCATTGTGGTTGCAGTGCCAGGCCTCTAGGAATTCTCTGGCATGAATTATTTGCCTCGCCTGTCCCAGGATAGATGTGTTGTCCCAGTCGAAATGGTGTTTTTTTTTCATCAGTGTGTAGGGTTACGAGGCAGAGATGGTCGTGTCTTTTTGTGGCTCGCTGGTGTTCGTGTATCCTGGTGGCTAACTTTCTTCCTGTTTGTCCAACGTAGTGTTTGTTGCAGTCCTTGCATGGGATATTGTAGACGACGTTGGTTTTGTCCATGGGTTGTACTGGGTCTTTTAAGTTTGTTAGTTTTTGTTTTAGAGTGTTGGTGGGATTGTGTGCTACCAGGATTCCGAGGTGTCTTAGTAGTCTGGCTGTCATTTATTTAACCAGGCAGCACAGAATCAGTGCCCTAAACTAAGGAGACCCTGAATCTCCAGGTTGTATATATGTAAACAGCAGCTGAGAGTCAATGCCCTTAACTGAGAACACTCTAAATCTCCTGTTTATATATACATATTTATCTATACAGCACATAGTCTGAGCCCTGAACTGAGGAAACTGTAAATCTACTAGATACATAAATTTATTTAATCTGCCAGCCCACAGTCAGTGCCCTAATCTGAGGAGTCTATAGATATTTTGCTTATATATATTTAACCAGACATCACAGAATCAGTGCCCTAATCTGAGGAGATTCGAAATCTCCTGGTTACATATGACCAGCCAGCACAGCGTCAGTGCCCTAAAATGAGCAGACTGTAAATGTCCTGGTTACATATACTTATTTAACTCACCAGCAGAAAGTCAGTGCCCTAAACTAGAGACTCTACCTCTCCTGGTTATATATATTAAACCAGCCAACACACAGTCAGTGTCCTAAACTGAGGAGACTCTACATATTCTTATAAAAATTTAATCAGCCAACATACAGTCACTGCCCTAAACTGAGGAGAACCTAAATCTCCTAGTTATGTATAATTATTTAACCAGCCAGCACAGTGTCAGTGCACTAAATTATGGAGAATTTAAATCTCCAGGATACACATGTTCATTTAACCATCCAGCACAGAGTCAGTGCTCTAGACTGAGGAGAATATGAAACCCGTCGTTTTGCATATTTATTTAACCAACCAGTAGAAAGTCAGTGCCCTAAACTGAGGGGACTCTAAATACTCTGGTTCTAAAAGTTTTAACCAGCCACCACACAGTCAGTTCCTGAAAATGAGAAAACTCTAAATCTCCTGGTTATATTTAATTAAACAGCTTGTTATATGCAAGGTTTGTGAAGGTTTGTAGCTCAGGTTGAGGTTAAGGATGTAGGTTTGCTCGCTGAGCTGTAGGTTTGAGGCAGCTGTCGGGCTACGAGGCAGAGAGGGTCGTGTCTTTTTGTGGCTAGCTGGTGTTCGTGTATCCTGGTGGCTAACTTTCTTCCTGTTTGTCCAAAGTAGTGTTTGTGGCAGTCCTTGCATGGAATTTTGCAGTTGACTTTGGTTTTGTCCATGGGTGGTACTGGGTCTTTTAAGTTTGTTAGTTTTTGTTTTATAATGTTGGTGGGTTGGTGTGCTACTAGGACTCCGAGGGGCCTTAGTAGTCTGGCTGTCATTTCTGAAACTTCTTTGATGTATGGTAAGGTTGTTAGGGTTTCTGGCTGTGTTTGGTCTGCTTGTCGTGGCTTCTTCTTGAGGAATCTGTGCACTGTATTTTTTGAGTAACCGTTCTTCTTAAATACGTTGTATAGGTGGTTCTCCTCTGTTTTCCGAAGTTTGTCTGTGCTGCAGTGTGTGATGGATCGTTGGAATAGTGTTCTGATACAGCTTTGTTTGTGTGTGTTGGGATGGTTGCTGGTGTAGTAAAGTATTTGGTCCGTGTTTGTCGGTTTTCTGTATACGCAGGTTTGTAGTTCTCCGTTGTCCATTCCTAGACGTCACAGTCGAAAGAAGAGTCTCCTCAGTTTAGCGCACTGACTGTGTGGTGGCTGGTTAAATAAATGGATACATCCAGGAGATTTAGGGTCTCTTCAGTTTAGGACATTTACTCTGTGCTGGCTGGTTAAAGATATATAACCTGGGGATATGGAGACTGCTCATGTTAGGGCACTGTTTCTATGATGGCTGATTAACTAAATATACATAACCAGAAGATTTAAAGCCTGCTCATTCTTGGGCACTGACTCTGTGCTGGCTGGTAAAATAAATATATACAACTAGAAGATTTAGAGTCTCCTCTGTTTGGGGCACTGACTTTTTGCTGGTTAGTTAAATAAGTATGGATAACCACGAGATTCAGAATCTCTTCAGTCTAGGGTACTGACTCTGTGCTGGCCAGTTTAATAAATATATATAAAACCAGGAGATTTAGAGTCTGTTCTGTTTAGAGCACTGACTCTGTGCTGGCTGGTTAAATCTTTATCACCAAAGATTTAGAGTCTGCTCTTTATGGGGCACTGAGACTGTGCTATCTAGTTAAATATACATATAAACAGGAGATTTAGAGTCTCCTCAGGTTAGGGCATTGACATTCTGCTGGCTGGTTAAATAAATATATATAACCATTAGATTCAGATTCTCCTCAGTTTAGGGCACTGACTCAGTGTTGGCTGGTTAAATATATAGAAGCAGGAGAATTGCAGTCTCCTCAGTTTAGGGCACTGACATTTTGCTGAATTGTTAAATAAATATAGAAAACCAGACGATTTAGGATCTCCTCAGTTTAGGGCACTGACTCGGTGTTGGCTGGTTAAATATATAGAAGCAGGAGAATTGCAGTCTCCTCGGTTTAGGGCACTGACTTTTTGCTGAATGGTTAAATAAATATATATAACCAGACGATTTAGGGTCTTCTCAGTTTAGCGCACTGACTCTGTGCTGGCTGATTAAACAAATAAATATAACCAACACATTTAAACTCTGCTCATTATAGGGCATTAACCCTGTGCTGGCTGGTTAAATACTGAAATATAACCAAGATATTTAGAATCTCCTCAGTTTGGTGCACTGACTCTGTGCTCGCAGGTTAGTTATATATAACCAGGAGATTTAGAGTCTCCTCATTTTCAGGCCCCGACTCTGTGCAAGATGGTTAATTAAATATAACCTGGAGATTTAGAGACTCCTCATTTTAAGGCACTGACTGTGTGGTGGCTGGTTAAAACTTTTATAAACAGGATATTTAGAGTCTTCATATTTTGGGGCACTGACTCTGGGCTGGCTGGTTAAATGAATAGATATAACCAGGAGATTTAGAACCTGTTCAGTTTAGGGCCCTGACTCTGTGCCTTCTGGTTAAATATATAAAACCAATATATTTAGCGTCTCCTTAGTTTTGGGCACTCTCTCGGGTCTGGCTGATTAAATAAATAAATATATCCAGGAGATTTAGAGTCTCCCCAGTTTCGGGCACAGACTCAGTGCTGGCTGTTTAAATATATATAACCAGGAGACTGAGAGTCTCCTCAGTTTATGGCACTGACTGTGGGCTGGCGGCTTAATTAAATATATAAAACGAGGAGATTTACAGTCTCCCCAGTTTAGGGTTCAGACTATGTGCTGGATGATTAATACATATATATATATATATATATATATATATATTTCGACTCTCCTCAGTTTAGGGCATTGCCTCTTTGCTGTCTGTTTAAATACATTCATCCAGGATATTTAGAGTCTCCTCAGTTTCGAGCACTGACTCTGGGCTGGCTGGGTCAATATACATTGCCAGGAGATGTAGAGAATCCTCACTTTACGTCACGGACTCTGTGCTGGCTGGTTAAATATATGCATGTAACCAGGAGATTTAAATTCTGTTCAATTTAGGGCACTGACTCTGTGCTGGCTGGTTAAACAAATAGATATAACCAGGAGATTTAGTGTCTCTTCAGTTTAGGGCAATGGTTCTGTGCCTGCTGTTTAAATATACATAATCAGGATATTTAGGGTTTCCCCAGTTTTGGGCACTGGCTCTCAACGCTACGATTAAATAAACATATAGAACGAGGAGATTCAGAATCTCCTCAGTTAATGTACCAGGAGATTTAGATTCTCCTCATTTGGGGCACTGATTGTGGGCTGGCCGATTAAATAAGCAGATATTACCAGGAGAATTAGAGTTGCCACACTTTAGGGCTCAGATCATGTGCTGAATTAATAAATACATATAAATTACCAGGAGATTTAAAGTCTCCTCAGTTAAGGGCACTGACTCTGTACTGTCGGTTTAAAAAAATATATAAAACCTGGAAATTTAGAGTCTCCTCAGTTAAGGGCACTGACTCTGTCCTGTCTGTTTAAATATATATATATAAACACGAGATTCAGATTGTCCTCGGTCAAGGCACAGAGTCTGTGCTGGATGGTTAAATAAACATGCATATCCAGGAGATTTAAATTCTCCACACGTTAGGGCACTGACTCTGTGCTGCCTGGTTACATAAATATATATAATCAGGAGATTTAGAGTCTCCTCAGTTTAGGGCACTGACCCTGTGCTGGCTGATTGAATCAATATACATAACCAGGGGATTTAGAGTCTGCTCATTCTGGGGCACTGACTCTGTGCTGTGTATTTAAACATACGTAACCAGGAGATTTAGAGTCTACTCAGTTATGGGCACAGCCAGCGCATTGTCTGAACCCTAAAATGAGCAGACTCTCTACCCCCTGGTTATATATCGATTTACCCAGCCAGCCCAGAGTCAGTGCCCTAAACTGAGGAGACTCTAAATGTCCTGGTTACATATATTTATTTAACCAGCCAACACAGAGTCAGCACTGACTTTATGCTGGCTAACTAATTTCAAAACAACAGGAGATTTAGAGTGTCCTCAGTAAAGGGCACTGTCTGTGTGCTGTCTAATTAAATGTATATAACCAGAAATTTAGAGTCTCCTCAGTTTAGGGCACTGTCTCTGTGCTGGTGGGTTAATTCCATATTTCTATATAAAACTAAGAGATTTAGAATCTCCTCAGTTTAGGACTCAGATTACGTGCTGGATTGATAAATACATACTCATAAATTACCAGGAGTTTTAGAGTCTCCTCATTTTAAGGCACTGACTCTGTGCTGGCTGGTTGATTACCAGGAGATTTAGAGTCTCCTCATTTCAAGGAACTGACTGAGTGCTGTTTGTTTAAATATATATTCCCGGCGATTTAGAGTCTCCTCAGTTAAGGCGCTGACTCTGTGCTGTCTGGTTAATTATATATAACCAGGAGATTTAGAGTCTCCTCAGTTTCGGGCACTGACTTTCTCCTGGCTATATATATGTATTTATCCATCCATCACATAGTCTGAGCCCTAAACTGAGGTGACTCAAAATCTCCTGGGTATGTATATTTATTTAACCCGCCAGCCTCAGTCAGTGCCCGAAACTAAGGAGACTCTAAATATCCTGGTTAGATGTTTTGCTTAACCAGCCAGCCCAGAGTCAGTGCCCTACAATTGCAGCCTCTAAATGTCCTGGTTATGTATATTTATTTAGTCAGCCAGCACAGAGTCAGTGCCCTAACCTGAGGACACACGAAATCTCCTGATTATATATTTATTTAACCAGGCAGCATAGAGTCAGTGCCCGAAACTGGGGAGACTCTAAATCTCCTGGTTATATATAATTAACCAGCTCATTATATATATTAAACAGACAGAACAAAGTCAGTGCCATAACTGAGTAGAGTCTAAATCTCCTGATTACGTATACTTAAATGCACAGCACAGAGTCAGTGCCCGAGAAAGAGCAGACTCTAAATCTCCTGGTTATATATATTAGACCAGCCAGCACAATGTCAGTGCTCTAAATTGTGGAGAATTTAAATCTCCTGGATGTACATGTTTATTTAACCATCCGGCACAGAGTCAGTGCCCTAGACTGAGGACATTCTGAATCTCGTGGTTTGACATATTTATTTGTCGAAAGTCAGTGCCCTGAACTGAGGAGACTCAAAACCAGCTAGTTATATCTATTTTTTTAACCAACCATCCCAGAGTCAGTGCCCCAAACTGAGGAGAGTCTAAATATCCTGGTTATATACAATTAACCAGCCAGCACAGCGTCAGTGCCCTAAACTGAGGAGACACAAAACATCCTGGTCATATACAATAAACCAGCCAGCACAGAGTCAGTGCCCCAAAGTGATGAGACTCTAAATACTGTGGTTATAAAAGCTTTACCCAGCCACCACGCAGTCAGTTCCCGAAAATGTGGAGACTCTAAATCTCCTGGTTATATATAATTAACAAGCTCGTTACATATACTAAACAGACGGAACAGAGTCAGTGGAAATAACTGAGTAGACTCTAAATCTCCTGGTTATGTATTTTTAAATACACAGCACAGAGTCAGTGCCCTAGAATGAGCAGACTCTAAATCTCCTAATTATATATATTTATTTAACCATCCAGCACAGAATCCGTGCCATAGACTGCGGAGATTCTGAATCTCGTGGTTATATATATGTAAACAGACAGCTCAGCCAGTTCCCTTGACTGAGGAGACACTAAAAGTCCTGGTTACATATATCTATTTAAGCAGGGTGCAGATTTGCTCGCTGAGCTGTAGGTTTGATATCCAAATGTTTCATTACCTGGCTAGGTAACATCATCAGTGGCGACCTCAAAGTGAAGCAAAGCTGTTGTCTCCTGCTTTCTATTTATATGTTTGGCCTGGATGGGGTTCCTGGGGTTTGTGGTGATGTCATTTCCTGTTCGTTTACTGAGGGGTTGATAGATGGTATCTAAATCAATGTGGAAAATGTGAGGACTGCAGGTGCTGGAGATCAGAGCTTAAAAATGTGTTGCTGGAAAAGCACAGCAGGTCAGGCAGCATCAAAGGAACAGGAGAATCGACATTTCGGTCATAAGCCCTTCTTCAGGAATGAGGAGGGTGTGCCAAGCACGCTAAGATAAAAGGTAGGGAGGAGGGACTTGGGGGAGGGGCACTGGGAATACGATAGGTGGAAGGAGGTTAAGGTGAGGGTCATAGGCCGGAGAGGGGATGGGGGCGCAGAGGTCGGGAAGAAGATTGCAGATCAAGAAGGCGGTGCTGAGTCTGAGGTTTGGGACTGAGAAAAGGTCGGGGGAGGGGAAATGAGAATGCTGGAGAAATCTGCATTCATCCCTTGTGGTTGGAGGGTTCCTAGGCGGAAGATGAGGCGCTCTTCCTCCAGGCGTCGTGTTGCCATGGTCCGGCGAGGGAATTGGCCAAGGACCTGCATGTCCTTGACGGAGTGGGAGTGGGAGTTAAAGTGTTCGGCCATGGGGCGGTTGGGTTGGTTGTGTGCGGGTGTCCCAGAGGTGTTCCCTGAAACGTTCCGCAAGTAGACGGTCTGTCTCCTCAATGTATAGGAGGTCACATCGGGTGCAGTGAGTGATGTGTGTGGAGGTGCAGGTGAATTTCTGATGGATATGGAAGGATCCCTTGGGGCCTTGGAGGGAAGTGAGGGGGGAGGTGTGGGCGCAAGTTTTGCATTTCTTGCGGTTGCAGGGGAAGGTGACAGGAGTGGAAGTTTGGTTGGTGGGGGGTGTGGATCTGACGAGGTAGTCACGGAGGGAGTGGTCTTTCCGGAACGCTGATAGAGGTGGGGAGGGAAATATATCCTTGGTGGTGGGGTCTGTTTGGAGGTGGCGGAAATAGATCTATGTGTTTGTTTATAGCATTGTGGTTGGTGTGCCAGGCCTCTAGGAATTATCTGACATGTCTGTGCTTAGCCTGTCCCAGGATAGATGTGTTGTCCCAGTCGAAATGGTGTTTTTTTTCATCTGTGTGTAGGGCTACGAGGGGGAGATGGTTGTGTCTTTTTGTGGCTAGCTGGTGTTCGTGTATCCTGGTGGCTAACTTTGTTCCTGTTTGTCCTACGTAGTGTTTGTGGCAGTCCTCGCATGGAATTTTGTAGACGACGTTGGTTTTGTCCATGGGATGTACTGGGTCATTTAAGTTTGTTAGTTTTTGTTTGAGAGTATTGTTGGGTTTGTGTGCTACTAGGATACCGAAGGGTCTTAGTAGTCTGGCTGTCATTTATTTAACCCACCAGCCCACAGTCAGTGCCCTAATCTGAGGAGTCTATAGATATTCTTGTTACATATATTTAACCAGACATCACAGAATCAGTGCCGTTAACTGAGGAGACTCTAAATCTCCTAGTTACATATAACCAGAGTCAGCGCCCTAAAATGAGCAGACTTTTAATGTCCTGGTTATATATGTTTACTTAACTCACCAGCAGAAAGTCTGTGCCCTAAATTGAGAAGACTCTAAATCTCCTGGTTATATATATTAAAACATCCAAACACAGTCAGTGCCCGAAACAGAGGAGACTCTAAATCTCCTGGTTGTAACTATTTAGTTAACCAGCCAGCAGAGAGTCAGTGCCCTAAATTGTGGAGAATTTAAATCTCCTGGATATACATGTTTATTTAACCATCCAGCACAGAGTCAATGCCCGAGACTGAGGAGAATCGAAATCTCGTTGTTTTACATATTTATTTAACTAGCCAGTAGATATTCAGTGCCCTAAACTGAGGAGACTCTAAATCTCCTGGTAGTTTATATGTATTTATAAATTCAGCACATAGTCTGTGCTCTAAACTGAGGAGACTCTAATTCTCCTGGTTATATATATTAAACCAATCAACACACAGTCAGTGCCCTACACTAGAGACTCTAAATCACCTGGTGGTATCTATTTATTTAACCAGCCAGCACAGAACCAGTGCCCCAAACTGAGGAGACTCTAAATATCTTGGTTATACAAATTTGAACCAGCCACCACACAGTGAGTGTCCTAAACTGTGGAGACACAAAACATCCTGGTTATATACAATTAACCAGCCAGTACAGAGTCAGTACCCAAAACTGAGGAGACTCTAAATATCCTGGTTATAAAAGTTTTAACCAGCCACCACACAGTCAGTTCCCAAAAATGAGGAGACTCCAAATCTCCTGGTTATATTAAATTATCCAGCTCATTATATATATTAAACAGACAGAACAGAGTCAGTGCCCATAACTGAGTAGAGTCTAAATCTCCCGATTATGTAAATTTAAATACACAGCATAGAGTCAGTGCCCTGGAATGAGCAGACTCTAAATCTCCTGATTATTTCTATTTATTTAACCAGCTGCACAACGTCGGTGCCCTAAACTGTGGAGAATTTAAATCTCCTGGATATACATGTTTGTTTAACTATCCAGCACAGAGTCAGTGCCCTTGACTGAGGAGACACTAAAAGTTCTGGTTACATATATCTATTCAACCAGGGTGTAGATTTGCTCGCTGAGCTGTAGGTTTGATATCCAGACGTTTCATTACCTGGCTAGGTAACATCATCGGTGGCGACCTCCAAGTGAAGCAAAGCTGTTGTCTCCTGCTTTCTATTTATATCTTTTTCCTTGACGGTGTTCCTGGGGTTTGTGGTGATGTCATTTCCTGTTCGTTTTCTAAGGGGTTGATAGATGGCATCTAGCTCTATGTGTTTGTTTATGGCGTTGTGGTTGCAGTGCCACCAGGCCTCTAGGAATTCTCTGGCATGTCTTTGCTTCGCCTGTCCCAGGACAGTTGTGTTGTCCCAGTTGAAATGGTGTATTTTTTCATCCGTGTGTAGGGCTACGAGGGAGAGAGGGTCGTGTCTTTTTGTGGCGAGCTGGTGTTCGTGTATCCTGGTGGCTAACTTTCTTCCTGTTTGTCCTTCGTAGTGTTTGTGGCAGTCCTTGCATGGAATTTTGTAGACGACGTTGGTTTTGTCAATGGAATATACTGGGTCTTTTAAGTTTGTTAGTTTTTGTGTGAGAGTGTTGGTGGGTTTGTGTTCTACTAGGATTCCGAGGGGTCTTAGTAGTCTGGCTGTTATTTCTGAAATTTCTTTGATGTATGGTAAGATGTCTAGGGTTTCTGGCTGTGTTTGGTCTGCTTGTCGTGGCTTCTTCTTGAGGAATCTGCACACTGTATTTTTTGAGTATCCGTTCTTCTTGAATACGTTGTATAGGTGGTTCTGCTCTGTTTTCCGAAGTCCGTCTGTGCTGCAGTGTGTGGTGGCACGTTGGAATAGTGTTCTGATACAGCTTTGTTTGTGTGTGTTGGAATGGTTGCTGGTGTCGTCAAGTATTTGGTCTGTGTTTGTCAGTTTTCTGTATATGCAAGTTTGTAGTTCTCCGTTGTCCATTCCTAGACGTCACAGTCGAAAGAAGAGTCTCCTCAGTTTAGCGCACTGACTGTGTGGTGGCTGGTTAAATAAATGGATACATCCAGGAGATTTGGGGTCACTTCAGCTTAGGCCATTGACTCTGTGCTGGCTGGTTAAAGATATATAACCAGGGGATTTGGAGTCTGCTCATGTTAGGGCACTGATTCTATGCTGGCTGATTAAATAAATATACATAACCAGGAGATTTAAAGCCTGCTCATTCTTGGGCACTGACTCTCTGCTGGCTGGTAAAATAAATATATATAACCAGGAGATTCAGAATCTCCTCAGTCTAGAGCACTGACTCTGTGCTGGCCAGTTTAATAAATATGTATAAAACCAGGAGATTTAGAGTCTGTTCTGTTTAGAGCACTGACTCTGTGCTGGATGGTTAAATACATATCACAAAGATTTAGAGTCTGCTCAGTATGGGCCACTGAGACTGTGCTGGTTAGTTAAATAAATGTATATAAACAGGAGATTTAGAATCTCCTCCGTTTCGGGCACTGACTTACTGCTGGCTGGTTAAATACAGAAATATGAGCAGGTGATCTAGAGTCTCCTCAGTTAAGGGCACTGACTCTGCACTGTCTGTTTAAATATATATAACGAGGAGATTTGGAGTCTCCTCATTTTCGGGAACTGACTGTGTGGTGTCTGGTTAAAACTTTTATAACCAGAGTATTTAGAGTCTCATCAGTTTGGGGCATTGACTCTGTGCTGGCTGGTTAATTGGAAATAACCAGGACGTTTTGGGTCTCCTCAGTTTAGGACACTGACTGTGTGGTGGCTGGATCAAATTTGTATAACCACGATATTTAGACTCCCTCAGTTTGGGGCACTGACTCTGGGATGGCTGGTTAAAAAATATATATAACTAGGTGATTTAGAGTCTGCTCAGTTCAGGGCACTGACTTTCTACTGTCTAGTTAAATAAATATGTAAAACCATGAGATTCTGATTTTTCTCCATCTAGAGCACTGACTCTGTGCCGGATGGTTAAATAAACATGTACGTCTAGGAGATTTAAATTCTCCACAATTTAGGGCACTGACACTGTGCTGGCTGGATAAATAAATATATATATAACCAGGAGATTTAGAGTCTCCTCGGGTGAGGGCACTGACTGTGGGCTGGCAGGTTTAATAAATTATATAACCAGGATATTTAGAGTCTCCTCTGTTTGGAGCACTGACTCTGGGCTGGCTGGTTACAAAACTACGCATAACCAGGTGATTTAGAGTCTTCTCAGTTTTGGGCACTGATTTTTTTGTTGGCTAGTTAAATAAATCTATATAACCAGGACATTCAGAGTCTCCTCAGTCAAGGGCACTGACTCTGTGCTGTCTGTTTAAATATATATAACCATTAGATTCAGATTCTCCTCAGTCTATGGCACAGACTCTGTGCTGGATGGCTAAATAAACATGTATATCCAGGAGATTTAAATTCTCCACAGTTTAGGGCAGTGACTCTGTGCTGGCTGGTCTAATATATATAACCAGAAGATTTCGAGTCTGCTCGTTCTAGGGCACTGACTCTGTGCTGTGTACTTAAGTATACGCAACCAGGAGATTTAGACTCTACTCAGTTATGGGCACTGACTTTGTTCTGTCTGTTTTATATATATAACGAGCTGGTTAATTAAATATAACCAGGAGGTTTAGAGTCTCCAAAGCTTAGGGCACTGACTATGGGCTGGTGGGTTAAATACATTTATATAACTAGGTGATTTACAGTTTCCTCAGTTTAGTGCTCAGACTATGTGCTGTATAGATAAATGCATGGCGATTTAGAATCTCCTCAGTTAAGGGCATTGACTCTGTGCTGCTGTTTAAATATATCCAACCAGGAGATTCCGAGCCTCCTCAGTTTTGGGCACTGACTCTATCCTACCCGGTTAAATAAATATATATAATCAGGAGATTTAGTGTCTCCTCAGGTTAGGGCACTGACTGTATTGGCTGGTTAAATATATACAACCAGGAGATTTAGAGTCTCCTCATTTTCGGGCACTGACTCTGTTCTGGCTGACTAAATAAATTTACATAACCCGGAGATTTAAAGACTGCTTATTGTCGGGCACTGACTCTGGACTGGCTGGTTAAGTAAAAACATATAACCAGGATATTTAGAGTCTCCTTAGTTTTGGGCACTGACTGAGGCTGGTGGGTTAAATAAAAATATATAATCAGGAGATTTAGAGTCGCCTCAGTTTCGGGTTCAGACTATGTGATGGATGAATAAATACATACATATATATATATATATATATATATATATATATATTTATAACCAAGAGAAAGTCAGTGCCCGAAACTGAGGAGACTCTAAATCACCTGGTTAAACATAATTAAGCAGACAGCACAGAGTCAGTGCCTTTACTGAGAAGACTCTAAATCGCCTGTTTATATATATTTAAACAAACGGCACTCAGTCAGTTCCTTGAAATGAGGAGACTCGAAATCTCCTGGTAATCAAACAGCCGCATAGATTCAGTGCATTAAAATGTGGAGACACGAAAACTCCTGGTAATTTATATGTATTTATCCATCCAGCACGTAGTCTGATCCCTAAACTGAGGAGATTCTAAATCTCTTAGTTATATATAGATATATTTAATTAACCCACAAGCACAGAGTCAGTGCCCTTTACTGAGAACACTCTAAATCTCCTGCTGTTTTGAAATTTATCAGCCAGCATAAAGTCAGTGCTGACTCTATCTTGGCTAGTTAAATAAATATATGTAACCAGGTCATTTAGAGTCTCCTCAGTTTGGGGCACTGACTCGGGACTGGCTGATGAAGGGCTTTTGCCCGAAACGTCAATTTCGAAGCTTTTTGGATGCTGCCTGCATTGCTGTGCTCTTCCAGCACCACTGATCCATAATCTGGTTTCCAGCATCTGCAGTCATTGTTTTTACCTCACTGGCTGGGTAAATCGATATATAACAAGGAGATATAGAGTCTGCTCATTTTAGGGTTCAGAAAATGTGCTGGCTGTGCCCATAACTGAGTAGACGCTAACTCTCCTGGTTATGAATATTTAAATACACAGCACAGAGTCAGTGCCCGAAAATGACCAGACTCTAAATCTCCTGGTTATATGTATTAAACAAGGCAGCACAGAGTCAGTGCTCTAAACTGTGGAGAATTTAAAGGACCTGGACATACATGTTTATTTAACCATCCGGCACAGAGCCAGTGCTCCAGACTGAGGAAAATCAGAATCTCGTGGTTTTACATATTTATTTAACTAGACAGTGCCCTGAACTAAGGAGAGTCTAAATCACCTAGCTATATCTATTTTTTTAAGAAGCCATCCCAAAGTCAGTGCCTCAAACTGAGGAGAGTCTAAATATCCTGGTTGTACAAATTTGAACCAGCCACCACACAGTCCCTGCCCTAAACTGTGGAGACCCAAAACGTCCTGGTTATATACAATTAACCAGCCGGCACAGTCAGTGCCCAAACTGAAGAGACTCTAAATCTCATGGTTATGTTTATTTAAATACGCAGCACAGAGTCAGTGTCATAGAACGAGCAAACGCTTAATCTCCTGTTTATGTTTCTGTATTTAACCAGCGAGCACAGTCAATGCCCTAAACATTCTCTAAATCTCCTGTTTATATATTTATTTAACTAGCCAGCACAGTCTCAGTGCCCTGTAGTGAGCAGACTCTAAATTTTTGGTGATATTTATTGATCCATCCAGCGCAGAGTCAGTGCCCTAGACTGAGAACATTCTGAATCCCCTAGTTATTGCTTATAATTGTTATGCTTATTTACCGAGCCAGCCAAAAGTCAGTGCCCCAAACTGAGGAGATTCTAATATAAATATTTATCGATCCAGCACATAATCTGAGCCCGAAACTGACGCTACTCTAAATCTCCTAGTTATATCTATTTATTTAACGGGGCAGCCCACAATCAGTGCCCCAAAATGAGGATAATCTATATATATATATTTAACCAGATAGCGCAGAGTCATTTCTTTAACTGAGGAGATTCTGAATCTCCTGGTTACATATATTTATGTAATCAGTCAGCACAGAGTCAGTGCCCTAAACTGAGGAGACTCTAAATATCCTGATTATATATATATATTTAAACGGACAGCATTGAGCCAGTGCCCTAAACTGAGGAGACACTAAATCTCCAGGTTATATATATTTATTTACCCAGCCTGCTCAGAGTCTGTCCCCTTAACTGACAAGACTCTAAATCTCCAGGTAATATATATTTAACCAGCCAGCCCAGACTCAGTGCCCTTAACTGACAAGACTCTAAATTTCCTCGTTATATATATTTAAACAGACAGCACAGAGTTAATGCCCTTCACTGAGGAGACTCTAGATCTCCTGGTCATATTTCTGTATTTAACCAGCCAGCAGAAAGTCAATGCCCTAAACTGAGGAGAGTGTAATTCTCATGCATCTATATATTTAACCATCCAACAACGAGTCAGTGCCCTAAACCGAGGAAAATCTGAATCTAATGGTTATAATTTTTTATTTAACTAGCCAGCAAAACGTCTGCGCATCAAACAGAGGAGACTCTAAATCTCCTGGTTATATATATTTATTTTACCAGCCAGCAGAGAGTCAGTGCCCAAGGATGAGCAGGCTTCTTTATCGTCTGGTTATGTATATTTATTTAATCAGCCAGCATAGAATCAGTCCCCTAACATGAGCAGACTCGAAATCCGCTGGTTATATATGTTTAACCAGCCAGCATAGAGTCAATGCCCTAAGCTGAAGAGACCCTAAATCTCCTGGATGTATCCATTTATTTAACCAGCCACCACACAGTCAGTTCGCTAAACTGAGGAGACTCTAAATCACCTGGTTATTAATATGTATTTATCCAAACAGTACATAGAATGAGCCTTCAACTGCGGAAACTCTAAGTCTTAACCCACCAGCCCACAGTCAGTGCCCTAAACCAGGAGATTTACAGTCTCCTCACCTAAGAGCACTGACCTTGGGCTGGCGGGTTAAATGAATATACATAATCAGGAGATTTTGAGTCTCCACAGTTTAGGACACTGACTCTGGGTTAGCTGGATAAATAAATATACACAAGCAGGAGATTGCGACTCTCCTCAGTTTAGACCACTGACTGTGCTGGCTGGATAAATAAATATAACCAGGAGATTTAGAGTCTGCTCATTCGAGGGCTCAGATGGATGAATATAAACCAGGAGATTTACAGTCTCCTCAGTTTAGGGTACTGACTCTGTGCTGGCTGGTTAAATATATATATTTAGGGCACAGAGTCAATGATCTAAGCTGAGGAGACTCTAAATTACCTGGTTATATATATTTAACCAGCCAACACAGAGTCAGTGCCCTCATCTAAGAAGACTCTAAATCTCCTGATTAAATATACTTAATTAGCCAGCCTGGAGTCAGCGCTCTAAATCTTCTGGTTGTGTATATCAAACCAGACAGCACAGAGTCAGTGCCCTCAAATGAGTATACTTTAAATCTCCTGTTTATAAATATTTATTTAACCAGCCAGCAGAGAATCAGTGCCCTAAACTGAGGAGACTCTAAATCACCTGGTTATATCTGTATTTATCCATCCAGAACATAGTCACATCCCTGAACTGTGGAGACTCTAAATCTTTTAGTTATGTATATTAATTTAACCCTCCAGCCCACAGGCAGTGCCCTAAACTGAGAAGACTCCAAGTTTCCTGGTAATATTTAAATAAACAGACAGCACGGAGTCAGTGCCCTTAACTGAGGAGAGTCTCCATCTCCTGCTTGTGTATATTTATTTAACCAGCTAACCCAGAGTCAGTGCCCTAAACTGTGGAGACTCAAAATCTCCTGATTATTGAACCAATCAGCCCAGAAACAGTGCCTTAAGGTGAGGAGAATCTAAATCTGTTGGTTTAGGGCACTGACTGTGGGCTGGCGGGTTAAGATTTAGATTCTCCGCAGTTGAAGGCTCATTCTATGCACTGGATGGATAAATACATATTAATAACCAGGAGATTTAGAGTCTCCTCAGTTTAGCGCACTGACTGTGTGGTGGCTGGTTAAATAAATAGATACATCCAGGAGATTTGGGGTCACTTCAGCTTAGGCCATTGACTCTATGCTGGCTGGTTAAAGATATATAACCAGGGGATATGGAGTCTGCTCATGTTAGGGCACTGGTTCTATACTGGCTGATTAAATAAATATACATAACCAGGAGATTTAAAGCCTGCTCATTCTTGGGCACTGACTCTGTTCTGGCTGGTAAAATAAATATATGTAACCAGGAGATTTAGAGTCTCCTCTGTTTGAGGCACAGACTTTTTGCTGGCTAGTTAAATAAATATTTATAACCATTAGATTCAAATTCTCCTCAGTTTAGGGCATTGTTGACTCGTTGTTGGCTGGTTAAATATATAGATGCATGAGAATTACACTCTCCTCAGTTTAGGGCATTGACTTTCTGCTGGCTGGTTAAATACAGAAATATGACCAGGAGATCGAGAGTCTCCTCAGTTAAGGGCATTAACTCTGTGCTGTCTGTTTAACGAGGAGATTTAGAGTCTCCTCAGTTTAGGGCACTGAGTCTGGGCTGGCTGGTTAAATATATATTACCTGGAGATTTAGAGTCTTGTCGGTTAAGGGGACAGACTCTGAGCAGGCTGGGTAAATAAATATATATAACCTGGAGATTTAGTGTCTCCTCAGTTTAGGGCACTGGCTCAATGCTGTCCGTTTAAATATATATATATAATCAGGATATTTAGAGTCTCCTCAGTTTAGGGCACTGACTCTGTGCTGACTGATTAAATAAATATATGTAACAAGGAGATTTAGAATCTCCTCAGTTAATGAAATGACTCTGCGCTATCTGGTTAAATATATATAGATTATCCTCATTTTGGGGCACTGATTGTGGGTTGGCGTGGTAAATAAACAGATATAACTAGGAGATTTGGAGTCGTCTCAGTTTCGGGCTCAGATTATGTGCTGGATCGATAAATATTTATATTAGAATCTCCTCAGTTTGGGGCACCGACTCTGTGCTGTCTTTTTCAATATATATAACTGGTATATTTGGAGTCTCCTCAGTTTCGGGCACTGACTTTTGACTGGCTAGTTAAATAAGCATATCTAACTCGGAGATTCAGAATGTTCTCAGTCTAGGGCACTGACTCTGTGCTGGATGGATCAATAAATATCACCAAAAATTTAGAGTTTGCTCATTACAGGGCACTGAGACTGTGCTGGCTAGTTAAATAAATATATAAACAGGAGATTTAGAGAATGTTTAGGGCATTGACTGTGCTGGCTGGTTAAATACAGAAACATAATCAGGAGATTAAGAGTCTGCTCATTCTATATCTATGGCACTGACTCTGTGCTGCGTATTTAAATAAACATAACCAGGAGATTTAGATTCTCTTCAGTTTGGGGCACTGACTGTGCCGGCTGGTTAATTGTATATAACCAGGACGTTTTGGTTCTTCTCAGTTTAGGGCACTGACTGTGTGGTGTTTTGTTCAAATTTGTATAACCAGGATATTTAGACTCTCCTCAGTTTGAGGCACTGACTCTGGGACGGCTGGTTAAAAAAAAATAGATATAACTAGGTGATTTAGAGTCTCCTTAGTTCAGGGCACTGATTTTCTACTGTCCAGTTAAATAAATATGTAAAACCACGAGAATTCGATTCTCATCAGTCAAGAGCACTGACTCTGTGCCGGATGGTTAAATAAACATGTACGTCCAGGAGATTTTAATTCTCCACAATTTAGGGCACTGACATTGTGCTGATGATTTAAATAAATATATATAACCAGGAGATTTAGAGTCTCCTCAGGTGAGGGCACTGACTGCAGGCTGGCGGATTTAAAAAAAAAAACATATGACCAGGATATTTACAGTCTCATCTGTTTGGAGCACTGACTCTGGGCTGGCTGGTTAAAAAAATACATATAACCAGGAGATTTAGAGTCTCCAAAATTTTGCGCACTGACTCTGCGTCGGCTGTGTTAAATATATATAACCAGGAGATTTAGAGTCTTCTCACTTTTAGGCACTGACTTTTTGCTGGTTAGTTAAATAAATATATATAACCAGGAGATTTAGAGTCTCCTCTGTTTGAGGCACAGACTTTTTGCTGGCTAGTTAAATAAATATTTATAACCATTAGATTCAGATTCTCCTCAGTTTAGGGCATTGTTGACTCGTTGTTGGCTGGTTAAATATATAGATGCATGAGAATTACACTCTCCTCAGTTTAGGGCATTGACTTTCTGCTGGCTGGTTAAATACAGAAATATGACCAGGAGATCTAGAATCTCCTCAGTTAAGGGCATTAACTCTGTGCTGTCTGTTTAACGAGGAGATTTAGAGTCTCCTCAGTTTAGGGCACTGAGTCTGGGCTGGCTGGTTAAATATATATTACCTGGAGATTTAGAGTCTTGTCGGTTAAGGGGACAGACTCTGAGCAGGCTGGGTAAATAAATATATATAACCTGGAGATTTAGTGTCTCCTCAGTTTAGGGCACTGGCTCAATGCTGTCCGTTTAAATATATATATATATAATCAGGATATTTAGAGTCTCCTCAGTTTAGGGCACTGACTCTGTGCTGACTGATTAAATAAATATATGTAACAAGGAGATTTAGAATCTCCTCAGTTAATGAAATGACTCTGCGCTATCTGGTTAAATATATATAGATTATCCTCATTTTGGGGCACTGATTGTGGGTTGGCGTGGTAAATAAACAGATATAACTAGGAGATTTGGAGTCGTCTCAGTTTCGGGCTCAGATTATGTGCTGGATCGATAAATATTTATATTAGAATCTCCTCAGTTTGGGGCACCGACTCTGTGCTGTCTTTTTAAATATATATAACCGGTATATTTGGAGTCTCCTCAGTTTCGGGCACTGACTTTTGGCTGGCTAGTTAAATAAGCATATCTAACTCGGAGATTCAGAATGTTCTCAGTCTAGGGCACTGACTCTGTGCTGGATGGATCAATAAATATCACCAAAAATTTAGAGTTTGCTCATTACAGGGCACTGAGACTGTGCTGGCTAGTTAAATAAATATATAAACAGGAGATTTAGAGAATGTTTAGGGCATTGACTGTGCTGGCTGGTTAAATACAGAAACATAATCAGGAGATTAAGAGTCTGCTCATTCTATATCTATGGCACTGACTCTGTGCTGCGTATTTAAATAAACATAACCAGGAGATTTAGATTTTCTTCAGTTTGGGGCACTGACTGTGCCGGCTGGTTAATTGTATATAACCAGGACGTTTTGGTTCTTCTCAGTTTAGGGCACTGACTGTGTGGTGTTTTGTTCAAATTTGTATAACCAGGATATTTAGACTCTCCTCAGTTTGGGGCACTGACTCTGGGACGGCTGGTTAAAAAAAGAATAGATATAACTAGGTGATTTAGAGTCTCCTTAGTTCAGGGCACTGATTTTCTACTGTCCAGTTAAATAAATATGTAAAACCACGAGAATTCGATTCTCCTCAGTCAAGAGCACTGACTCTGTGCCGGATGGTTAAATAAACATGTACGTCCAGGAGATTTTAATTCTCCACAATTTAGGGCACTGACGTTGTGCTGGTGATTTAAATAAATATATATAACCAGGAGATTTAGAGTCTCCTCAGGTGAGGGCACTGACTGCAGGCTGGCGGATTTAAAAAAAAACATATGACCAGGATATTTACAGTCTCCTCTGTTTGGAGCACTGACTCTGGGCTGGCTTGTTTAAAAAATACATATAACCAGGAGATTTAGAGTCTCCAAAGTTTTGCGCACTGACTCTGTGTCGGCTGTGTTAAATATATATAACCAGGAGATTTAGAGTCTTCTCACTTTTAGGCACTGACTTTTTGCTGGTTAGTTAAATAAATATATATAACCAGGACATTTAGAGTCTCCTCAGACTCTGTGGGCCCTGACATAACCAGGAGATTTAGAGTCTACTCAGTTATGGGCACAGCCAGCACATTGTCTGAATGCTAAAATGAGCACACACTATATCTCCTGGTTTTATATCGATTTACCCAGCCAGTCCAGAGTCAGTGCCCCAAACTGAGGAGACTGTAAATGTCCTGGTTGCATATATGTATTTAACCAGCCAACACAGAATCAGCATTGAATTTATTCTGGCTGACTAATTTAAAAACAACAAGAGATTTAGAGTGTCCTCAGTCAGGGGCACTGTCTGTGTGCTGTCTGTTTAAATATATATAACCAGAAATTTAGACCCTCCTCGGTTTAGGGATCAGACTACGTGCTGGACAGATAAATACACATAAATTGCCAGGAGTTTTAGAGTCTCCTCATTTCAAGGAACTGACTGAGTGCTGTTTATTTAAATATATATAACCAGGCGATTTAGCGTCTCATCAGTTAAGGCGCTGACTCTGTGCTGTCTCGTTAATTATATATAAGCAGGATATTTAGAGTCTCCTCAGTTTCTGGCACTGACTTTCTCCTGGTTTTATATATATATATATATATATATATGTATATATATATATATATATATATATATATATATATATATATATGTGTGTGTGTGTGTGTGTGTATTTATTCATCCATCACATAGTCTGAACCCTAAACTGAGGCGACTCTAAATCTCCTGATTATATATATTTATTTAACCCGCCAGCCTCAGTCAGTGCCCGAAACGAAGCAGTCTCTAAATCTCCTGGTTATGTCTATTTATTTAGTCAGCTAGAACAGAGTCTTTGCTCCAAAATGAGGAGACTCTAAATCTACTGGTTGTATATATTTAACCAGCCAATACAGTCAGTGCCCTAACCTGAGGAGACACTAAATCTCCTGATAATATATATATATATATATATTAGCCAGGCAGCATTGAGTCAGTGCCCTAAACTGAGGAGACTCGGAATCTCCTGGTTGGATATATTTAAACAGCAGCACAGAGTCAATGCCCTTAACCGAAGAGATTCTAAATCGCCATGCATTTATCTATACAGCACATAGTCTGAGCACTAAACTGAGGAAACTGCAAATCACCTAGTTATATAAATGTATTTAACCCGCCAGCCCATAGTCAGTGCCCTAGGTTTAGGAGACTCTAAACCTCCTGGTTATATTTAATTAACCAGCTCGTTATATATATAAAACAGACAGAACAAAGTCAGTGCCCATAACTGAGTAGAGTCTAAATCTCCTGGTTGCGTATACTTAAATACACAGCACAGAGTCAGTGCCCTAGAAAGAGCAGACTCGAAATCTTTTGGTTATATATATTAGACCAGCCAGCACAGAGTCACTGCCCTAAACTGTGGAGAAGTTAAATCTCCTGGATATACAGTCAGTGCACTAAACTGAGGAGACTCTTCTTTCGACTGTGACGTCCAGGAAAGGACAACGGAGAACTACAAACCTACAGAAAACTGACAAACACAAACCAAATACTTGACGACACCAGTCACCATCCCAACACACACAATCAAAGCTGTATCAGAACACTATTCCAACGAGCCACCACACACTGCAGCACAGACGAACATCGGAAAACAGAGGAGAACCACCTATACAACGTATTCAAGAAGAACAGATACCCAAAGAAATAGTGCACAGATTCCTCGAGAAGTAGCCACGACAAGCAGTCCAAACACAGCCAGAAACCCTAACCACCTTACCATACATCAAAGAAGTTTCAGAAATGACAGCCAGACTACTAAGACCCCTCGGAATCCTAGTAGTACACAAACCCAACAACACTCTCAAACAAAAACTAGCAAAATGAAAAGACTCAGTACATCACATGGACAAAACACACTTCTTCTACAAAATTCCATGCCAGGACTGCCACAAACACTATGTAGGACAAACCGGAACAAAGTTAGCCACCAGGATACACGAACAACAGCTAGCCACAAAAAGACAGGATCCTCTCTGCCTCGTAACCCTACACACGGGTGTTGAAAATCATCATTTCGACTGGAACAACTCATCTATCCTGGGACAGGGTAAGCAAAGACATGACAGATAATTCGTAGAAGCCTGGCACTCCAACCACAACGCCATAAACAAACACATAGATCTCGATGACATCTATCAACCCTTCAGAAAACGAACAAGAAATGATATCACCACAAACCCCAGGAACCCCATCCAGGAGAAAGATATAAATAGAACGCAGGAGACAACAGCTTCGCTTCACTTGGAGATCGCCACTGATGATGTTACCTAGCCAGGTAATGAAACGTCTGAATATCAAACCTATAGCTCAGCTAGCAAATCTACACCCTTGTTAAACAGAGAGATGTAACCAGGACTTATACTGTCTCCTCAGTCAAGGGCATGAACTTATGAACTTATAAATTCATAAGTTATGAATTATGTGCTGGATAGTTAAATAAACATGTATATCCAGGAGATTTAAATTCTCCACAGTTTAGAGCACTGACTCTGTGCTGGCTAGTTAAATAAATATATAATCAGTAGATATAGAGTCTGTTCATTCAAGGGCACTGACTCTATGCTATGTTTTTCAATATACATAACCAGGAGATTTAGACTCTACTCAGTTATGGGCACTGACTCTCTTCTGTCTGTTTAATATATATAATGAGCTGGTTAATTCACTATAACCAGGAGATTTAGAGTCTCCTCAGTTTAGGGCACTGACTGTATGGTGGTTGGTTCAAATTTGTATAACCAAGATATTTAGAGTCTCCTCAGTTTGGGGCACTGACTCTGTGCTGGCTGGTTAAATAAATAGATACCACCAGGTGATTTAGAGTCTCTAGTTTGGGGCACTGACTGTGTGTTGGCTGGTTTAATATATATAACCAGGAGATTTAGAGTCTCTTCAGTTTAAGGCACAGACTATGTGCTGAATTTATAAGTTCATGTAAACTACCAGGAGATTTAGAGTCTCCTCAGTTTAGGGCACTGAATTTCTACTGGCTAGTTAAATAAATATGTAAAACCACGAGATTCCGATTCTCCTCAGTCTAGAGCACTGACTCTGTGCTGGATGGTTAAATAAACAAGTACTTCCACGAGATTTAAATTCTCCACAATTTAGGGCACTGAATCTGTGCGGGCTGGTTAAATAAATAGAAACAACCAGGAGATTTAGAGTCTCCTCAGTTTAGGGCACTGACTGTGTGTTGGATCGTTTAATATATATAACCCGAAGATTTAGAGTTTTCTCCGTTTAGGGCACTGACTTTCTGCTGGTGAGTTAAATAAATATATACAACCAGGACATTTAGAGTCTGCTCATTTTAGGGCACTGATTCTGTGATGTCTGGTTAAATATTTGTAACCAGAATATCTTTAGACTCCTCAGATTAGGGCACTGACTGTGGGCTGGCGGGTTAAATAAATTTATATATCTTGTAGATTTACAGTCTCGTCAGTTGAGGGCACTGACTCTGTGCTGCCTGGTTAAGTAAATGACAGCCAGACTACTAAGACCCCTCGGCTTCAGCGATGTAGAAGTCAGTGCGCCAGACTGACCCTGCTCATTCCTAAAGAGGGGCTTATAACCGAAACGTCGATTCTCCTGTTCCTTTGATGCTGCCTGACCTGCTGCGCTTATTCAACAACACATTTTTAAGCTCTGATCTCCACCATCTGCAGTCCTCACTTTTTCCACATAGATCTAGATACCTTCTATCAACCCCTCAGAAAATGAACAGGAATGACATCACCACAAACCCCAGGAACCCCATCCAGGAGAAAGATATAAATAGAAAGCAGGAGACAACAGCTTCGCTTCACTTGGAGGTCGCCACTGATGATGTTCATGAGCCAGGTAATGAAACATCCGGATATCAAACTAAGCAAGCAAATCTACACCCTGCTTAAATAAATATATGTAACCAGGACTTTTAGTGTCTCCTCAGTCAAGGGCACTGACTCTGTGCTGTCTGTTTACATATATATAAAACCACGAGATTCAGAATCTAATCAGTCTATGGCACGGACTCTGTAATGGATGGTTAAATAAACATGCACATCCAGGAGATTTAAATTCTCCTCAGTTTGGGACACAGACTGTGTGCTGGCGAGTTAAATAAATGGATACAACCAGGAGATGTAGAGTCTCTAGTTTAGGGCACTGAATGTGTGTTGGCTGGTTTAATATATATATAACCAGGAGATTGAGTCTTCTCAGTTTAGTGCACTGACTTTCTGTTGGTGAGTTAAATAAATTAATACAACCAGGACATTTAGAGTCTCCTCAGTTAAGGGCACTGATTCTGTGATGTCTGGTTAAATATATATAACAAGGATATTTATAGACTCCTCAGATTAGGGCACTGACTCTGTGCTGCCTGGTTATATAATTATATAGAATCAGGAGATTTAGAGTCTCGTCAGTTTAGGGCACTGATTCTATGCTGGCTGATTAAATAATCATATATAACCAGGGCATTTCGAGTCTGCTCATTCTAGTGCACTGACTCTGTGCTGAGTATTTAAATAGACATAACCAGGTGATTTAGAGTCTACTCAGTTATTGGCACTGACTCGGTTCTGTCTGTTTAGTATATGTAATGAGCTGGTTAATTAAATATAATCAGGAGATTTATAATCTCTTCATTTTCGACAACTGACTGTATGGTGGCTGATTAAAACTTTGTTAACCAGAGTATTTAGAGTCTCCTCAGTTTGGAGCACTGACTCCGTGCTGGCTGGTTAATTGTATATAACCAGGACGATTTGGGCCTCCTCAGTTTCAGGCACTGATTGTTTGGTGGCTGGTTCAAATTTGTATAACCAGGATATTTAGACTCTTCTCAGTTCAGGGCACTGACTTTCTACTGTCTAGTTAAATGAATATGTAAAACCACAAGATTCCGATTCTCCTCAGTCCAGAGCACTGACTCTGTGCTGGATGGTTAAATAAACATGTACGTTCTAGGAGATTTAAATTCTCCACAATTTAGGGCACTGACATTGTGCTGGCTGGTTAAATAAATATATATATAACCAGGAGATTTAGAGTCTCCTCTGTTTAGGCCACTGACTGTCGGCTAGCGGGTTTAATAAATTATATACCCAGGTTATTTGTAGTCTCTTCTGTTTGGAGCACTGACTCTGGGCTATCTGGTAAAAAAAATGCGTATAACCAGGAGATTTAGAGTCTCCTCAGTCTTGGGCACTGATTTTTAGCTGGCTAATTAAATAATTATATATAACCAGGACATTTAGTGTCTCCTCAGTCAAGGGCACTGACTCTGTGCTGACTGTTTACATATACATAACCACGAGATTCAGAATCTCCTCAATCTATAGCACAGACTCTGTGCTGGATGGTTAAATAAACATGCATATCCAGGAGATTTAAATTCTCCACAGTTTAGGGCACTGACTCTGTGCTGGCTAGTCTAATATATATAACCAGGAGATTTAGAGTCTGCTCATTCTAGGGCACTGACTCTGTGCTGTGTATTTAAACATACGTAACCAGGAGATTTAGACTCTACTCAGTTATGGACACTGACTCTGTTCTGTCTGTTTAATATAGATTACTTAGAATGTGGAAACAGGCCCTTTGGCCCAACAAATCCACACCGACCCGCCGAAGCGCAACCCACCCATACCCCTACATTTACCCCTTTAACCTAACACTACGGGCAATTTAGCATGGTCAATTCACCTGACCTGCACATCTTTGGACTGTGGGAGGAAACCGGAGCACCCGGAGGAAACCCACGCAGACACAGGGAGAATGTGCAAACTCCACACAGTCAGTCGCCTGAGTCGGGAATTAGAACCCGGGTCTCTGGCGCTGTGAGGCAGCAGTGCTAACCACTGTGCCACCGTGCACAGTGCCACGAGCTGGTTAATTAAATATAACTAGGAGATTTAGAGTCTCCTCAGTTTCGCGAACTGACTGTATGGTGGCGGCTGGTTAAAACTCTTATAACCAGATTATTTAGAGTCTCCTCAGTTTGGGGCACTGACTCTGTGCTGGCTGGTTAAAAAAACAGATATAACTAGGAGATTGAGAGTCTCCTCAGTTTGGGGCACTGAGTCAGGATTGGCTGGTTTAAAAAAAAAACAGATATAACCAGGAGATTTAGAGTCTCCTCAGTTTAAGGCACTGACTTTCTACTGACTAGTTGAATAAAAATGTCAAACCACGAGATTCCGAGTCTCCTCAGTCTAGAGCACTGACTCTGTGCCGAATGGTTAAATAAACATGTATGTCCAGTAGATTTAAATTCTCCACAATTTCGGGGAGTGACTCGGTGCTGGCTGGTTAAATAAATATATATGACCAGGAGATTTAGATTCTCTTCACTTTAGGACTTAGTCTACGTGCAGAATGGATAAATAGGTATTAACAACCAGGAGATTTAGAGTCTCCTTAGTTTAGGGCACTGATTGTATGGTGGCTGGTTAATTTTTTTATAACGAGAGTATTTAGAGTCTCCTCAGTTTGTGGCACAGACCCTGTGCTGGCTGGTTAAATAAATAGATACAATCAGGAGATGTAGAGTCTCTAGGTTAGGGCACTGACAGAGTGTTGGCTGGTTTAATATATATAACCAGAAGATTTAATGTCTTCTACGTTTCGGGCACTGAATTTCTGCTGGTGAGTTAAATAAATATTTGTGGTCAGGGCATTTAGAGTCTGCTCATTTTAGGACACTGACTCTGTGCTCGGTCATTATATGTAACCAGGAGATTGAGAGACTCCTCAGGTAAGGGCACTGATTCGGAGTTGTCTGATTAAATATATATATAACCAGGATA
This sequence comes from Chiloscyllium plagiosum, assembly GCF_037043375.1. Lineage (NCBI taxonomy): Eukaryota > Metazoa > Chordata > Chondrichthyes > Orectolobiformes > Hemiscylliidae > Chiloscyllium > Chiloscyllium plagiosum. The sequence continues at coordinate 94,104,805 of NW_028270159.1, read as the reverse complement.
TTTAAAGACTCTGCAGATTAGGCCACTGACTGTGGGCTGGCCAGTTAAATAGATTAATATAACTAGGAGATTTACAGTTTCCTCAGTTTAGGGCTCAGATTAAGAGTCTCCTCAGTTTGGGGCACTGATTGTATGGTGGCTGATTAAATGTTTTATAACGAAAATATTTAGAGTCTCCTCAGTATGGGCACAGACTCTGTGCTGGCTAGTTAAATAAATAGTTACAACCAGGAGATGTAGAGTCTCTAGTTTAGAGCACTGACAGTGTGTTGGCTGGTTTAATGTATATAACCAGAAGATTTAAAGTCTTCTAAGTTTAGGGCACTGAATTTCTGCTGGTGAGTTAAAGAAATATATGTAATCAGGGCATTTAGAGTCTGCTCATTTTCGGGCACTAACTCTGCTGGGTGGTTATATGTAACCAGGAGATTTAGTGACTCGTCAGTTTATTTCACTGATTCGGTGATGTCTGGTTAAATATATGTAACCAGGATATTTATAAACTCCTCAGATTAGGTCTTTGACTGTGGGCTGGCCGGTTAAATACATTTATATAACTAGGAGATTTACAGTTTCCTCAGTTTAGGGCTCAGACTATGTGCTGTAGAGATAAATACACATATATATAAAACCAGGAGATTCAGAGTCTCCTCAGTTTAAGGTTACTGACTCTATGTTGTCTGATTAAGTAAATATATACAACCACAAGATTTAGATCCTGCGCACTATAGGACACTGACTCTGTGCTGGTTGGTTAAATAAATATATAAAACCAAGAGATTTAGATTCTCCTCATTTAAGGGCACTGACTCTGGGCTGTACATTTAAATATATATAACCAGGAGATTTAGAGTCTCCTCAGCTTAGGATACTGACTGTGGGATGGCGGGTTAAATACATTTATATAACTAGGTGATTTACAGTTTCCTCAGTTTAGGGCTCAGACTATGTGCTGTTTAAATATATACAATCAGGAGATTCAGAGTCTCCTCAGTTGACGGCACTGACTCTATGCTGCATGGTTAATAAAAATAAAATCAGGAGATTTAGTGTCTCCTCAAGTTAGGGCACTGATTGTGTTGGCTGGTTAAATATATACAACCAGGACATTTAAAGTCTCCTCAGTTTGGGGCACTGACTCTGTTCGGGCTGACGAAATAAATATACATAACCAGGAGATTTAGAGGCTGCGTAATGTAGGGCACTGACTCTGGGCTGGCTGGTTAAATACATTAATATAACTAGGAGATTTACAGTTTCCTCAGTTTAGGGCTCAGACTATGTGCTGTAGAGATAAATACTCACATATATATATATATATAAAACCAGAAGATTCAGAGTCTCCTCATTTTAAGGTTACTATGTTGTCTGGTTAAATAAATATATACAACCACGAGATTTAGATTCTGCGCACTATAGGACACTGACTGTGTGCAGGTTTGTTAAATAAATATATAAAACCAAGAGATTTTTTTCTCCTCATTTAAGGGCACTGACTCTGCGCTGACCATTAAATATATATAACCAGGAGATTTAGAGTCTCCTCAGCTTAGGACACTGACTGTGGGCTGGTGGGTTAAATACATTTATATAACTGAATTTACAGTTTCCTCAGTTTAGGGCTCAGACTATGTGCTGTTTAAATATATACAAGCAGGAGATTCAGAGTCTCCTCCGTTTAGGGCACTGACTCTATGCTGCATGGTTAAATAAATATATTATCAGGAGATTTAGTGTCTCCTCGGTTTAGGGCACTGACTCTATGCTGCCTGGTTAAATAAATATATTATGAAGAGATTTAGTGTCTCCTCAGGTTAGGGAACTGACTGTGTTGGCTGGTTAAATATATACAACCAGGAGATTGAGTCTCCTCATTTTGGGTCACTGACTGCGCTGGCTGACTAAATAAATATACATAACCAGGAGATTTAGAGGCTGCTTATTATAGGGCACTGACGCTAGACTGGCTGGTTAAGTACAAACATATAATCAGGATATTTAGAGTCTCCTTTGTTTTGGGCACTGACTGAGGCTGGCGGGTTAAATAAATATATAGCCAGGAGATTTAGAATCACCTCAGGTTAGGGCTCAGAATATGTGATGGATGAATAAATATATATATATATATAACCAGGAGAAAGTCAGTGCCCGAAACTGAGGAGACTCTAAATCTCCTGGGTATATATAATTAACCAGACAGCACAGAGTCAGTGCCTTAACTGAGGAGACTCTAAAGCGCCTGGTTATATATATTTAAACAAACAGCACTCAGTCAGTTCCTTGAAATGAGGAGACTCTAAATCTCCTAGTAATCAACCAGCCAGCACAGAGTCAGTGCCTTAAAACGAGGAGACTCGAAAACTCCTGGTTATTTATGTGTATTTATCCATCCAGCGCATAGTCTAAGCCCTAAACTGAGGAGATTCTAAATCTCTTAGTTTTATATATATATATATAATATATATATATTTTTAATTAAACCACCAACACAGAGCCAGTGCCCTAAACTGAGGAGATTCTAAATTTCTGGCTATATATGTATTTAAACAGACAGCACACAGACAGTGCCCTTTACTGAGGACACTCTAAATCTCCTGTTGTTTTGAAATTAGTCAGCCAGCATAAAGTCAGTGCTGACTCTGTGTTGGCTGGTTAAATAAATATATATAACCAGGACATTTACAGTCTCCTCAGTTTGGGGCACTGACTCTGGACTGGCTGGATAAATCGATATATAACCAGGAGATATAGAGTCTGCTCATTTTAGGGTTCAGACAATCTGTTGGCTGTGCCCATAACTGAGTAGACACTAAATCTCCTGGTTATATGTATTAAACAAGCCAGCACAGAGTCAGTGCCCTAAAATGAGGAGATTCTAAATCTCCTGATTATATATATTTATGTAACAAGCCAGGACAATGTCAGTGCCCTAACATGTGGAGAATTTAAATCTCCTGGATATACATGTTTATTTCACCATCCTGCACAGTGTCTCTGCCTTGACTGAGGAGAATCTGAATTTCGTGGTTATACATATTTAAACAGATAGCACAGAGTCAGTGCCCTCAACAGAGAAGACTCTAAATCTCCAGGTTGTATATATATGTTTAACCAGCTAACACAGAGTCAGTGCTCAAACTGAGGAGACTAAATTTCCAGTTTATATATATATTTAAACTGACAGCACAGAGTCAGTGCCCTTAACTGAGGAGACTTTAAATCTCCTGGTAGTTTATGTGTATTTATAAATTCAGCACATAGTCTGAACCGGAAACTGAGGCGACTCTAAATCTGGTTATATCTAGTTATTTAATCCGCCAGACCGAAATCAGTGCATTAACAGATTAAATATGTTTATTTAATCGTAGAGTTGAGAGCCAGTGCCCAAAACTGGGGAAAACCTAAATATCCTGATTATATATATATATATATATATATATATATTTAAACAGCAGGCACAGAGCCATTGCCCTAAACTGAACAGACACTAAATCTCCTGGTTATCGCTATTTGTTTAACCAGCCAGCCCAGAGTCAGTATCGCAAACTGAGGAGACTAATCCTTCTGGCTATATACATTTAACCTGCCAGCACCGAGTAAGTGCCCTAAATTGAACAGAATTTAAATCTCCTGGTTACATGCAGATATTTAACCAGCCAGCACACAGTCAGTGACATAAAGTGAGGATTCTCTACATCTCCTGGTTATGTAAATTGACCCAGCCAGCCCAGAGTCAGTGCTCCAAACTGAGGAGACTCTAAATATCCTGGATATATGTATTTGAACAGACAGCAAAGAGGCAGTGCCCTAAACTGAGGAGACTCGAAATCTCCCGGCTGTATATATGTATTAATCCATCCAGCACACAGTCTGAACCCTAAACAGGGGAGACTGTAAATCTCCTAGTTATATATATTTATTTAAGCCACCAGCCACCTAGTTATATATATTTATTTAAGCTACCAGTCAGTGCCATAAACTAAGGAGACTCCACACAGTCAGTGCCTTAAAATGAGGAGTCTCTAAATCTCCAGGTTATATTTAATTAACCATCTCGCACAGAGTCGGGGCCTTAAAATGAGGAGACTCTAAATCTCCTGGTTAGATATAATTAACCTGCGAGCACAGAGTCAGTACCCCAAACTTAGGAGACTCTAAATATCCTGGTTATATTTCAGTATTTAACCAGCCAGCACAGGGTCAATGCCCTATAACGAGCAGAGTTTAAATGTGCTGGTTATATTTATTTATTTAACCAGCAAGCACAGAGACAGTGCACTAAACTGAGGAGACCCTAAATATTCTGGTTATATATATTTATTTAACCAGCCAGCAGAAAGTCAGTACCCTAAACTGAGGAGACTGTAATTTTCCTGGCTCTGTATATTTACCCAGACAACACCGAGTCAGTGCCCTAAACTGAGGAGAATCCGAATCTGACTGTTATATATATTTATTTAATCAGACAGCAGAATGTCAATGCCCTAACCTGAGGAGACTCTAAATGTCCTGTTTATATGTATTTATTTAACTAGCCAGCACAGTCTCAGTGCCCTATAATGAGCAGACTCTAAATCTTTGGTGAGATATATTTAACCATCCAGCACAGAGTCGGTGCTCTAAACTGAACAGACTCTAAATCTCCTGTAATTACATATACTTATTAAACAATCCAGCATAGAGTCAGTCCCTAGATTGAGGAGACTCTAAATATCCTGGTTATATATATATTTAAACGAACAGCATAGAGTCTGTTCTAAACTGAGGAGACACTAAATCCCCTGGTTGTAAACATGTATTTAACCAGCCAGCACAGAGATAGTGCCCTGTAATGAGCAGACTCTACATCTCCTGGTTACATATATTCAATTAATCAGCCAGCACAGAGTCAGTCACCTAAACATGAGGAGACCCTAAATCTTCTGGGTATATATGTTTATTTAACCACCCAACACAGAGTCCATGCCCTAAACGGAGGAGAATCTAAATCAGCTGGTTATACATTTATTTATTCCACCAGCCAGCAGACACTCAGTCCCATTCAATGACGAGGCTCTGAATCTCCAGGTCATATACATTTAACCAGCCAACAGAATCAGTGCCCTATAATGAGGAGACTCTAAATTTCCTCGTTATATATATTAATTAAACTGTAGAGTTGCGAGTCAGTGCCCAAAACTGGGGAAACCCTAAATATCCTGGTTTTATATATATTAAAACAGCAGGCAGAGTCAGTGCTCTTAACCGAGGAGACACTAAACCTCCTGGTTATGTTTCTGTATTTAACCAGACAGCACGGAGTCAATGTCCAAACTGAGGAGACTCTAAATTTCCAGGTTTTATATATATATATATATATATATATATATATATATATATATATATATATATAAACCGACAGTCTGGCGCACTGACTTCTACATTGCTGAAGCCAAACACCAACTCGAGGACACCTCTTCCTACTGCCCCCTCGACCATGACCCTACCCCCCCTTCACCAAACCATCATCTCCCAGACCATACAGAACCTTATCACCTCAGTAGATCTCCCACCCACAGCTTCCAACCTCACAGTCCGGGAACCCGCACTGCCCGGTTCTACCTCCTTCCCAAGATCCACAAACCTGACCACCCTGGCTGACCCATTGTCTCAGCATGCTCCTGCCCCACTGAACTCATCTCTACCTACCACGACACTGTCCTATCCCCCCTAGTCCAGGAACTCCCCACATACGTTCGAGACAACACCCACGCCCTCCACCGCATCCAAGACTTCCGTTTCCCCGACCCCCAACGCCTCATCTTCACCATGGATATCCAATCCCTCTACACCTCCATCCACCATGACCAGGGCCTCCAAGCCCTCAGTTTTTTCCTCTCCAGACGTCCCCAACAGTACCCTTCCACCGACACTCTTCTTCGTTTGGCCGAACTGGTCCTCACCCTTAACAATTTCTCCTTTGAAATCTCCCACTTGCTCCAGACCAAAGGGATAGCCAAGGGCACACGTATGGGCCCCAGCTAGGCCTGTCTCTTTGTTGGCTACGTAGAGCAGTTGATCTTCGGTAATTACACCAGCACTACTCCCCACCTCGTCCTCCGCTTCATTGATTCCTGCATTGGCGCCACCTCGTGCTCCCGCGAGGAGGTTGAGCAATTCATCAACTTCACCAACACATTCCACCCTGACCTTAAATTTACCTGGACCATCTCTGACACCTCCCCCCCCCCCCCCCACCCCCTTCCTGGACATCTCTATCCCCATTAATGACGACCGACTTGACACTGACATTTTTTACAAACCCACCAACTCCTACAGCTACCTGCATTACACCTCTTCCCACCCTACCTCTTGCAAAAATTCCATCCCGTATTCCCAATTCCTCCGCCTCCGCCGTATCTGCTCCCAGGAGGACCAGTTCCACCACAGAACACACCAGATGGCCTCCTTCTTTAGAGACCACAATTTCCCTTCCCACGTGGTTAAGGATCCCCTCCAACGCATCTCATCCACATCCCGCACCTCCGCCCTCAGACCCCACCCCTCCAACGGTAACAAGGACAGAACGCCCCGGTGCTCACCTGCCACCCCAGCAACCTTCGCATAAACCGTATCATCCCGCCGACATTTCCGCCACCTCCAAACAGACCCCACCACCAGGAATATATTTCCCTCCCACCCCTTTCCACCTTCCGCAAAGACTGTTCCCTCCGTGACTACCTGGTCAGGTCCACGCCCACCTACAACTCACCCTCCCATCCTGACACTTTCTCCTGCCACCGCTGGAACTGTAAAACCTGCGCCCACACCTCCTCCCTCACCTCTATACAAGGCCCTAAAGGAGCCTTCCACATCCATCAAAGTTTCACTTGCACCTCCACTAATATAATTTATTGTATCCGTTGGTCCCGATGCGGTCACCTCTACATTGGGGAGACTGGGCGCCTCCTAGCAGAGTGCTTTAGCGAACATCTCCGAGACACCCGCACCAATCAACCACCCCGCTCCTTGGCCCAACATTTCAACTCGCCCTCCCACTCTGCCGTGGACATGGAGGTCCTGGGCCTCCTTCACCGCCGCTCCCTCACCACCAGACGCCTGGAGGAAGAACGCCTCATCTTCCACCTCGGAACACTTCAACCCCAGGGTAACAATGTGGACTTCAACAGTTTCCTTATTTCCCCTTCCCCCACCTCACCCTCGTTCCAAACTTCAAGCTCAGTATTGTCCCTATGACTGGTCTGGAATTGTCCTACCTGCCTATCTCCTTTTCCATCTATCCACTCCACCCTTTCCTCCCTGACCTATCACCTTCATCCCCTCCCCCACTCACCTGTTGTACTCTATGCTACTTTCTCCCCACCCCCACCCTCCTCTAGCTTACCTCTCTACGCTTCAGGCTCACTGCCTTTATTCCTGATGAAGGGTTTTTGCCCGAAACGTCGATTTCGAAGCTCCTTGGATGCTGCCTGAACTGCTGTGCTCTTCCAGCACCACTAATCCAGAATCCGTTTCCAGCATCTGCTGTCATTGTTTTTACCTCCAAGTTGATTGAGACAATTGGAGTGACTGGGCAAATACCGTGCAGATGGAGAGCAATGGCAGAGATGAGAGGTTGTGTAAATTGATGGGATCAATTGAATGGCAGCCTATCATTTGAAAAGGGATTGGTTGATAATTGTTGATCAATAAATGAACTTAAGATGCATTTTTGTTTATTTCTGCGCAGCCTTCCGAGTCCATGTAAGGCAGTGAGTTCTGAACACGAAAGTTAATACTGGGAATGGCATTGGCATGCTGTATACAGTGTAATAAACCCAGCAAGTAGGGAGCTGTAACATTGAAAAGATCTGGATCTCCCTGTACACCAGTCACTGAAAGCAATATTGCAGTAGCAGAAAGCAGGTAGGAAGATAAATGGTTTATTCACCTTCATTTCAGGGGGATTTAGAATACAGGAGTAAGGGTCATTTACTGCAACTGTACAGGGCCTTAGTGGGACCCTATCTAGGACATTGTGCAGTATTGTGTGCAGTTTTGGTGTCCTTACCTTATAAAGGGCAAACCTGACATTGAGGGAGTGCCGTGCATGATGACCAGACTGATCTCTGGGATGACAGGTTAGTTGTGGGAGCAGAGTTTGGGGTGACTGGGCCTGTATTCCATGGGTTTTAGGAAAATGAGTGGAGATCTCAGTGAGATATATAAAACTCTGACAGGGTGTGACAGATTGGAAGCAGGGATGATAGTTCACTTTAAAGAAAATGGTTCACGAATCGCATTGCAGTCAAATCGCACATAATAAACAACCATTATCAGAGAACTCCATATATATTGATGGGCCAAAGGCACTATAGTTCATAATGTTTAAACATATTTTAGGATATGAACATTGTGTGGGGAAAACTGCATTGAGGAGATGTTCGGCCATGAAATAGCATGGGGAAAGCTCAACGTGCTGAATGACCGCCTCCTCTCTTGATGTTTCTGTGCAATCTATGGGAAAGCTCTGCAAATGTTGTTACAAGCTCTCAGATGTTGGGAAGGATGTCTATGCAGGGTCAACGGGACTTGTTTCCCATTCCCTTTTCTGATAACAAGGTTGATGCCGGGTGTTCTGTCAGATTTTATCATTTAAGACCTCAGAGTAGTTTGATACAATTGAGTGCCTCACGTGGCCGATTCCGAGACCATGTCTGTGTATCTGGAGTCACTTTTAAGCCAGACCAGGAAAGCACGGGAGATTCACTTCCTGAAAGTACATTGGGGAAGGAGATTGCTGTTTACAATCAACATTGGACACAAGATCACTGTTACTGACACCAGATTTTAGGTCTCGATACTTTATTAATTATATTTAACTTCCACCAGTTGCCAGAGCATTGACCTGGTTTGGTTTCGTAATCCAATGATATGTTCACTACAGCACCATCTCCACATGGGGACCTATCGGAAACCACACTGACCTGAATATTTCGGTGCTACTTGACAGCTCTATCAAAAAGTATTCCCACCAATATGACTGTCGTGATGGGACTGAGGGTGTGGTAATTGGTCAGATTGTAATTATTCTCATATTCAGGGACTGGACATAGTTGAGTAATTTTCCTCATTGCCAGAGAAATGGCAGAGTTGGAGCTGGAATGAAAGAGCTTCCCCAGGGACACGGCTTGTTGTGCAGCACAAGTCTTCAGTCCAATTGCAGGAATGCTGTCAGGGCCCATTGCCTTTGTCGTATCAATAGTGTTCAGCTGTTTCCTCAGGACCGTACAGCAAATCGAATTGCTTGAAGACTGGCATCTGTGATTCTGTGGGAATCATGATGAGTGTGAGGTGGATCATCCACTCAACACGTCTGGCTGAGGATAGTGCAGACACCACATCCTTGACTTTTTTCACTGATGCGCAGAGCTGTTCCGATATTTTGGATGAGGATATTTTTGGAGTCCTCTCCAGTAAATTGTTTCATAGTACATCGACATTATTGTTTGGATTTGGCAGGACGGCAGAGCTTAGATCTGATCTGTTGGTCTTGGGATCATTTCCTCTCTCCATCAGACATTAGTTCTGCTGGTCGGAATTTAACCAGTTAAGTGTGGTAGCTTTAATGGGTTGTCAAAAGGTTTAGGTCCACATGATTTAGACCCTGGCATGTTCAGCCACATTCATCACTGAACCATGATGGTAATGAATTATCGTCGGGAAAATGTTACAGATTGCCGTTGAATACAATTCTGTTTCTGCTTCTGCTGTTCCTGCAGCATCAAATGATAACCCCAGTTTGAGTTGCAATATCTACAATTGAATTCTACTGACTGTCCCCCAGTTCACACCGAGACCCATTCACCCATCAGCCCTGTATTCTGTACCTAACCTGGTTTCTGATGCAGTAACACTTGCATTTTCATATTCTCATTCTGCTGAGGGCCTCTCCCTGGTGTCAAGCCTCAAAGTTGTTACTTTAACTCAATCCATTTAAAGTAATAATCGATATCGTTTGTCTTCCACAATGTCAACTTCTGTTGTTTGAAGTGAAAGTGTTTCACTCTGTTTTTCTCCCTGACCATGATTAAGAGCTCTGTAGTGTCAGTGATGCCAAACTTATGTAGTTTCAGAGTCAAGGAACTTGTCTACCATGCATTATTGTTCAGTTCGCAGTGTACGACACTTCATGTTGAACAGGATGTTTGAGCATCTTTGACATACTTCTTTGGAAATTGTCCAAAAACAGAAATTGCTGAAGATGTTGCAGCATCTTCTGGAATGAATGCAGTGTTTATCTTTCAGGTCCAGTGACCCTCTACAAAACTCTCAGTTTCTCAAGCAATTTTAGTAATTTTGTTACCAGTATCCATCGTTATTAGTTTTGTGAAAATTTGTTCCGTGCCTATTCATTTCTAGAGAAACTCAGCAGGTCTGTCAGCATCTGCAGAGACAGAGAAACAGCGTTAGCATTTCAAGCCCAGTGTGACACTTCTTCAGTACTGAAAAGAATTGGAACCTTGGCTTTTTAATAGCTTGACAGAAGTGGGGAATGGGTGACAGGGAAAAGAGGGGGTGGCAAAGATAAACCGGCTTTTATCAGTGGTGAATGAGAAGATGATACAAAATGAGTTTAACTTAAGGTGTGAATGGGGAAAGGGGTTCTCTCTATTGAGTGCAAGATAAAGAAGGCACTATCACACAAGATCATAGGGAGACCAGGAGGGAGAATGTTGACTATGTGGCATTATAAAGATCTGGCCATTAATACGTTTTCACTGTCGAGATCATCGCCTCCTTTAGCCAAAGGATATCAGGTATTCGGGAGAAAAACCAAATCACAGCATGAAGTTTGGGCTGAGTATTGTTTACCTGTCATGTTTACTATAGTTTCAAATTTGCAGTATTTATCTTTAAATGCTTGTTCTTGAAATTAGAATTGGATGGAGTGTAGAAGGTTGAGGGATGACATTATAGAAGTTTCTAATTCAAGAGAGGTATGGATAGGGTGAATAGCCAAAGCCTTCTCCACAGGATGGGGGAGTTCAGCCGTAGAACGCATAGGCTTAAGGTGAAAGAGGGAAAATTTACAAGGGACGCAGGGGCAGTGTTTTTACACAGAAGTTGGCGTAGGTATGGAATGAGCTGCCAGAGGAAGAGTGGTAGATGCATATACAGATACAACATTTAAAAGACATTTGGACAAACATATGGATGGGAAACATTTAGAGGCATATGAGCCAAATGAAAACAGATGGGACTAGCTCAATTTGGAAAACCTGGCCAGCATGGACATTTAGAAAAGCTTCACGCAGGTTCAGAGTGGTTTTGTGAAAGGGAAGTTATATTTTGCCCTGTAAAACCATGCAAAGTACTTCTGGACATGCCTGAGAATGTAACAAGCGGACTTGATAAAGGGGTTCTGGTAGACACCATGCTTTCCAGAGTTTTTCCACAAGGTATTACAAAATAAAAGTTCTTACACAAGACAGAAGCTCTTAGGATGATGGAGAATGTATTAACATGGGATGATGATTGCATAACATATAGAAATCGGAGAGTCAGGATTAATGGATCTTCATGATAAATGTATATCTGCTGGCGGATCACGGCTATCAGTGCGATGGCATCAGTTATTTACACTCTATACTGATAGTCTGAAGGAGGAAGCTATGACGATGACACTGAGAATCAAAAGGCAAGTTGTTATTTAATGGAGAGGACTTCCAGAAAAAGAACAGTACAAAGGGATTAGAGTGTTCCTCTGTATGAAAAATAATGTTAGCATGCTGATGCAGCAAGTAACTAGGTTGGTGCATTAGCCGGCTTCCAGGGATGAAAGAGTTATGTTATTGAGAATCTATACAATGGAGAGGCGATTATTCATTGGGGTTTAAATGAATGAAGAGTGATACTGCTGAAAATTACAAGACACAGAAGGGACTTGAGAAGGTAGATGTTGAGACGTATGTCACCATTCCTGAGTGGAGTCTCGAACTCGAGGACATAGATACCGAATATGGAATATCGATTTCTATCTGAGATGCAAAGTGATGTCTTCTCTCAGAAGGTAGTGAATGTCTGGAATTCCCTAACCCAGAGAGGTGTGGACGGATACAAGGAGTCGGCAAGAAAGTGGAGTTAGACCTGGAGTAAATCAGCCATGTTCGTAATAAAGGACAGGGCAATCTTGAGGGCCGAATAGCCTACTTTTGTTCCAATTTATTAATTTCACATGTTATGCTTTTGCAAAGTAACTGGTTATTTTCCCGGAAGTTGTGTTGTGTAATGCTACATTTGGGTGAGCAGAGGATTTGTTCGAGTTAACGCTGGGTGGAGTATAGGGGCTGTATTCACAGTAAATCTGGGTCTGTAACACGACCCACATCTGCAGCAGACGTTCCGAAGAGGGGAAGCCTGGAAACTGGGATTGGGGGTGAGTGTCACTTCTTGACCCAGCGTGGATTTTCCAAGTACATTTCCAAAATGCACCTAACCATCGGAGTGGCCTCGATCTGCCCCTGTGTAGCAGATCCGAAGGACTGAATGGAACATCAAAACATGGGGCTGAGGGACACGAGGGGGCCATTCGGCCCATTGACACTACTCCACCAGTAAATAAAGTCGTGGATCATCTCATTGTGGTCCCAACTGCACTTTTCTCTCCATGCACCATTATCCCTGATTCACCTGCCTATGGGAAATCAGACGAAGCCAGCCTCGATATAATATAAAGATTCAGCCATCCCAAACTTCTGGGAAAGAGAATTCCCACTTGAATGAATTCCCACTTTGGGATTTTTTTTTCTCACACCAGTTATGACTGAGGATGGAGGGTGTCACTCTTTCCTATTTTAGTCTCACTCTTCCACTGCTCACAGCAAATTTTAAATGTAACGAGGTTGGTGATATGGCCGATGATAAAGGTCTCAGACTGGGTCAGGTTCAGTGATAAGAACAAGTCAGATTTCTTTCGTCAGCCACAAGTGACTAACAGAACTAACAGAGGTGTATGTTGGATCTATTGGTAGCACTGCTGCCTCATATCACCAAGGAGCTGGGTTCAATTCCAACCACAGGCAACCCTCTATGTGGAGTTTGAACATTCTCCCCGTGCCTGGGCTTCCTCCCAGTGCTCCAGTTTCCTGCCACAGTCCAAATATGTGCAGTGTAAAGTGGATTGTCCATAGTGCCCAGGGATGCGTAGGTTAGGTGGGTTAGTTATGGTAAATGCAGTGTTACATGGATAAGACTGGGGGGGGGGGGGGGGGTAGGCATAGGTGGGATGCTGTTTGGTGGGTCAGTGTAGACTTAATGGACGGAATGTCCTGCCTCCACACTGTAGAGATTCTATAACAATGACAACAAATTTGGACTATACAAACACCCAGTGGGTAAATACCTGATCCACTCTCCTCAAGGTCTCTTCTGTGTTTTTTCCTTTTATTCCATCCAAGAGTAACCTGTTAAAGCCTCCATAATATAAGCCCTTCACCCCAGGAATACGTGAAATGAAATATCTCTGAACTGCTTCCAATGTAATTATATCCTTTCTCAGATAAGGAGACACAAAAAACTAATCTCACACTCAGATCATAATGTTTAAAATGGCTTTCTCAAAGTGCTGTGAGTCTTTGGAACACTCTTTCCCACGGAGCAACGGAGGCAGAGATATAATTTTTTTTTGAGGCACAGACGGAAGGTTCATAAATAACAACAGAATTAAGGATTATCGAGGAATGGGCAGCAATGTGCAGTGTAGGGGAAAATGTAGACAGTGGTATCAAATGACACGGCTTCAGGACCTCCAGGAATATAATGCAAAATGAAATGGTAATATCGATAAAATGTTAAGGGGGAATACAAGATGCTGGACTCGGTATCAATGCACGGAAAAAATGTTTCTCTAACCAACCCCATCCCAGCCATTTACTTAAAATTCAACACTAAAAGAGCGATAGAATCTTTACTAATCCCGGTTTGACAAAAACATGGGGAAAGGATCGAGTCAGTCCCAAAACACGGTGTACCCGTCAGAAGCATCGAGCCTGCCTGACGCTGTAGCTGCAACCCACCCTGCTCGTTCCATGGGCCCAGTTCCTCACCCGGCCTTGGTCACTGAGTTCACCAAGTTATGTGAAATGATTGAAGCCATGATTGAAGAAGGGTTCATCCGTGGCTAGAGCCGCTCTCAGCCGTGCTCCAAAAGCATGTGCAGCAACTTGACAGCCTTGGAAACAGAACAGACGACACCAAGGGCCGAAATGCAGCGACAGAGACCGTGATCGATTCCTCTCGGGAGAGGATTCTCGCCCTTGAAAAGCAGGTCTGCACCTTAACTGAACAAGATGACGACCTCGAGAACAGGGGTAGGATGAATAATATTCACATCGTCGGTTTGCTGGAGCGGACAGAAGGTGGTCAGCCGCTGAGTTTTTTCAAGAACTGGCTGCAGCGATTCCTTCAATTCGAAACTGAGGAGGGACGGGTGAAAAGTGAGGAAGTCATCGGGTAACGGCGCGAAAGTCAGACTCAGACCAATGCCTTCATCCTGTCCTTGCGCGATTATATAGTTATGGGGACAAACAAAGTCTGATGGAAGCTTTCAGTACCCAGGGGTTCTAAAATCCAATGGGTTTAATTCACAAGAGCTCCAGGATTATGTTCTTTCAGGACTTTTCAGCGGCAGTGATCAGGAAAGAAAATCTTTTGATGATATCAAGAGAAGAGTAAGGGAACTAGGGATTCAGTATTCCTTACGGTTCCCAACAGTGTTGCGTATTGCTTTGAATGGATCCGTGAACCCGTCTGACTCTCCAGAGAAAACGAAAACTTTTAAAGTGAGCTGGATATTTAGATAATCATGTTTCTCTCTTAAAGAAAGTTTGTTGGATTTTTCTGCTATTAAGCAGTGTTACGTTATAGCTGAGAATGGGTAGAGTACTCATTTTTAACTTCTTCATTCGTATGACTACTTTTCTTCTTTCTTTGCTTGTGTCTGGGGTGCAGCTCATGCTGGACAGGGTTACAAAGATAGTTGTGATGACTAAGTGCCAACCGAAGGGCAGTTCAAGCCCGATATTTGTTGTTAATTGCCCTGGATTCCATATTGGTAGAGGGCACAAGATAACGTTTTGAGATATGTAAGCATCCGCAGTGGGCGGTGGAGAGTAAATTCCCCAATCGAGTGTCATTGGCATTTTGGATTTTATTTCGTTTTTTTGATTGTTTTATGTGTTTAGCTTTGGAAAGTTTTGAGAGCTTGTTAGTTGTAGTAGTTTTAGTTTGTACAGTTTTTAGGATCAATGAGTCTTTTTTTTTTCATTAATGATCAGCGATGTGTAATTCGATGTGAAACTCTAGACTTGAAATGTTGCTACAGTGTGTTTTGGATAATGATGTGCTTAACTGTTGTACCTGGAACATTAAGGGGAGCCATCTGCCAGTCAAGAGGAAAAGTGTACTTTCTAATCTACAAAATGAAAGAGTGGATGTTGTCCTATTGCAGGAGATGCACCTTGATGGCAAGGAACATTTGGCGTTATAGCAGGGCGGGTTTGCTCGGGTTTATTTCTCGTCTTTTAATACTAGGAGTAGTGGAGAAGCCATACTAGTGAAGAAGAATCTTCCATTTAAATTACTAAATTGTATTAGGCACTCACGGAAGGATCATCATCCCCAAAGTCTTGAACTATGGAAAACAATACAGTATTTTGAATGATTATTGCCACCCGGCGCACCATCTTAAAATCCTTTTGGATGCATTTTCCAAAGTAAGTTATCTTGCATCGTGGCACATTATTGTCGATGGAGATTTCAACTGTATTATGGACCCACGGTTGACAGAATGCCCAAATATCCCCCAATACCCTCGTTATAATGTAAGCAACTAGTGGATTTGTGTGCAGAACTAGAGCTGGTGAATGTCTGGAGGCAGATCTGCATCACAAGTAGGGATTTTATTTTCTCCTTTCACCCGCAGAAATGGCACACGAGGGATGATCTCTTCCCCATCCCTGCAACAATCTTAGATACGGTGGCATCCTACACAATTGGGAATATTACCCCAACATTCCTGCCCCAGAAGTAAGATAGAAATAACATAAAGTTATGTTGTATGCAGATGAGGATCTGTTTTTTTGTCAAATCCCACAGTTTCGGCAGCTCAAGTGATGCAATGCAATAATTCGCTTACCGCATTTTCGGGCTATAAGATTAAGTTTACAAAGTTTGTGGCCATCCCTATGGGAGGTCTCAGGGGAATACCTGATGTTGAAGGCAAATCCGGGTTTCCTTTTAAATGGTCACGGGGGTGGTTTCCCTATTTTAGTATATTCATTACACCCGTCTTTGACCATTTATTTAACGTGAACTATGTCCATTTGTTTGACAAAATTAAACAAGACCTTCAAAGATGGTAAGCACTTCCAATATCCTGGCTCGGTTGGATACCTGTTCTTAAAATGAATGTCCTTCCTTATATACTATACCCCGTGTGAATGCTTCCTTTGATATTTCTCAGACAGATATTTCGGAGACTCAATGGCTGGTTTAGCTCTTTTATTTGGCACCATAAGCGACTCTTGATCAAGCTAACCAAATTGCAACTACTCCACAGAGTGTGGGGAGTAGATCTTCCAGATTAAAAGCTATCAATTAAGTTCTTTATTATCCTATGTTAATGTGTGGACCACTGTGGACTCAGACAAGGTGAACCCTTATTAGTCTGTTGTTTGATACAAAATGACAACATTTATGGAGTAGTGTCATCACCCAATAATTATCCATAAAGTTAAAGCATGAATGCCAATGCGTCAGGTCGAGCGCAATATAGCCAAAACCATGTTTCTTACCCCTATAATTGGTATACCGAGTTGTCAACCAGGAACAATGGATTCCATGTTTAAACTGTGGGAAGCCAGGGGTGTAACTTGCTTGAGTGATTTAGAATTACTAGAATCCCTACAGTGTGGAAACAAGCCCTTGGGCCTAACAAGTCGTCTTCGACCCACCCAGACCCATTACCCTACCATCCTATATTTACCCTGACTAATGCTCCAACCTACACATCCCCAAACACTATGGGTGATTTATCAATAGCCAATTCATCTAACCTTCACATCTTTGTATCCTGGTGCTGTGAGGCCGCAGTGCTAACTACTTAGCCACCACGTTTTATTTGAGGGAAAAAGAATGACAGCATTTGATCAAATAACTCGTAAGTATGGACTACCTAGTAGAGACCTCTTCTGTTTTTTTGGTCCAGATCAGAGATTTGATGTTAAAAAAATACACGTTTAAAAGACTCTTACAGATCCTACAGAGAGAAGTGGGTGCTTATTGCTTAGAATACACTATCTGTCAGTACCCTTTATCATTAGTTGGAGTGTCTCCCCTCAGACGAGACTGTGCAGCTGTGTGATGACTGCGAGAGAGAGTTGGGGGTTCAGACCACCTCGGAGAGATGGGAGGACATTTGTGAAAATACTCGAAGGATTTTGATCTGTAATAGGACCCATTCCACGCAGTTGAAAATTCTTCATTGGGTCTATCTGACCCCAGATTGTCTCTCAAAATGCGAAGTGGGATTATCTTCAGCATGTCCTAAATGCAGAATGACTACAGGCACTCTTACTCTTGATTGTTGCCCTGCTGCAGGCTTCATATATATTGGAGCACTGTGTTAGGTGTGATGGAGTAGGTATTGGGGACTGAATTGGAGATGGACCCGGTTTTTCTTTTCCTGGGCCTGCTCAGGGTACCTTACGCAGATACACAAGAGGAAAAACATTATATCCTTACTTTCTGTGCTAGGAAACATGTTCTGTTGTGTTGGATGTCGGAAAACCCTGATTCTGTTGGGTCGTCGTAAGTTCTTGGAGAATATCCCTTTGGACTTTCTCACCAGTATGGTGCACCAAAAAACAGAGATTAATGTAAGACATGTCAGCTCTTTTTGGATTAATACGATGCAGGTTTATCTGTCACATTAAGAAGGGCTCTTATATAGCCATGACGATACTTTCTAATGAATCTAATACCCAGCGAGAAACAACTATGAACATAAAAATGCGTATCAGTTAATGGTCTTGAAGAACGAGAGCTATCGTTTTGTTATGCTGCGCGGAACTATTTATTCATTATTTATTGTTTATTTTTGTTTTTCTTCTGTCCATTTAATGTTTTTAACTTGTTTTGTATGTACATGCACATGAGTGTAATTTTGTTCAGTTATTTGAGTTGTGTTGTTATTGCGTTATCATAAAATTAAAAATCTTTCAATAAAATTACTTTTTAAAATTAAAATGCTAACATTGATAGAATAGAGGCCCAAAGAACTGTCATTAGAGAGACCACTCATGCTGGTTTACCCTGAGGGTCACCACACCTCGGGTGATGGGGTGAGGTTGAGGCTGAGAGAGCGTCCCCTTCATGGTAAACTCTGTCAGTGTGAGGAACTGAACCTGCGCTGTTGGCCTCCCTCTACATCACAAACTTGCTGTCCAACTAACTGAGTGGGAGACAGTGCAACTGTCACAGACAGAAGCAGTCACAGGCAAAGGGCAAGAGAATCTTTCATAACAATGAAAATGGTACAATTCAGATAACGGTCAAGATAACGGCTGAGAGTAAAAACGTTCTCTGCTCGAAATTGTATAACAAAACGTGTTTAGAAGCTGCCTTTGATTTAATATCATTAAGGTGAGTCAAGTGAAATAACCAGAATTACTAAGCGTGATTGGCATCTAATACCATAAAATAAGTGTAGATTTTTTGTTTGGTCTGTGTAAAGCATGCAGACCGTCGTATGAAAGTATGAAGCAGATGGAATATATTGTTAGGAGAGTGCATACCATGGGGAATGCTCTCGAACAGGTACTTGTAGAAAACTGGGGTAAAAGTGCCAAAGTGCTGTCTGGTCAATAGGTGGGAGAATCGGTTTGGTATTGAATAAGATGGACATCATGGCGAAGGGGGGTGTGGGGGGGGGGGGGGGGGGGGGTGGGGAAGCTAATGAGGTGAGTTCGATAAGATAGCACCAGGAAACTAGCTCAGCTTCGTACAGACAATCCCTCTGTCACACTCATCGAAAATGAAACTGAGACAAATTACTGTTTTATACAGCTCAATGTGTCGAAGACTCTGCAGTCCTCCCACCCAGCTGCAAAGCTGCAGGACAAATGCTCATTCAAAACTCTCCATTGCCTGAACTCACACTAATATACCATTAACTCATAATTCTTCATAATACTGACCCGTGTGGCATGATACTATCGAAATGTCTTCATTTCAGTATTCTGAAACCTGTGAACATATCTTTCCATGACATTTTTTCTCAGTCTCCCTCTCCCTGTCTCTATCCCAAAACACACGTATTTACAGTCATACGTTCTACAGACGGAAACAGGCCCTTCGGCCCAGCTATTCCATGCCGAACAAAATATCCATCCACACTCATCCAATTTTTCTGACCTTGCTCTGTATCCTTTAATCTTTTCCTAACTGTGTATTTGTCCAAATGCCTTTTCAATGTTGTTATTGTACCCACCTCAACCACTTCCATTGGCAGCTCAGTCCATATGTGTACTATACTCTGTGTACTACAAGTTGCCCCTACAAGTTAATTTTTATGTTATTCCTCTCGAAGCATTAAAGGATGTCCTCTAGTCATCGATTCGCCAACCTTACGAAAAAAATGAAGTGTTCACTCCAATGCACGTCTCTCATAATTTGATAAGATCTTGTTGTGATTCTGTTCGCCGAGCTGGGAATTTGTGTTGCAGACGTTTCGTCCCCTGTCTAGGTGACATCCGCAGTGCTTGGGAGCTTCCTGTGAAGTGCTTCTGTGATGTTTCCTCCGGCATTTATAGTGGCTTGTATCTGCCGCTTCCCGTTGTCCGTTCCAGCTGTCTGCTGAAACGTCTGCAACACAAATTCCCAGCTTGGCGAACAGAACCACAACAACGAGCACCGAGCTACAAATCTTATCACAAACTATCTGAACTTCTATAAGAACCCCTTCAGTTTCCTAGGCTGTACAGAAATAAGTTCTAAACTGTCGAATTTCTCCTTATAACTTAAACCCTTTAGCCCAGGAAAAATCTCTGAAATTTCTACACTGTTTCTTTTTCAATAATATCTTTTCTGGAGCAAGGAGAACAAAACTGAACCGAAAACTCCAACTGCATCCTTACCAAATCCTGTACAATTGCAACAGAACGTCCCAACGTTTATACTCAATGCCCTGATGAAGGCCTGTGTGCCAACAGCCTTCTTCACTGTCCTGTGTATCTGTGACTCAAATTTCAGATGACAGTGCACCTGATCTCTAATGTCCTTTATTCCACTACACTCCGTAAGGCACTCTCATTCATCATGAAACTCCTACCTGGATTTGACTTTCCAAAATGCAAGACGTCACCCTTATCTATGTTAAACACCACATGCTATTTCTCAGCCCACTTCCGCTGCCGATCAAGGCACTGCTGCAATTTCTGGTAATGTTCCTCATGGGATCACTCCTATTTTAGTGTCATCTGCAAACTTACTAACCTTGTGTTGTGCACTCTCGTCCAACTCATTGATATAGATAACAAACGGCAATGGGCCCAGCACCGAACCCTGAGGCAATCCACTAGTCACAGGCCTCCGGTTCGACAAGCATACCTCCACCAGAGCCATTTGCTTTCAAACGCCAAGTCAATTGTGTCGCCAATTTGCCAGATTACCTTGGAGTCCATGCAATATAACCTTCTCGAGCGGCCTACCAT
Source organism: Chiloscyllium plagiosum (assembly GCF_037043375.1). Classification (NCBI taxonomy): domain Eukaryota; kingdom Metazoa; phylum Chordata; class Chondrichthyes; order Orectolobiformes; family Hemiscylliidae; genus Chiloscyllium; species Chiloscyllium plagiosum. The sequence goes on along the minus strand of NW_028270159.1, from coordinate 94,084,052 downwards.
GTGGAACCTTATCAAAGCCTTTAAAGAAATCCAAATAGACTATGTCCACCACCCTTCCCTCGTCAACTTTCCTGGTCACTTCCTCAAACAACTCGAACAAAATTTGCAAGGCATGATCTGCCATGCACAAAGCTATGCCGACTGCTCCAAGTCAAACTCTTTCTTTCGAAATGCATGCACATCTTATCTCTCAGAACCTTCTCAAGTGCTTTACCGAAAACAGATGTGAAACTTACTGGTGCATACTTCCCAGGTTTTTCTCTGCAGCCATTCTTGATTAAGGGCACAACATTTGCTACTGCCCAGTCTTCCAGGACCTTGGCCCCTGACCTGTGTTCTCTCGCCTCTTGCAGTGGTCTTGGATATATCTGGTCAGGACCAAGAGATTTATGTGACTTTATGCATTGTAATATGTCCAACAGCACCTCTACTATGAGATGAACGATACCAAGATGTGACAACTAACTCCCCCAAAGGTCACAGATCTTCATGTCTTTCTTCATGGTAAACACAGAGGGGAAATTGAGGACCTCACCCATGTGTTGTGGTTTTACACATGAATGCCCACTTTGGATTTTAAGGCGTCCTATTTTCTCTATAGTCGTTCTTTTTCTTTACTATACTGAAAGCAGATCTTTGGATTCACCCTAATTCTCTCAGCCAAGGCTATGTCATACCCCCTTTTCGCCCTCCTGATTTCCTTCTTCAGTAAACTCCTGTATCCCTTGTGTCTCTCCAGAGATTCCATTGATTCCAGCTGCCTGAACCTGAGCCATGCCTCATTTTTGCTGGTCAGAGCCTGATTATCTCTTGTCATCCAGAGTTCTCTCTTCCTGCCTCATTTTCCCTTCACCCTCACAGGAACATATAGACCTTGAACTCGAGTTATCTCACTTTTAAAGGCTTCCCACTTACCAGAGATCCTTTTGCCTGGAAACAAGCTACTCCAATCAACGTTTGCAAGTCCCTGACTAATTCCAACAAAATTTGATTCGCCCCAATTTAGAACTTGAATCTGTGGACCAATTATGTCCTTACCATAAGTGTTTTAAAATTAATACAATTCTAGTCACCGGTCCCAAAATGCTCCCCACTTTACCTCCGTCACCTATCCTGCCCTATGACCCAACAATAGGTCGGGTTTGTCCCTTCCCGAGTAGGACCCTCTGTATGCTGCTTGTGGAAACTTTCCTGAACACACTTAACTAATTTATTTCCATCTTAGTCCTTAAACATCTGGAAGTCCCAAATCTATGTTAGTATTAGTAAAATCACCTATTATGACAATCCTATTACTCCTGCAAGTCTCCCCAGTCTACATGCGTATTTGTTTTTCTAATTCCCATTGATTATTTGGAGGCTTATAGTGCAACCACTATAACATCACCATCCACCTCTTACTGCTTTGCACCATCCACAAAACCTCACTCAACATTACCTCAATTATTTCATTTTTAAATGCTGGAGTGGTATGCGCCTGAATCGGAACTATTGTTATTGAAACTGTTTCAATTTACATCTCTCCCTCCCAGTGATTTTCACACCCACAGTACACCTTGTCAAGGCGCAATGGAGATATAAAGCTGTAAATGGATGGGACCTGCTCATCCTGTCACTGCCAGCATTGGCTGCAGAGTTCCCCACACTGGGCAGTGATCTAACACAGTGTTACCGAATAATGCAAACGCCTGGGGTTATATATGAATGAACCAGTGCGGTCTGCACAATCTCCTCACGCTGGACATTTAGCCCAGGATTATAGATAAAGCATTGGTGTGGGCTGCACAGAGTTCCACTCTGCACATTGCTCGGTTGCATTCAGCAGTTCACTAGCTGGATCTACACAGTGCTCCATATAGAACGTACAATGGATGGGCTGGTTAAGTGAGTTGGATTGCGAATGTGAGAGAACTAAACATCTGGCAATGCCTTTATTTTGTGTTTTCATTCTCGTGATTGGACCCTTCAAATCCTGACTCAGCGGGTTAGACCCATCCCTCTGGATGAGTGATAGTGACTGTTGTTACAGTATCTGGGTCTGCAACATGACCAACAAATGGAGCAGAGGTTGCAGAGAGGACAGGCTCTGTAAAATGGAATGAGGAAATCACAATCAGATCAGCTGTAGTCTTAGTGAATGGTGGGGCAGTATTGTGTGGACCACGAATGCAACTTATTCATCTATTTCTGTTTGTAACAGGCAAACTCCCCTTCTTTCCCAGTGGCCAAAGATGGTGAGGAGTACGTCACTTCCTGCTGTCCCTGTGTAACAGGATCCTGGGGCTTCACAAGCCTCCAGATTTCCCAGTGCCAGTCTCGAGCAGTTGAGTGACTGCCTCCTGTTCCTGTGTCCCAGACTCGAGCAGTTGAGTGACTGCCTACTGTCCCTGAGTCCCAGTCTCGAGCAATTGAGTGACTGCCTCCTGTTCCTGTGTCGCAGTCTCGAGCAATTGAGTGCTGCCTCCTTTTCCTGTTCCCAGTCTTGAGCAACTGAGGGATGCCTCCTGATCCCAAGTTTGTGAAAATAGATGTCCTCCTCTTGCTACTGACTAACAGGCTCCAATAGCTCTGTGCTCACCTGGTGCTCCTGTTTAATGGAATTGAGGGACTGAATGGCCTCTTCACATTCCTTACAGCTTCTCTTGACTAAAAGCCTTTCTCCTGTTTCTGTAAAACGCCATCAAAATCTGAATGATGTATTTTTGTATTTGACTCTCAGTAATTGAGCAAACAAGTTAACTGACAGTTTTCAGAACCTGAATAGCCTCTTCCTGTTCCTGTGTTATGCACTCGAGAGTCAACAGAGTCTCAGTGAGGTACATTACGGAAAAAGACCCTTCGATCCAGTCGTCCATTCTGGCCAAATATCATAAATTAATCTCGTCTCCCTTGCCAGCACTTGGCCCATACCGCTCTAAACCCTTCCCATGCACGGACCCATTCAAATGCCTTTTAAATGATGTAACTGTGCCTGTCTCCACCACCTCTTTTGGGTGCTCAATCCATACACACAGCAATCTCTCATTGAAAGTGTTGTGCCTCATTTCCCTTTAGAAATCTTTCCCCTCTCACCTTAAACCTTTGTCCTATAATTTTCGACTCGCCTATCCTGGGGTAAAGACATTGACTGTTTACTTTATCTATGCCCCTCATGATTTTATAAACCTCTGTATGGTTACCCCTCAGCCTCAACACTTGAAAATAATTCCAGCCTATTCAAGCTCTCCCTGTAGCTCAAAGCCTCCAACATCTGCAACATTCTTTTAAATTTCTTCTGCACCCTTTCATGTTTGACAACATCTTTCCGACAGCAGGGAGACCAGAATTAAAGGCAATATTACAAAAGTGGCTGAACCCATGCCTGGACAGGTGCAACATGTCATGCAAACGATAGACTCAAAGCACGCACCAATAAACTGAAGTGCCTTCTTCACTACGCTGTCTACCTGTGACAGCACTTTCAAGGAACGGAGAACCTGCACCACCAGGTGACATAGTAGCTCAGTGACTAGCATTGGCTACCTCAGAGCACAGCGATCTGGGTTTAATTCTATCCTTGAATGCCTGCCTGTGTGGAGTTTGCACATTTTCCCCGTGTCTGCATGTATTTCTTTCGGGTGCTACGTTTTCCTGCCACAGTACAAAAATATACAGGCAAGTGTAGATTGGCCATGCTAAATTGCCACAAGTACCCAGGGATGTGTGGGCGAGGTGGACTAGCCATGGGAAATGCAGGCTCAGAGGGATAGGATAGGGGTTTGTCCAGTAGGATACTGTTTAGAGGGTCGGTGTGGCCTCGATAGGCCGAATAGCCTGTTTCTTCACTGTAGGGATTCTATAATTTCACTGGAGTTCTCTTTGATTGACAAATTTCGACAGAACCCTACCTACATGTCTTGCCCTGATGTTACTTGCCAAAGTGCAACACCTCACATTTATCTAAATTTAACTCCATCTGCCACCCCTTGGCTCACCTAATCAACTTTCCCCTTTGTTCGGAGATATCATTTTTCAATGTCGTCGATACCACCAAATTTGGAATTATCTACAAGCTTACTGACCATACTTCATATACTCAAATGATAATGATTTGTATAAGTGACAAGAGGAAGTGGACCCACTATTGATCTTTGTGGCACATCACTGGTCACAGGTCTCCAAGTTTAATGAACAAATGCCCACTCTCACGGCCTGTCTCCAATATTCAAGAAAATGTTGGATCTAAATGGCGAGCTCTCCCTGGATTCCAGGCAGTCTAACCTTGCTAACCAGTCTACCATGAAGAACATTTGGGTTTTCTTACTGAATTCCATAAAGACAACATCCAATGATCTGCCTTCATCAATCATCTTCATCACTTCGTCAAAAAATTCCACCCAGTCAGTAAGACGTTTTCTCCAATGTACAAAGCCCTCGTTAGTCCTTGTCTTTCCAAATGCTTTCTCTCAAAATCCCCTCCAACAATTTAGTCACCAATTACCTCAGGCTCACCGGTCTATAGTTACCTGGTTTTCCTTACTTTCTTAAATGATGACACTACGTTAGCAGCCCTCCAGTATTTTGGCACCTCACCTGTGGAAATTAATGATACAAATATATCAGCAAAGTGCAGAACAATCGCTTTCGTAGCTTCCCACAAACGTCTGCGATACAACTGATCAGTCCCAGCGATTTGTTCACCTTTATGTGTTTTAAAATGTCCAACACCTTCTTGTAATATAGATATTTTTCAAGCTATCACTATACATTTCTTCATTCTCTCGCTCTTGCAACACCCTCCACATTAAATACTGAGTAGAAATACTCGTTTCATATCCCTCTCTTCTCTTGTGGTTCCACACATAGGTAGCCTTACTGATCGTTAAGGTGCCATATTCTCTCCCGAGTTAATCTTTTGCCATGAAAAGATTTGTAGAATTTCTTCAATACCTCGTTAACCCTATTTCTAAAGCTAACTCGTGTTCACATTTTTCTGGCCCGATTTTCCAGTTGACTATACACTTACTGCCCTTATACTCTTCTGGGAATCCACTTGATTTCAGTTCTGTTTACCTGACAAATGCCTCCTTTCTTACCCTGCCCAGAGCATCAGTATTTCTAGCCATCCAGCACTCCCTGCACCCACCAGCCTTGCCCATCTACCTAATGGGAAACACGTTGGCTCTAGACTCTCTGAAACCAAGTTTTGATTGCCTTGCATTTTCCAACCATCACTTTACCTGCGAATAGAGCATTCCAATTAGCCTTTCACAGGACTCGCCTAACACTTTCAAAATTGGCCTTGTTCAAAGTTAGAACTTTATTGCTTACATCTGGTCTTTCCTATTCCATAATTAGTTTAAATGTAATATTTATGCGTAACAGACTTAAAATATTAAATAAACAATTCCTGCCCCACTGTAACAGGCTTGAGAGGCTGCATAGGATCCTCCTGTCCCCGCATAACAGCCACGAGACTTTAAATAACACATCAACCCCTGGATTACGAGCAGCCAATGATGGATGTATCTGATGAAAGTCCATCCCTTCTCAATTACAGAAACAATGAACTCCAGCTGTTCTCTCAGTGACACCTCATACAGCTGCAGCGACAAATCATTTTATTTTGAATGATTTTGTTGGCAAAATGTGCTAATATTCCAGAGTTCCACCTTTTCAAGTAATAGCAGGCTAATATGGACTGAATGGCCTTCTCCTATCCTTCTGTAAGAGGCCCATAGGGACAGAATTGCTTCGGCCTGTTCTTGAGTAGCAGTGTCAGTGCTCTGTCTCAATGTTATGAAAGGATTTGAAAACAGGGCACTTAAAATCCGGAGTAGCATCACACTGGTCAATAAGTATCATACTGTAGGTTAAGGCATCTAGAAACCTGCCCATCCGATCTGTTATTTTATAACTGTTTCTTTTCATAAACAGAGTGGAACATATATCGACCTCTGCAGTGTTCTGTTAATAATCTCGTATGCAAGGAAAAAGAAATAAAAATTGTAAGATTTATGGTCCATCTCTCAGCAACCCTCATCCATTCCATACAAAACCAGTAAATATTCCCTTTTATAGAGATATGAAAAATGATGTATGGAACGGGTTAACTGATTCTATTTGTTCTGTGACTGTGATTAATGCCGATCTCCATGGATTCTAATTATCCCAGTGGAGAGTTTCCATCTTTTAATGATAAATGGGCGCCGTTGAATGTGTTATTCCATAATATGAGCAGGACCATCATCAACAGTACTGACAGGGATCAACAGATCCAGAGAGAGGGGGAGGAGTGATCAGAATCTGAGAACATTAGACTGGAATGTTCCAACAATGGATCAGTTTCTGAGAACATTAGACTGGAATGTTCCAACAATGGATCAGAATTTGAGGACATTAGACTGGAATGTTCCAACAATGGATCAGAATCTGAGAACATTAGACTGGAATGTTCTAAACATGGATCAGAATCCGAGAACATTCGACTGGAATATTCCGACAATAGACAGGAGTTTATCAAATTATATTTGGTATTTTTCTGTATTTTATTCGTTGCCATTATCATCACAGATCTATCACACTCTTTGCTTTATTCAATATTTTTATTATCCTTTCCTGGCTATCGTTGGTGTTCCTGGTAAGTGTCACTGCCCATTTTTTTCTATAAACTAGTTATGACTGTATTATTGTTCTTTCATATATTCTACACTTCTACCCGCTATTATTGTTCCTGTTGAAACTCTGAATCCAGATATGTACTCTACAGACCTCTACTATCTACATCAATGAAGGTGTTCAATTACTGCCTCCCTCTGCTTTGGCAATGTTACTCATGGTGTGTTGACCTACTCAGTTTTAGCAGTTAACCGTAATGTATTGTATCTTTGCCTTTGTTATTTAAATATTAAGAGCATGGAGGTCACTGTCTACTGTTCTGGTTACAAACTCCACTTCGTTCCAGTGTTTTCAACCCATCCCTGGCCAATATCTATGGCTGACGTAGACGAGTCATAACTGTGGGTGATTCCATTGATCATGAGCTGACTCTTGACAACATGCCCTGTCCGTTTCTAACTTGAAATACTCACCATTCCACAATGTATCTCACTGGCTTATTCCATCTCCTGTTTGAACCTTGAGTTATAAAATACAGTCTTAATGAAGTTAATAATCTGCCACTGACGCTCCCGGCTTCAAACCTGCTGAAGCAAATCTGATTCGAACTCACACCAAACTCCCATCCATCTATCATTCATGTTCACGCGGATATATATTGTTATTTTGATGACAATGCCTTTATTTGAACATTTTCAAACACTTTACCTCATCTGTTCATGAAAGCTCTCTCGTTCTCCCTCTGGCGATTATACAAAAGCCTGTCATTTTTTCGTATTTAAAATAGTTTCCTCCATGTGCGTTCCTTCTCAATGAGTTTCGCATTCAGCCACGCCTATCGCACGCACACACGCATTCTCACTCTCACACTCTGATGAACACACACACACGAACACACACACGCACGCAGAGAGAGCCAACCTTCCCATTGTAGATGGTAATCTGATGCGAGTATAGTTATCATATGATAGTAAAGTTTGCAATACTCTCCATGCTGGGCAGATCGTGCAGTTTACTGAGCAACACACTAGCATGGTCTGCACAACTCTCCATGCTGGGCAGATAGTGCAGTTTACTGAGCAACACACTAGCATGGACTGCACAACTTTCCATGCTTGGCTGTCATCTTGTCCCAGTTTATGTTGTTTGTGGTGTTCTTTCAAGCAGGTTCAGAATTTGATGTAACACACATTTCAGATGATCTGACAATACCTTTATTCAATGTTCTCATTGTTGTCATTTTACTCACGAAGATCTCACTTCTCCAGTTAGTCCCACTGCTCTGTCTTTTTTCCCATATTTCCACAACCTCCTCCCAGTTAATTAACTGTCTATATCTGTCTTTAATATGAATCTCTGTCCCTCTGTATCTTTCCCTGGCCTTTGGTTTTGGCTATATTTTGTATCGAGTGCTGGCATTGCGTAGCTCAGAAACAGTGAAATGTTGTGTGTCAGGCTGTTTTTCACTTCCCGGTATGTCTCATGTGATGGCCCATGGACGGCGTGTTTCAGAAGTTATGCGACACATCCTTGTAACTTGGAGTGTACCTGTGTTTGCCCCACTCAGGTGACCTTGCGATCAGTAACACGGGGAAGCTCATTGAGTAAAGGACCAGGCATCTAAATTGTGTGACAATGCTGTCACTCTTTTTTTTAAAAAAAGGTAATTTTCTCTTTTTTTTTTAAAAAAAAGGTCATTTTCTCTTTTTTTTTACAAGAGATCTTAAAGTCCAAATTGCCTGCTGTAAACGGCTCAAGTAAATAAATTTTAGGGTTTTAGGGTTTTTAATAAATAGCAGTAACAATGGCCAGCTATCATAGACCAGGCTTTCTAGTTTTTTTCCTTATAGCTGTAAGTCACCAGGTGCTTGTGTCCCAGAAGGGTTGGAAGTTTTAATAAATTATCCCTAACTGCTATTCTCTCTGAAGCTTCACTTGATTCTGTTTCCTCATGGATTGGAGAACTGCATGTCTGAATGCACCTTTTTACCATGGGGTGTGTTTAGGTGATGTTAGTATATTGGAACAGTTCATTTGTAGAAGGTTTTGTATCCATTGTTCGGTTAAGGTTTCCAATGGTTAAGTTATTCTAAAATCCTCTTCATTTTGTATGGATTTTCATTAGAGTGTTTAAATATATTATGTTTTAATTAATGGTGAGTGGTTTGGCGAGTAGCATCATATCTGGAAATTCCACTTCGTATCTGCCTTTAAAATAAGAAAATGTTAGCATCCAAACTACCCACTTGAAATAGTTTGAGGCAGTCTGGTTGGTCTACAGCAAACTGTAGACTCTTGTCTGGTTCTAAATCGATAAGACCAAATTGGCTTTGAATTACAATCCCTACAATGTGCAAACAGACCATTTGACCCAACAAGTCCACACCGACAGTCCGAGGAGTAACCTACCCAGACCCATTCCTCTGCCCTATTATTAGAGGGTACATTTATCCCGACAAAGGCTCCTAACCCACACAAGCCTGAAAACTACAAACAATTTAGCATGGCCAATTCACCTGACATGCACATCTTTAAATTATGGGAGGAAACCAGAGTATCCAGAAAACTTTCATGCAGACACTCGAGATTCTGCAACGGAGACTATTGGGTTCAAAGGTCGCGTATGGTAGTTGTTCCGGATGTTGAATTCGGTTGGTTTAAAACGCGTTTTGTGTATAAGGATTCTTACAGTCACTGAGATTTCTCTGGGTGTGGAAGAAGTGAAGTTGGGGTTTATACAAAAGGTAACGGAGGCAAAGCTGGAGGAATTGGCAGACAAGCTGGAGTTGGGGTTGCGTTTGTCTGTGAGAAAATGAGAGATAATTGCAGCTATAGCTCAGCAATTACATTTGGTGGAAATGCCATCAGACTTTTTGGAAATGGCTAGAATTCAATTAGAAATGCAGAGCCTTGAACACGAAAAGGAATTGAAACCATTTAAACTAAAATGAGAAGTAGAAATAAAAGAAAAGGAAATGAAGAAGAAAGAGAGAAATAGAGAGAAGAAAACCAAAGATTTTCAACTTCAAAAGTTAGTAATTAGAGAGGAAAGCTGACATAGAAGGCGGAGATGAAGGTAGATCGTAGACGAGATGAGGAGGATAGTGAGGAAGAGCAACCCTTTAGTAGCCAAATGTTTGATGGGTTTCTGTTTAAATACGCCCAGGCATTGTCTAAATTTGATGAGAAGAGTGGGGAAGCCATTTAAATTTCATTTGAGAAAGTGGCTAAACAAATGCAGTGATCAGTTCACATGTGAATATAGTTGATCCACACAGAGCTGATAGGTATTTGCATCGCGATCAGTGGAGGTATCTGGAATCTAAAAAAAGCTCCCTCGTTAAACGGACATTGAATTTGAAAGAATCAAACAAAGTAATTTTGAAAGGTGGGGAAGGGCATTAAAACAGAGCAAAACTATGGCACTCTTAGAGAGATTCTTATTTGGAGAAGTTCAACAATTCACTTCCTGCAGTCGTGAAAACTCGTGTGAAAGAGCAGAGAGAAAGAATAGCAAGAATAGAATTTGAAATGGCTGACGATGATAATTTGGTTCAGAAATCAAAGTTTGGTTTTTGTGAGAGATTGAGAAGAATGTGCGTGATCTTCTTAAAACATAAACCTGTGAGAGTTAGGTTTACTGGCCAAGGCCTGAAGTAGCAGGTAGAGGGTTTTCAGTATTAAGAGGTACAGAAGCATGTAATACTTTTATGCTGAGACATGAGGAGCTATGTAATTCAGAAGGACTATTGGAGAGACGAGGAGTGCTCCATTATGTAATGTGTGGTTGGAGTGTCCAGTGGAAACATCAACAGATTTATTCCACAATGGGGAAGGAGGCCTTGAGTTTGGTGTTGGCGTTACAACATTTCAGCATTTAAATTGCGAATAACATACCTGAGACAAATCATTTTCACTGATCGTGACCCCTTAAAGCATTCGGAGACCTTCAGGCGAAAAAGTACCAGTCTGTTGCGATTGAGCTTATTATTGCTGCCATTCAATTTGAAATTATACAGTTGACAGGGTGAGAAAACCTAATTTTTGACATATTCTGGAGACGTGAATGAAGAAAGACAAAGGCATTCTGTGGCAGGAGTAAAATGACTGAAATCGAATCTCGTTGTGAACATTTATATGCTCAGAGTCAATATAATATATATGCATTTCAGTCATAGAATCACAGAGTCATACAGATGTACAGCATGGAAGCAGACACTTCAGTCCTACACGTCCATGCCGACCAGATATCCCAACCCAATCTCGACCCACATGCCAGCAGCCGGCCCATATCCCTCCAAACCCTTCCTATTCATATACCCATCCAAATGCCTCTTAAATGTTGCAATTGTACCACCCTCCACCAAATCCTTTGGCAGCTCATTCCATACACGTACCACACTCTGCGTGAAAAAGGTTGCCCCTTAGGTCTCTTTGATATCTTTCCCCTATTACCCTAAACCTATGCCCTCTAGTTCTGGACTCCCGACCCCAGGGAAAAACTTTGCCTATTTATCCTATCCATGCCCCTCATAATTTAGTGAACATCAAAAAGGTCACCGCTCAGCCTCTGCCGCTCAAGGGAAAATAGCTCCAGCCTGTTCAGCCTCTCCCTATAGCTCAAACCCTCCAGTCCTGGCAACATACTTGTAAATCTTTTCTGAATCTGTTCAAGTTTCACAACATATTTCCGATAGGAAGGACACCAGAATGGCACGCAGTATTCCAACTGTGGCCTAACCAATGTCCTGTCCAGCCGCTACATGACATCCCAACTCTTGTACTCAGTACTGTGACCAATAAGGGAAAGCATACCAAACGCCTTCTTCACTGTCCGATCCACCTACTACTAATAGAGGAAGATTAGGAAGTCTAAAATGAATCCATCTTTGTATATTGATAGATCATTTTATTAAAGGTGGAGTTGTGAGGATACTATCACTATAAAAAGGTTTTTTCTCTCTTTTTTTAAGAGAGGTTTTAAAGGCAGAGGTGTGGAACTACTGTTTGAAAACAGTTTAAGTAAATAACTGAGGAGGCCTATAGGTTTTATTAAAACGGTGGTAACAATGGAAGGACAGTGGCCAGCTCTCCCAGACCAGGTTTGCTCGTTTTGTTTTTAGCTGCAGCATTCAGAAGTAGTTGGAGATCCCAGCAGGGTTAGAAGTTCCAATACATGATCCCTAGCTGCTTTTCTCTCTGAGATGGTTGTTGATGTTGATTTCTCCTGGATCAAAAAACGATATTTAAGAATCTGTATTTGAATTTATCTTTGTGCCAAGCAGTGTATACCAAGAAGGTATGGTATCAATTATTTGTGTAAGTGTTCGAACATATAAGCTATCCCAAATGTTCTTTTCTTTGATTGTATTTTAACTAAAGCATTTGAATAGATTATATTTGGCTTAATGTCGAGTGCTTTGACCAGTCACAACATATTTGGAAAGCACACTTCACATCTATATTTAAAGTAAGGAAAGGTTTGGGTATAAGTGGCCTTCTTAAAATATTTTGGGGGGATCTGGTCTGGTCCAGCCGAGGGGTTTCTGACTGACTCCTGTGATTGAAAAATTAGTGGAGTTGCTGGGGATGGTTTCCTGGAGCTTGTGCTGTGATCTGCCTCAGACATTCAGGGAGACCAGAGGATTTGCTAACCCAACTTTGGATGGAGCATGGGGACTATGGTAACAGTATCTGGTTGTGTAACATGAACACCAAATGGAACAAAGGCTGCAGACAGTGGAAGCGCTAAAACCACGGAGTGAGTGTGTGCAGGGAAAGGGATCTGCTGTATCCAACCCGGGTTTTCCAGGAACAGCTTCCCAAGTTACACTTAACCCAGGAGCAGAGTGTGAGGGGATCTGGACTGAACAAGGAGCTGATCACAGAGCTGTGTCACCTTCTTTAACACGACCTACAGCTTCACGCCAGGGTGAAGACGGTGCTGCCAGTGGTTATTAGGGTCACAGTTTCATTCAGCTTCTGTGATCCGAAACTTTCCAGGCCGGAGTCGGTAACAGCTCCATCATCTCCAGTTATCTCAACATCAATGTCACCATTCGGTGATGGAGGATGTATATGGTGGATGAAGTCAATACATTGCTTCTCCCTCAGCGGGAAGCTGCCAGGTGTATCCTTATTTTCCCAGTATAGTGGGATTCCCGAAGGTGTACATGGTATCTGCAGAGTAGCCATGTCAATGGGGAGAGGTAGAGGAACTGAAGGAGCTCTCACTCTATTAATGTTACAGTGTGTCCATATACAATACATCATGTTGGTGAATTCCCCTGTCCTGAAAGCAGCCACAGTTCCTTCATTCAGAATCAGGCAGCCATTCCCATTGTCTACGGGTCTCCACGTAGAAAGGAATAATTGTATCTTGGATAAAGGCCGTCCCCTTGATACGCGTTTCAAAACACCATCCCCACCACCAATCAACCACATCAAAATATTCTGTGTGTACGGAGAGCAAAGTGGTCACTTGGAGTGTCAATGAGCAGACGATCAGGGATGGAGCAAAACCTTCCATGTCTGAACGGGTCTCCGTGAACCCCCCAGTATGCAGTATCACTAAATCCTATAATTGCTCTCTATTTCAGTAACATACTACCTTCCATTATTCCTGTAAATGAAATTACAGGTTATATTATGTTGTATTGCACCTGCCAAATTATTATCCATTGCCTTTAACTTTCTGTATCTATTTGCAGACACTCCACCCTCTCTTCATAATTTAATTTCTTGCTTATCCAAGCGACATCACCAAACGCCTGATCATTGATATAGATTGTAAATAGTTGAGGACACAGCGCTGGTCACTGTGTGACTCCATTGGTGACGTTCTGTCAAACTGATTAAGACTGACTTATCCAGAGAGCCTGTTTGATACACAGTCCTCCCTCTTTGCTGTGTAACACGGTCGAAAGGCTGAGTATGGACGAGGAGCATCAATCAGGAATCGAAACCCTCTAATCTGCTCTGCCATTGAATATAATCATAGTTGATGTTATCGCGGCCTCTGTTCCACTTTCCAGCTATCTCTCCATCCTAAGACACCTTCCTTGCAGGAATCAGTTGAGGGAACTATCTCTGAGCTCCTTCCAATGTAACAATACACTTTCTTCATTGAGTAGGAAAAATCTTTACACACTACTCCAATATGATCTCACTAAGATCCTTCACAGAGGCAGCAAAACATTTACCAGGCTGGTGAAAGGTTCCCACCCAGTTTAGAGCAGTCTCAGCTCTCTAGGGTAATACACAACATTGTTTAAAATCATTGTCCTTCTCTACGCCACATGCACAACGGGAGATCTGGAGAAAATCTCAAAATAATGCTTGAGAAGAGCATAAATAATGTGGCGAGATGACCTCTAACATTAATTGTAATTAGAATCTGACCATAGCGGAGGTGCCAGTGTACTGGAGAACAATTAATACGATTCCATTTTACAGTAATCATGATTTGGAAATGCTGGTGTTGGACTGTGGTGACCAAAGTTAAAAATCACACAATACCAGGTTATCGACCAACAGGTTTAATTGGAAGCACAGTAGCTTTCGGAGAGCCGTACCTTCATCAGGTGATTGTGGAGGACAAAATTGTAAGGCACAGCATTTACAGCAAAGAATTACGCTATGATGTAACTGAAACTACACATTGAAAAATACCTTGATTGTCTGTTGAGTCTTTCATCTGTTCGAATACTATGATAGTTTAGCTTCTTCCGTGTGTAAATCAAAAAAAAACTTTTTTTAGAAGTTGCATTCTCAGGTTAACTGTAACAATTGGGTTAGTTACCCAATATGTCGAAGGTGTTAGCGCCTTGTGTTCTCTGTTTATGCCATGATGTTTAGATCGATTCTAACCAAAAAAGTCAGATACCACACACCCACACACACAGTCACTCCTAAACACACACATACACACGGACACACATATACAGAGACACGCACACAGACACTTGCTGAGTATGGACGAGGAACATCAATCAGGAATCGAAACCCTCGAATCTGCTCTGCCATTGAATATAATCATAGTTGATGTTATCGCGGCCTCTGTTCCACTTTCCAGCTATCTCTCCATCCTAAGACACCTTCCTTGCAGGAATCAGTTGAGGGAACAATCTCTGAGCACACACCCTTACAGACACACACACTCCCATACTCACAGATGCATTCACTCAGTGACTTAGACCACTCTACACTCATGCAGGCACATATACCCTCTCTCTCACAGAAACTCGCAAACCCTCACCCCAGACACACACACACTTCCACACTTACACATGCACCCCCTCACAGAATTAAGACACTCTGCAATCACTACACACACATATGCACACTCTCTCGCATTCACAACCCCCAAACCAGACAGACACCGCACAACAATCAACAGACAGAAGTGTTGCCTCCCAGTAACAGTCTGACATTGTCTGTAAGATATGATTCTGTGAGTATGACTATATCCCAGACACCCCATAACCTTCCTCGGATTTCTCCTGTCTCACCAGCAGAACAGACAGAGAACAGCCAGGGAATTCCTAGAGGCATGGCACTCATCCACAGATTCAATCAATAAGCACATCGAACTGGACCCAATATACTGACCACTGCAGCTGATCACTGTATCTCTCCATGACAGTATCTGTAAGAGTGACCACCGCATAGTCATTATGGAGACAAAGTCACACCTTCACATTGAGAATAGCCTCCATCATATTGGGTGGCACTATCACCGTACTAAATAGGACAGACGTCGAAAAGATCTGGCAGTTCAATTCTGGGTTTCCATAGTTGTTGTGAGTCATCAATTGTACTCTTGCACAACTTCATGGCCTGGCATATCCCCCTTGCAACAATTACCATCAAACCAGAGTATCAACCCTGGTTCAATGGAGTGTGCAGGAGGGCAGGAGCAGCACCAGGCATTCCTGAAATTGAGGTGTCAGCCTGACGAAACCACCAAACAGGACAAAATGTGCACCAAACAGCATAAGCAGTAAGTAATAGACAGAGCTATGTGATCCTAAAAACAAAGGATCAGACCTAAGATCTTCCACAGTTCGTCGAGGAATGGTAGGGACAATTAAACAAGTCATTAGAGGAGGAGAGTCCACAAATATCCCCATCCTTAATGGTGCGATATCCCAGCACTTCAGTGCAAAAGATAAGGTTGATGCATACTCAACAATCTTCAGTAAGAAATGCTGAGTGCATGATCCATCTTGGCCTCCTTCAGTGGTCCTCAGTAATTCAGTTACCAGTCATTAGCAATTCCATTTAGTCCACGTGATATCTAGAAACATTTGTAGACACTGGATACTTCAAAGGGTACATACCCTGACTACATTCTGTCAATAGTACTGAAAACGTGTGCTCTAGAACTTGCCACTTCCATAGCCAAGCAGTTCCCATACAGTTACAACAACATTTACCCGATTGTGTGGAAAAGTACCCAAGTATCTGCTGTACACAAAAAGCAGAACAAATCCAATCCAGCCAGTTACCAACCCATCAATCTACTCTCAATCATCAGTAAAGTGATGGAAGGTGTCAGTGCTTTTAAGCAGCATCTGCTCAGCAATAACCTGATCACTGATGCCAGTTTGGAGTCCACCAGAGCCACTCAGCTCCTGACCTCATTACCCTCAAACATGGACAAAAGCAATGAATACCAGAGGTGGGGTGAGAGTGACAGGCTTTAAATCAAATCCGACCAAGTGTGGCATCAAATGGCCTTAGCAAAATTGGAATCAATGGGTATCCGGGTCCAACTCCCCACTGGTTCGAATCATACCTGACACACAGGAAGATGGTCATGGCTGATGAAGATCGGTCAACTCAACTCGAAGACAAGTCTGTAGGAATCCCTCAGGCAGTGGCTTAGGCCCAAGCGTCTTCAGGTCTGCTTCATCAATGGCTTGCCTCTATTATAATGTCAGAAGTGGGGATGTTCGCCAGTGATTGCACAGTGTTCAGCAACATTTGTGGCTCCTCAGATACTGAAGTAATCCATGTCCATATGCAACAAGATTTGGACAGCATCCAGGCTGACATGTGGCAAGTAATATTGACGCCACACAAATGCCAGACCCTGACCATCACCACTAAAATACAATCTAAACACTGCCCATTAGCTTTCAATGGTGCTACCATCACTGAATCCCCCAGTATCAAAATCCTGGAGGGTAATCATTGCTCAGATACTCACTGGACTCGCCCATATAATCACAGTAATGACAAGAGCAGGTCAGAAGCTATGAATACTGCGGCGAGTAACTCACATTCTGTCTTCCAAAAGTCTGTCCATCATCTACAATGCATAAGTCAGATGTGTGATAGATTACTCCCCATTTTCCTGGATGATTGCAGCCCCAACAACACACAAGAAGCTTGATACCACCCTGGACATAGCAGCCAGTTTGAGTGTTGTTTCATCCACAATGTTCCACCATCAACGGTCAGCAGTAGCAGTGTTTTACTATCTACAAGTTGCACTGAAATGATCACCAAAGATTCTCAGACACCATCTTCCCAACATACGACCCCGTCTATCCAGAAGGACAAGGACAGAAGATGTATGGGAACACCACCATCTTCAAGATTCTCGCCAAGCCAATCACCATCCTGACTTGGAAAATATCACCGTTCCTTCACTGTCACTAGGTCAGAATCCTGGGATTCCCTTCCTAATGGCATTGTGTGTCAACCACAGCAAGTGGACTGCAGCAATTCACAAGACAGCTCATCACCACCTTCTCAAGGGGAACTCGGGGCAGGCAATAAATGCTGGCCCAGCCAGTGACACCCAAATTTACGAAATAAATAAATTGGAAACGTAAAATTTACAGGAACGTTGCTGAGGTATCGCTGGGATCGGTGCTCGGGTCCCAGCTGTTCACAATAACCATTAAACATTTGGTTGCGGCAATCAAATACAATATATCCCAGCCTGCTGACAGCACTAAAGGATGTGGGATTGTGAGTAGGTGAGGACGTTGTAAAAAAGCTTCAAGGTGACTGCGACAAGTGGAGTCAATGGGCAAATACGTGGCAATGGAGTGCAAGATGGATAGAGGTGGGAACAAGAGATTGGCAGCCTATGTTTGAAACATGTTGATCTACAAAGCTATGTATGCTCCTTTGTGTTGTTTCCTTCTGAGCAGCGCTCCGAGGTCCCTGCAGCACAGTGAGCTCTCAACCCAGAGGTCAATACTGGGAATGGCATTGTCACGCTGCTCAGTGTACAGAGACCCTCCAAGGGGGCAGCTGTAACATTGAAAAGGATCTGGATCTCCTTGTACACCAGTCACTGAAAGCAATATTGCAGGAACAGAAAGCAGTTAGGAAGATAAATGCTGCATTGATCTTCATTTCAGGAGGGTTTGAGACCAGGAGTAAGGGTCTCTTACTAAGCTGTACAGGGCCTTGTTGGGACCCCCCTCTCGAACATTGTGCAGTAATGCGTGCAGGTTTGGTCTCCTTACCTAATAAAGGTAAACCTGACATTGAGGGAGAGCAGTGAAGGATAACCAGACTGATCTCTGGGTTGACAGGCTTGTTGTGGGAGCAGTGTTTGGGGCGACTGGGCCTGTATTCCATGGGCTTTAAGAAAATGAGTGGCGATCTCACTGAGATATATAAAACTCTGACAGGGTGTGACAGCATGGAATCAGGGATGATAATTCCCTGGCTGGTACGTCTAAAACAAGGGCCCACAGTATTAGGTACAGGCAGGACACTCTGCATTGAGATGAGAATAAATGTCTGCTCTCAGAGACTGGGGAATTCGCTCACACCTGGAAGCCAAGGCACTGAATATAAATAAGAATTTAGAGGCACTAAAGGGATGGTGGGAGAGCAAGAGTACGGTATGGAAATAAAACGCCAGCCATCATTATACTGAATCGGGTAGCAAACTCGATGGACCAAAGGGACTAAAGTACTTCCTATTTATAGCTTTGCAAGGTTAATCACACTAACGGATATATTCATTGTGTGGGATAAGTGCATTGAGGAGATGATTGAACATAAACTAGAATGGGGAAGGCTCAATGTGTTATATGACCTCCTCCTTTACCGTTGTTTCTGTGTAGTCTGTGGGAATATTGTCACAAACTCTCAGATGTTAGGAAGGAGATCTCTGCAGGGGCAACAGGACTGTGTTTACCGTTCCCTTTTCTGATACCGAGGCTGGTGCCAGGTGTTCTGTCTGGTTTTATCCTTTAAGACCTCGGAACAGTTTGATACAATGGAGTGTCTTGCTTGGCCGTTTCAGAGACCATTGAGGGTGTTTATCACATGTCTGTCTGTCTGGAGTCACTTTTAGGCCAGACCAGGAAAGCACGGGAGATTCACTTCCAGAAAGTCCATTGGGGAAGCAAATTCATGTTTACAATCGACATTGGCTTCAAGGTCACTGTTACTGACACCATATTTTGCATCTTAATAGTTCATTAATTATTTTTAACTTCCAGAATCTGCCAGAGCATTCGTCTGGTCTGGATTAGTAATCCAGTGACACCTCCACAAGAGCACCATCTCCACATGGAGATCTATCAGAAATTACACTGAACAGGTTATTTCTGTGCTGCTTGACAGCTGTGTCAAAAATTACTCCCACCAATTTGACGATCGTGACTGCACTGAGGGAGAAGTAATTGGTCAGATTGTAATTATTCTCTTCTTAGCTGAGTAATTTTCCTCATTGCCAGGGAGATATCAGAGTTGGAGCTGGAATGAAACAGCTTCCCCAGGGACAGGGCTTGATGTGCAGCACAAGTCTTCAGTCCTATTACAGGAATGGGGTCAGGGCCCATTGCCTTTGTCGTATCTATAGTGTTCAGCTGTTTCTTTACCTCATGTGCATCGAAGAGAATTGATTAAAGACTGGCATCCGTGATTCTGTGGGCATCATGGCGATGGTGAAGTCGATAATTGACTCAACACTTCTGGCTGAGGATCGCGCAGATACTACATTCTTGTCTTTTACACTGATGTGTAGGTCTGTTCCATTATCTAGGATGGGGATGTTTGTGGATCCCTTTCCTCCAGTTATTTGCTTATTCATCCATCACCATTTATGATTGAATGTGGCAAGACTGCGGAGCTTCGATCAGATCTGTTGCTCAAGTGTGGTAGCATTAATGGGTTAGCATCAGGTTTGGGTTCACATTGTTCTGACCCTGACATGTTCACCCAAAGTCATTACTGAAACATAGATCGTGCTGATTGTAATGGCAGACTAAGGAGATTATCCCTGGACAAAATGTTACAGATGGTGGCTCAATGGTCTTCTGCTTCTCCTGCTGTTGTGGTCTACAGCACTACATAAATACGCAGTTTTGAGCTGCAATATCTGAAATGCAATTCTGCTGTCTGTCCCCTAGTTCACTTTTCACACTTTCACCCATCAGCCCTGCACTCAGTGACCTACTCTGGTTTCTGATGTGATAACACTTTCATTTTCATATTCTCATCTGCTGAGGTCATGCTTCCAATTTGACACGTTCCATTTCAAAAAATGATTTTAATTTAATTGTTTAATTCAGCTGATTCTTTTTCCTTGAGTAATACTATCTTCTGTGTTTAAATTGAATGTGTCTCCCTCTGTTTCTCTTCCTGACCATGATTAAGAGCTCAGTAGTGTCAGTGATGCCAGCCTTATGTAGTTTCAGAGCCAATGAACTCTTTGGATTGCCAATCATCTTCACCACATTCTATCTTTTCTCTTTTGTTATGATGCCTTATCATTCATGGCTGGCTTGTCCTCCCATGAGTATGTTTCATCATTTTTGGGAGAACTTCTGATATCCTCCGAATTATCCAACATATATTCCTGCCATTGCTGCTCCATGGTCTTCCCTGCTTGGCTCCCCTTCCAATTTACTCTGGCCAGCTCCTCCCTCATGTCTTTGTAGTTTTGTTACTCAATTATAATCATATTACATCAAGAAGAGGGCAATAGATATAAACCAAAAGAAGAATTTTTGAGAGATTGGAGATAAAGAGTAATTGCAAATTTCTTAACCAGATACAAAGAGAGAATGAGAGAGAGAGAGGATATAGACGAGGGCATGTGAAAAATGAGAAAACTAGATTCTCGAAAGAAGTAGATGTACATCCCTCAATGTTTTGACAATTGCAGTGTGCTGTAGCCGTTTTTACAGTGCATGTACAACAGAGTAATCTGTTCAAATGCTGGGTCTGATGCCAGAATTTTAATTTCCAATAATATGACAGACACTAGCTTTGGAAAAAACCAGCAGGCCAATATATTGAATTCCCCGTAGAAAAGAGATTAACTGAAATAAGTTGGGATACCACATGCAAGAATTTATAATACACATCCTGATAAGAATGAGAGTATAGTGCAGCGATTTCCAGAAAAGGAGGGAACATTGAGAGAACGGGAACATATCACATTAGATGACCATCAAGTAATGTTTCATCAATTTTATACATCGTGTGCATCATTTTTCGATAACTGGGTCTCCGTTATTCATTTAGAATGTGTTGTGCACACATGAAAAATATATGCACACACATTGATTAAACAATGTATACAAGATCATTTTTTTCTACATTGAAATGCTCCTGTTTTCGTGCTACCAGGATACATGAACACCAAAAAGCCACGAAAAGACATGACCCACTATCCTATATTCCATAATAAAAAGAAGGGCACCACTCTGACGGGAAAAAAATACATACATACGAAGACACACAAGGATGTTCTTAGAGGAATGGCATTCTAACAAGAAGTCCATCAATAAAAACATCAATTTATATCCTCTCTTCCTTCTCTTGTAATAAAGAAAACCGGAAATGACATCACCCACCTTAAGAAACCAAGACCTATAAATAGAGAGGCGGGGCAAACCACCAGCACTTTAGCAGAGACGCTTACTGATGATGTCATCAAGTCATGGCGACGAAACGTCTGAAAACAAACCGTCAAGATCAGCGAGCGAACTTGCATACATACAAATTGTTATTTTTCATTAATTAGTGGAATTTAGGAGTTCTCTGTCACCCACATTTCAACGGATTATGATGTGAGATGAGCTTTTCTGGGTGTGTGGTTTTAATTAACAGAGGGGTTCGACATTGATGTCATAACAGTTTGGGGCCTTGGACAGATGGGATTTGTACAGATTTGAACAGATTTGGGGTTCAAAAGGTCCCAGCAGATTCCAACACGTGGCAATTAGTGACCTAGATCTTCAAATAAAACTGGTGGGAAAATTCATTTAATTCTGTTAACGTGTAATTGGTTCAATTAAAAATGAGATAAATGGCTTTTAACATTACTAAAGACGTTCCCAAATTTGCCAGAGAAGTTTAGAAAGGCAGAAGACGGAATATTTTTAGAATGAGCAAATAGTTTAGAATTGGATTTAACCAGGGACAAAAGGAAAGTAGAAATTGTAATGGAGATGGTCAAGCACTTTGGTGTGTCAGAGAAACAGGCAACTGCAGTAGAGTCAGAAAAAACGTAAATTGCAAATGCAAGGTTTTTGACTCAGGTTGAGGTTTAAGGTGGAGGTTTGCTCGTTGATCTGTAGGTGTGATACCCAGACGTTTCATTACCTGGCGAGGTAACATCATCAGTGGCGACCTCCAAGTCAAGCGACCTCCAATTGTCTCCTGCTTTCTATATATATGTTTGTCCTGGATGGGGTTCCTGGGGTTTGTGGTAATGTAATTTTCTGTTCGTTTTCTGAGGGGTTGATAGATGGTACCTAGATCTGTGTTTGTTTATGGCGTTGTGGTTGGATCTATCCTGCGACTGGCTAAGCAAAGACATGCCAGAGAATTCCTAGAGGCCTGGCACTCCAACCATTTGTATTTTCACTATTTCTGACATGTTACTCAAGAGCATGATAATTTGTGGAATTAGGACAGAAATTAAGGTTGGGGACAGAAACATCACATTGGAGTGCCAAATCAAGATTGGGGAACTAACCGGAAGAGTGAGTGACAGAGTGTCAGACCCAGGAATACAGTTTATTCTTGTGAACGATTTAATAGGATCCAAGTTGGGAGAGACGCCCCTTGTGGTGGAGAAGTCAAATGAAACTAGGGAACTGAGGAGTTAAAAGAAATGTACCCAGGAATTCTCCACACTGTGTGGTAACAACATACTGCTGGCATAAGTTACAGCAGGAAGGAAAACGAAAGAAAAAGACAAAGGAGTTGATGCTCAGGTAACTGACACCCTGTTTGATGTCACGGTGCAGGAAAAACCTGCACGTGGAGAAAAACTGTAGGTGAGTGCAGAAGGGAAATGGGCCAAAGTGCACCGGATTGTGTTACTGGTAGCATACCGTGTTACGGGTAGCACATGAACTAAATGCAGGTGGTCACCTAAGTATACGGAAGACACAGGCTAAGGTACATAAGCAATTCTAGTGGCCTGGAATGCACAAGGACATGGTTAATTTTTGTTGTACACATAACACATGCCAAATGGTAGATAAGTCACAGGCAGGAATAAAACCAGCACATTTGTTGCAAATTCCTGCATTCGAAGAACCTTTCACGTGGTTTATGATTAATTGTGGAGCTCCCTTTCTAAAATTAAAGTGGAAAACAATATTTGCTGACCATAATAGATGTGTCTATCAGATTTCCAGAGGAAATTCCATTATGGAGTGTTAAGGCAAAAGGGAGGTGCAGGAGTTGGTAGCTTATTTTTAATCGCTGTGAGCTCCTCAGAGAGATTCAGTCAGACCAAGGTTCTCATTTTACTACTCAGCTGTTTTTGGAAGTCATGGATAACTTAGGCATACAGCATTTCCAATCAAGTGCGCCCCATCCTGAATCCCAGGGAGCATTGGAAAGTTAGCATCAGATGCGGAAGACTACGTTAACAGCGTACTGTCAGGGCTGGCCAAATGACTGGGATAAACGTGCCCCATTCAATTGCTTATCATCCAAAATACCCCGATATAAATCTACTCAGTTTACTTCCATTGAGTTAATGTTCGTACATGAAGTGAAGTCCTTTGAATTGAATTAAATCTAATTTGACAGGACCGCAGTCGGAGATCTCACACTTGGATTATGTGTGTGAGGTTAGGGAGAAATTAGATGGAGTAGGTAAGTGAACTAAGCAGCACCTGAGGGCACAGCGTAGGGTGAAGAAGGTGGGGATGACGTATTAGTAGTTTAAATAATGGTCAGGATACCAGAAGCCGACTGAATTTGAATATTATTGTTTGGACACCTGGAAAGCAATCAAATTATGAGAATTATTGCACAATGGGGAGTATATAAACGCAGCATCTTGAACACCAGAGGGAGAGCCACTGCTATCTAACAGCAGAGTAACTGCTGCAGAGCAGGAGTGTTAACTGCCCCTCTCAAACACTCTCTATTAAAGATATATGTTCATGTCAAACCTACTTGCAGTAAAGCAAATCGTGACCCAGGAAGATCAGCAGCTGGAAGAGTGAACACAGCGGGGAAGATAGATACTTTGTTGTCTTGAGATTGTAAGTTTTAATATGTGGGTTGGTAGGACAGCATATTTTTACAGAGTTGGAAACAGATGGTAAGTAGTTAAGAAAAGAGGGTCTTGTATTTGTGAACAGCTGTTGTTTAGTGTTCACTATGAAAGTGAACAAACTAATTTGTGAATGTTTGTTTAAATAGTGGAATGTAGGAGATCTGTGTCGCTCATATTTTAACAGATTACGAGGTGAGGCCAGCTTTACTGGGTGTTTGTTTTGAATTACAGAGAGGTTCGACTCCACCTTGTAAATGTCCATCCAAGCTAACCCCATTTCCCTGCAGTTGGCCCATATCCTTCTCGTCCTTTCCCATCCACATATTTATCCAAATGCTTTTAAAATGTTGTTAATGTACCCCCCAACCTCACCTGCTGTCAGCTGATACACGTACCAGCCTTCTGTGTAAAGAAGTGGCCCCTCATGTTCCCGTTTATTCCCTCCCCTCTCCACGTAAACTGATCCCCTCTAGTCCTGGATTCTCTAAATTTTGTAAAAGGACTGTGAGCATTTGCCCTATCCATACCCCTCATGATCTTATACAGCTCTACAAGGTCCCCCCTCAGTCTCCTACACTCCATAGTAAAGGTCCTAGCTTGTCCAACCTCTCCCTATAACTCAGACCTTTGAGACCTGGCAACATCCATGTTAATTTCTTCTGCACTCGTTCTAATTTCATAAAATGCTCCCTTTAACAAATTGACAAAAACTGAACAGAATACTCCAAGTGCGGCCTTACCAACGTCCTGTATAACTGCAACATAATTTCCCAACTTCCATACTCAATGTCCGGCCTGATGAATGTCAGTGTGCCAAATACCTTCTTCACTGCCGTGTCTACCTGTGAATCCACTCTCAGAGAACCGTGCACCTGGACGCCAAGGTCTCTCCAACCACTACACCCCTTAAGGTCCTCCCATTCACCATGAAACTGTTACCTTGAGTTGAGTTTCCAAAGTGAAAGATATCATGCATCTATATTAAATTCCTTTTGCCATGTCTCGGCCCACTTCCCCACCTGATTACGGTCCTGCTGCAATTTCTGATAAACTTCGTCACTGATTACGCTACCAATTTTATTAGTGTCATCTGTAAACAGACTCATCATGCCTTGTACATTCTGAACCAATTAATAGATAATAAACAGCAATGGACCCGGCTCCGGTCTGACAAGCATCCTTCCACTAAACCATCTGCTTCCTACCATCAAGCCAACTGTGTATACAATTGGCCAATTCCCCCAGCATTCCACATGATGGAACCTTCCAGAGCATGTGGAAACATATCAAAGGCCTTACTGAAACCCATAGAGACTACGTTTACCATTCAGCCCTCATCAACTTTCTTTGTCACTTCATCAACGAACTCTAACAAATTTGGGAACCATGATCTCCAACTCACAAGTCTATGCTGACCGGTCTGAATCAAACCCTGTGTAAGTAATGTGTGCAGTCAATGGCAGGCTGTCCTTCATTGTCAGATGATTCAATGCCATCTTCCTGCTGTTGTAGATCCTTGATGAGAGAGTGGTTGGGACTCGCTCTACAGATTTGATCTCCTTTCTAACAAATGATGTCCTTAACACAAACACGCGTGATGGTATCACGAGGATAGAGTGAAGAAGCTGAGTGTTTAATCAGAGAGAAGAAGAAATGGTGACGCTAAACACGAGGAGTTGCAGCGATCACTTACTTCCAAAAGAGACATTGACAGGGTGAGAAATTCCATACTTTACCCAGGGTCGATAGGTTTGATTTATTGTCACGTGTATCTCAGTACAGGGAAACACTTTATTTATGAGCAGTGGAGGCAGATCATAGTAAACATGGCTAGACAGATCATAAGGTGGAAATAGACTTGGACAGAGTAAGGCATACATGTTACACTGAACAGGCTGTGCATTCGACAAGATCAACATGAACAAGACCAGCATTAGTTGAACTTAGAGAGTCCATTCATCAGTGTAACGTGACTTTCCTAATAGTTTATATGCCTAAATTAACTCACCCCACGGTATTGTGCGGTCGGCGTGTGAACCCGTACTCAACATCATGTTGCTCACAATCCCCAACAGCAGCCACAATACCTTCCATCTGAACAGATAGCCATTCCCACCAGCTTCCGCCCTATATAGAGAACACCAGGCTGTCTTGTCGGAGATGATTATTGCCTTCTTGTGACTTTAAACAAGGCATATAGCTTCCCTCCTCACCACTAGAAAACTGTGTTAAAGTCCCACGTGTGTATCATGACCGACAGAGCTCCGAGGAACAACGTGGAGCAGTCTGTCAGTGCAGCCTCTGCTCCACTTGGTCATCATATTAGAGCATCAATTAGGAGACAGCGAGGACTGTGGATGCTGGGGATCAGAGTAGACAGTGGTGTGCTGGAAAAGCGCAGCAGGTGAATCGACGTTTCGGGCATAAGCAATTCATCAGGAATCAGTATCAATTACTTCGTTCTGCCCCTGTGTGAGTGCATTGAGGTAGGAATGGCCTTCTACTGTTCCTGTGTAAGTGACTTAAATGACTGAATGGTTTCTTCCTCGTCCGATTGGACAGGGCCAAAGGCCTGACTGGGTTACCCCCGGTTCCTGTTTGACAGCTCGATGTGCTGACAAGTGTGACAATGGTGCAGCTTTAAGAGGTTATTTTGTCCTGGTTTCTTTTAAGAGAGAGATTGAATGATCGTTACCAAGCTGGCTAGTTAAGACCACTTGAGTAAACAGCGAGAGAGGCCCTGTGTTTATTTTAATGCAGCCTGAATGGGTGTGGCCAGCTCTCACAGATTAGGATCTCTGGGTTTTGCTTTCTCAGTAACATCAGAAACTATTGGGGTCTCCACGGAGTTGGAAGCTTCAGTGACTATCTCCTGGCAGCTACCCTTGCTGACATTTCTCTTGATGCAGTTTTTAATTCCTGGATTGGAGATATATTTGTGACATTCTGTGTCTGAATATTTCTTTTTGCCACGGGCTGCGTTTATAGGATTATCCTATATTGGAACAGTTTATTAGTAATAGTCGTTGTGTTTCTGTTCGCCGAGCTGGGAATTTGTGTTGCAGACGTTTTGACCCCTGTCTAGGTGACATCCTCAGATTCAATCAACAAACACATCGACCTAGACCCAATATACCGGCCACTACAGCGGACAGCTGGAACTGACAACCGGAAACGGCAGATACAAATCACGATAAATGCCGGAGGAAACATCACAGAAGTGCTTCACAGGAAGCTCCCAAGCACTGAGGATGTCACCTAGACAGGGGACGAAACGTCTGCAACACAAATTCCCAGCTCGGCGAACAGAACCACAACAACGAGCACCCGAGCTACAAATCTTCTCACAAACTTTGGATTAGTAATAGTTCCTGGATCTGTTATTCTGTTAACTTGTCCAGAATTACGTTATTCTAAATTCCTCTTTCTTTGGTTTCATTTCATCTTTCGTGTTGAAATAACTGGTGTTTTGCTTCACACCGAGTAGTTTGACCAGTCACATTGCATATAGAACAGACAGTTTACATTTCCTTTAAAATAAGAAAACGTTAGAGTCTCGGCTACACCTTAAAATATTTTTCGAGGGGCTCTGGTGTGATCCATCACACTAGATACCCTCTCTTCCTGAGTAATAGGTTGGAAGCACTGAATGGGCTGTCCTTCTTCTTCTCCAATAGTGTCAATGGGCAGAATGACTTCATCATATTCCTGTGAAACAAACGTGAAGTGCGGAATGAACTCTTATTTTACTGTGGCAATGTGCAGTGTCAGGCAATCTTTTCATATGAATGTTACGGACTCTTTAAAAGCACACACCTCAATAGAGTTTGTGTCTTACTGCACATGGACATAGACCAGTTCAGGAACTATCGGGGGCGTCGAATTATTCTGAACATTGTGGAACCTTCAGTGACCATCTCCACTTCTAATCTTATAGTGGGGAGGGTGGGGGCGGGGAGACATTGATGAAGCAGCTGAAGATGTTTGAACGAGGAAGCTACCCAGAGGATCTCCCACAGAGCTGACCCAGGACTGAGATGATGCACATCTTCCTTTGTGCCATGTTTGACACCAAACACTAGAGAGTTTACTCTGATACCAGTCCAGTTTTGTTCAGCTCCTTGATGTCAACAGAAGTTAACCACTGCCGTGATATCAGGGTCAGTCATTTTTAACTGAACCCTTCTAAATCAGGTCATCTTTTGTTCATACCAATAAGCCATGATATAGGAGCAGCAAGTGGTAATGAATGTCAGGATTTCTCTTCTCAAGAGTGTTCGGAGAGCTAAATGACTGAAAGTATTTGAAGAGGAGGTAGATGGATATTGACATGTCAGAGAGTTGAGGGCTATGAAAAAATGGGTATGAAAGAGGATTTGAGACCAAGAGCAGATCAGTCATGATTTTAGTGAAGGGCAAGGCAGGCTTGGGGACTGAACGACCTGCTCCTATTTCTGATGTTCTCACATTCTGTTATTGGAAAGTTAGTGGGTGTAATTTTCATGCATGTGCAATTATTGTATATTGCAGTCAGGAGGCCAGAGGTATCTGTGAGCCATCACTGGGTGAGGTATGGGGCTGCGTTCACAGTGAATCTGGGTCTACAACATGACCAACAAATGAAGCACAAGTTGCAGAAAGGGGAAACTCTGTAAAGAGAGATGAGGGGCCTCTTTCATACCCAGCCTAGGTTTTCCAATTACATTTCCCAAATCAGTTCAAAGCGTGTGTGACAGCCTTGAAGGGCTGAATGGTCTCCTCTGTTTCTGTGCACCAGTTTATAGGTGTAAGTAGCCTCCAACTGCTCCTGCCTAGCAGGTTTGAGGGGCTGAATGGAACACAGAAACATGGGACTGAGGATCAGGAGCGGGTCATTAGATACTTTGAGCCTTCTCCACCAGGCACTAAAATTGTGGCTGATCAAGTTACGGTCTCAGCCCCACTTTCCTGTCTGTGACCAAATATCTGTGCCTAACATCCCTGTCAAATAATTAACTAACACAGCTTTGAGTCCATGTGAATATAGAGGCACGATAAAAACTTCCAGTGAAGAGAATTCCGACGTCAAAAGTCCTTTCAGAATTTTTCATCATCCCTCTTATAGAATCAGAGAGTCATGCAGAAACACACTCGTTAGGCCAATTTGTTCACTCCGACCAGTTATCAAATCTGATTTAGTCCCATTTGCCAGCATTTGGCCAATATTCCTTCTTTATCAGACACTTTTAAAATATGAGAGTGTACAGTCCTTGACCACTTCCTCTGACAGCAATTTCTGTACACACAACACTCTCTGTGTGAAACATTTATCTTCAGGTCCCTTATAAATCATTCGCTCTCTCGCCTTCAACCTTAAGAGGGGGTAGGTATAGGACAGATATTAGGGGTAGGTTCTTTACTCAGCGAGTCGTGAGTTCATGGAATGCCCTGCCAGTAGCAGTGGTGGACTCTCCCTCATTATGGGCATTTAAGCGGGCATTGGATAGGCATATGGAGGATAGTGGGCTAGTATAGGTTAGGTGTGCTTGGATCGGCGCAACATCGAGGGCCGAACGGCCTGTACTGCGCTGTATTCTTCTATGTTCTATGTTCTATGTTCTATGCCCTCTTGTTCTGGACTCCCCTATCCTGGGATCAGAACGTGGCTATTCAGAATATCCATACCCCTGATGATTTTATAAACCTCTATTATGTCACCCCTCAGCCTTTGCAACTCCAGGGGGGAAGCAGCTCAACCTAATCAACCTCTCCCTGAAGCTCAAATCTTCAGTCCTCGAACGTCCGTGTAAATCTTTTCTGCAGAAAACCGAGTTGTACGCAGGATTCTTAAAGTGGCCTCACCAACATCCTGTACAGATGCAACATGCCACCACAACCTCTATTCTCAATGCTCTGACTGATTAAGGCAAATGTGCCAAATGTGTTCTGCACCACTCTGTCTACCTGCGACTCCACTTTCAAGGAACAATATACCTGCAGCCCTATGTCCCTTTGTTTCACAACACTCCCCAGGACTTTACCATTAAGTGCATAACTTCTGCCCTGATTTGCCTTCCCAAAATGAATTTATCTAAGTTAAACTTCATC
Organism: Chiloscyllium plagiosum; assembly: GCF_037043375.1. Classification (NCBI taxonomy): domain Eukaryota; kingdom Metazoa; phylum Chordata; class Chondrichthyes; order Orectolobiformes; family Hemiscylliidae; genus Chiloscyllium; species Chiloscyllium plagiosum. The sequence goes on along the minus strand of NW_028270159.1, from coordinate 94,053,853 downwards.
TGTCAGTCCTTGCCCCTTTGTCCCTTCTAATTGTGATCTCGTTCTCTGAGGTAATCTACAACACCACCTTTCTGATGTAATCTGTAAACTTACTAACTATGGCCCCGATATTCACATCCAAGTCCTTTACATAAATGATGAAATTCAGTGAACTCGGTACTGATTCTTACAGCACAGTGCTGCTCACAAGCCTCAAGTCTGAAAAATATCATTCTTCTTCAAGCCAATTGTTACTAGCTTCCCCTATATCCCATGTGACCGAAACGTACTAGTCTGTCTACCAATCAGAATGTTATGAACACCTTGCTGAAGTCCGTATAGACAATGTCTACCAAACTGCCTTCATCAATCTTCTTTGTCACCTCTTCAAAAAACTCAATCAAATTAATGAGACATGATTTCCCATGCAGAAAGCCACATTGACGACCCTGATCAGCCCTTGCCTTCCGAAATATATGTCAATCCCATCCCTCAGAATCCCCACCAACAACTTACCTACCACTGATATCAGCCTCATCGGTCTACAGTTCACCAAATTTTTGGGTCACTGTTTCCTTTTTCGTCCCACTCCTCCAGTGCTCGCAACAAATGTTAAATGTAACCAAGTTGGTGATATCAGTCCTAGACTGGGTCACTCTCAGTTTTAGGAACACGTCAGGCTAGTTTCTTTAATCTGCACGTTTGTGATCCAGAGCAATGTTACTCAAACTACGAGGGAAAAATTGAATGGCAAACTGTTTGAATATTGCAAATAAAGAATCGATACTTCCCTTTCTAAAAACACTGACACACACACACACACACACACACACACACACACACACACACACACACACACACACACACACACACACACACACACACACACACACACACACACACACACACACACACACACACACACACACACACACACACACACACACCCGATAAATAAAATCTCTGCAAGTTCAAGTTGAAAGAACGTTGTCCACATATTAGTCTAACTCATGACGAAAGGAAAAATTGAGAGATTGTCTCAAATGTTATTCTGCTTCTGAAGATATTCTACTCACACAAACTGCGAATAATGGGATTTCATCCCGGAACAGTTGGATTTGGCTGAATTGCCTTTGCATTAGGCAGTGAGGAGATTCCAATGCATTCTGGTCAGGATTGCCCAAAGGGTAGCACAGTGGCTCAGTGGTTAGCACTGATGCCTCACAGCACCAGGGTTTGATTGCAGCGTCGGGTGACTCTCTGTGTGGGGTTTGCATATTCTCCCCTTGTCTGTGTGAGCTTCTAATGGGTGATCCAGTTTCCTCCCACAGTCCAAAGCTGTGCAGGTTAGGTGGAGTGCTCATGCTAAATTGTCCAGCGTGTTCAGGGATTTGTAGGTTAGGTGCATTAGTCAGGTGTAAATGTAAGGGAACGGGTCTGGGAAAGTTGCTGTTTGGAAGGTTGGTTTGGACTTGTTGGGAAGAAGGGCCTGTTTTCACCCATCAGGAATTCTACAAAAATAAGAATGGTAACGATGACTGTCGAGCTTTTATTTTTACAGCTTGCATACATTGCTGTGATGAGGAACAATGAAGGAAAGAGAATTCAATAGTCTGTTTGTTCTCGGGCAGATTACATTGTCTCCCTCTCTGAGTTGAATCACACAGTAATGTCATCCTCTCCCAAACTGGATCATGTGAGGTCTCCTTGAAAATTGTTCAAACTATTTCTCCATCACATTCCCTGTTCCATGTAGGTGCATCATTGCTGTTATCATACACAGAGCCATACCCTCAGCAGAAAATGTTTTCGGTCGATTTGAAGATATGTTTAGATATCTCTGCGTCATTAAAAATTAAAATGTTAATGTATTCAGAATACCTGTGTTAAAATAAATGCATTTTGTAACAAATACAGAAATTGCCGGAGGAGCTCGGCAGGTCTGTCAGCATCCAGATGCCTTTTACATGCTGTAGTTTTTCCAGGCTCCATCATTCCTCTGGCCGCTCATTCCATACGCACACCAGCCTCTGCGTGAAAAGATGCCCCTTAGGCCTCTTTAAAATCTTTCCTCTCTCACTTTCAACCAATGCCCTCTGGTTTTGGACACTCCTAACCAGGGGGAAAACCCTGACTACTCACCCTATTCATGAACGTTCTGAATTTATAAACCTCTACTGCTATGAAATGTGACTCCAATCAACACGAATGGCTGCGTTTTCAGTCATCCCGGGCCTAAATTCTCAAATTCAATACAGATACCTCTTCTTTCTCCATCAGGTCACAATTCTAAAACCATTTTAATCATTTTGTTCAGATGTATCCTGAGACACTTCTGTGGGCTTTAGACCTAGACCTTTGTGCCCGAAGGTCAGGACGCTGGCACCACTCGGCAATACCCATAAAGCTGTAACAGTATTCTCCTGTGTGTTTGTTCATCAACCTGTTCTGACATGCTGTGACACACCTCTGCAACAGGCAGGACTTGAATTCAGACCTTTTAGTCCAGTGATAGGAACACTACCACACAAGTTCAGGAACTGGAATCAAATCGAGAGCTCTAGCTCAGAGGAAGGGACACTACGCACTGCACTATCATACCAAGATTTTGGGTTATATGTTAATTGTCAGCTTTCAGCTCGGTGTGGATTATTATAATCAGGTTAGCATTACTGAACTACACAAAACACTTTGATTTGTTAAACAAGTGCAAGACATTTGTCTCAACTGTAGGATGTTGAGTGCAGTGCTATACCATCCAAATTAACTTCGAACATCTTTAATTGCAATTATCTGTAGTCTACAATATTAGGGAAAGAATTCCTGCAGACACACTCTGCATAATGAAGGGTCTCAAATAGGTATTTATTACTGAACACCAGAGATGGAGAAAGAGCATAATTTCTGGCCCCAAAGCACTGACCAGTATTACCCACCAATAACGTGTGACTGCTCTCTTCCTAAGACCATGAAATGTTACAAGGCAAAAGATTACTGTCCAGTCTCTCCTCCCCACTGACTGTGTCTGCAATCCCTCATCCCCCATCCACACAAGGGAACCCAAACTCAGGGTCTTTGTGAAAATCAAGGCCGGAGTGTGCAGTCCTCCTGGAGATGGGGAGGGAATTTTAAAATTAAACGGGGAAGGTGAGGAGGCAGTAATATCACTCACTAGGCTGAGGAGTGGCAGACGGAGTTTAGTTTGGATTCATGCGAGGTATTGGATTTGGTAAATCAAACAAGAGCAAGATCTATACAATTAAAAGTAGGGCCTTTGGCAGTGTTGTAGGACAGTGACCTAGGCCGTCTGGTACAATTATTTAAAATTTGCATCTCATATAGATAGTGTGTTCAAAAATATGTTCAGCACACTTGTCTTCACAGGTATCGGAATTGGGCCGTCATGTTGAGGTTGTACAGGACATTGGTGAGACCTCTTCTGGAATACTGAGTCCAGTCTGGTCACCTGGCCCGCTCATTCCATAGGCACACCGCCTTCTGGGTGAAAAAGCTGCCCCTTCGGTGACTTTTAAATTTTTCCCCTCTAACCTTAAAACTATGTCCTCTATTTTTGGACTCCCAAACCCTTAGAAAATACCTTAACTATTCACTTTGATATTATTGACCTTGATATTATTAAGCTGGAGAGGGTTCAGAAGAGATTAACCTGGATGTTGCTTGGATAGGAGGGACTGAGCTGTCAGGAGAGGCTAGATTGGCTGGGACTCGTTTTACTGGAGAGTAAGATTAAGGGGTAACTTTGCAGAAGTTTATAAAATCATGAGGCGTACAGATAAGCAGAAGGGTTGAAGTCTTTTCCCTATAGTCGGGGGTTCAAGACTGAGGGATATTTGAAGTTGCGAGGAAAAAGATTTACAAAAGTCATGAGAGGTAACGATTTTAGACAGAAGCTGGCTTGTGTGTGCAATGAACTTCCAGAGGAAGTGGTGAAAGCAGGGACAGTTACAACGTTTAAAGGACATTTAGATCAGTACATGGATAAGACATCAGTTTGGATGGTACTGTGAGCAGCTGCCCTCTCCCTCCCCCTCTCTGAATGAATCCCTGTTGCTTTTCACCCTCTGCCAATGCTTGTGCAGTGGCGTGTGGAGGCCAGCAGAGGGTGGCATTGCATCACTTTAAGCAACACAGAGACAGCCAGACCGGCCCCACACAGAGACGCAGGTGCACACACGGTAATGATTAGGACACGGCGGAAAGCTCATCTGGTAATATAAACTAAACATAAAAAAATACTCAATTCACCTGGTCAACTGTTAAACTATGAGTGACAGAGAACTCCCAAATTCCACTGTTTAAATAAAAACATCAATTTATTTTTTTAACACTGAAAGTGAACATTTTCCATCAACTATTCACAACTCTGAGACCCCCTTTCTCTTAACTACTTATTACCCGACACCAGCTCTATAGCAATATACTGTTTCTGGGTCTGCCATTCTCTCATCTCTCAGGTGCTTGGAAGCTGTCAGTTCAGAACAGCATTCACCCTCACTTAAATGTACAGTACAAACTTTCAAATTCATCATATTAATACCTTAATGTCAATAAAGATAAGTGGAGCCAATTCGGATTTCTCTCGCTCTATGGTTTGTCAATATTTCATCTACTCCGTCTGGTTTGTATCAGGACTTACGTTGCCCCATTGACACTATGTCATTATTCGACTCTGTTCGTGGGAATATATCAGTATTTCACTGGCTCACACTCGTGTGTGTGGGGCAAGGGATTTCAGTTGTTTCATGGGGACTGTGATGCTATGACAATTTCAGTGTTTGTAGATGGCACCGAACCTGGAAGAATTGTAAAGTCTATGGAGGATAGTGTGGAACTCTATCAGGACAATCACACGTTCGTGTCGTGTTCAGGGGATCACTGCAGAGCAGTGTGAGGTGATGCATTTTGGTAAGAAGGACATTGCAAGACAATATAAAACAGGCTGTAACATTATAAAGGGGGTGCAGGAGCAGTGGGTCCTGGTTTTATATGAGCACCGATTATTAAAAATGTCAGGACAAGTGAGGAGAGCAGTAACTATCACAGATTAGTTTCAGTATCTGAGCTGTTTACAGGAGGAGGTGTAGAAGGGAGCCTTCGTGCTCCCTTCCTGGGAGGTGGTGGTGACGTTGTGTTGTGACCCCACCCTCCTGCCCACCGAGACCGTGCGGATTCTATTTGGACCAGCTCGACATAAAAGGGAGATGGCATCAAGGCCACAGCTTCTAAGTTGTGCCGGGGGGAAACGGAGCTGCCAGTGGGTTTAAAGTGAGAATTGGCCTTCATTGAACATTGCTCCTTACATTAGATTACTTACAGTGTGGAAACAGGCCCTTCGGCCCAACAAATCCACACTGACCCGCCGAAGCCAAACCCACCCATTCATTTACCCCTTTACCTAACACTACATGCTGTGGGAGGAAACCGGAGCACCCAGAGGAAACCCAAGCAGACACGGGGAGAATGTGTAAACTACACACAGTCAGTCGCCTGAGGTGGGAATTGAACCCGGGTCTCTGGCGCCACGAGACAGCAGCGCTAACCACTGTGCCACCGTGCCGCCCCTTACTCGGTTGGTTGGATGTGGATGTTTCAGAATCTCCACTCGAGGCGTCCCAGTCCTCTCAGGCTCGTACCAGGGCCCTCCCGACATGGCGGGGGGAGGGGGGTGAAAGAATGGATATCGGGTGCTCCACCACCCAGCTTGGCCCTTTCTGTCCTATTTCAGGCTGTTTCTCCTGCAATGAGAGAAAGGAGGGAGGGAGGGAGGGTTGGCATTGGTGCCCCTGTTGTTAGTACTGGTGTTGGTGGGGGACATGGTGAGATGTCCGGAGGGTGTCAGTCCACACTGTTGTGTCTATGCAGTGTTATTGGTGTGGGGGGTAAAGTGGAGGGAGACAGAGAGTAAGAGTGAGAGAGAGAGAGAGAGAAGGGAGACTGCATGCAGTAGTGAGATTGGTGGAGCATGAGCCTTGTTTGGGGGTCCGTGCGAAAACAGATATACAGTGAGTTTGAGGGAGCAGGGAGAATACAGTGACCCTTATCCTGACAGAGCGGGGAAGGTTATTGATGCTTGTCCTGTATTGCTGGACATTTCTTCAGACCGCAGTTACTGCACTGAGCTGGGTGGTGAGCTCACACTGTGCTCGGTGGGTCTGGTAGCGTGGCCCACTCTGGGAAGAGAATGGACCCCCTCTGTACTAGCCCATTCACCAGGACTACCGTGTCTCTGTTGACAAACCGTTGTGTAATTGCCCGTTATCTCCGGTGCTCAGGGTAAACTGTGCAGGGCAGCTTCAAACGGAGAAAGCTCAACCGTGTGCCCATTGGCCTTTTGGAGTTGGCAACAGTGCCAGAGATCACAGAATATCTAGGGTCATGCAGGTGGTCGTGAGTACCTCCAGCCATGAAAATCGAGCTGGCATTGAATTAGAAGAAGCCAAGTGGTGAGTTCGATGAGATATCACCAGGAAGCTAGCTCAGTCTCATACAGACAATCCATCTGTCATAATCAGTGAAAATGTCAATGTGACAAATTATGGTTCGATGCAGCCCAATGTGTCGAAGACTCTGCTGACCCTACCCCCAGTTACAAAGCTGCCAAACAAATGCTCATCCAATACTCTCCATCATCTGAACTCACACCAATATCCCATTAACCCATCGTTCCTGGAAACACTGGCTCATGTTGCACAATACCGTTGAAATATCTTCATTTCAGCATTCTGAATCCTGGGAATACATTCTTCCATGACATTGTCTCTCAATCTCGCTCTCTCTGTCTATTCCCCAAATCCCTCCGATTTGTTGATACTTAAACTGATTCCCCCGCCATCTCTCCCTGGAGTGATTTTCACACCCACAGCACCCTGTGTCATGGATCAATAGATATGGAGCTGTAAATAGGTGGGAGCTGTCCATCCTGTTACTTCCAGCATGGGCTGCAAGTTTCCCCACGCTGGGCGGTGATCAAACACAGTGTCATTGAACAATGCACTGGGATGATGGGACACAATTCCACACCCTGGTCGCATATCTCATCTGGGTTTATAGATCAATGCACTACTGTAGTCTGCATATCCTTCCACTCTGGGTAGATTGTGGTTGCATTGCACAGTACACCAGCCCGGTCTGCACAGCGCTCCCTGATGAACACATATCTCATCTGGGCTTATAGATCAATGCACTGCTGAGGTCTGCACAGTGTTCTTCTCTGGACTGATTGCAGGGTTGTGTTCAGCTGTACACTAGCCTGGTCTGCGCAGTGCTCCATGCTGAACAGATATCTCCTCTGGGTTTATTGTGTCTGGTCTGGTTCGCTGAGGTGGATTGAGAATGTGATATAACTAATCCTTTCAGTTGATATGGCAATGGCTGTATTTTTGTTCTCATTCATGTGATTGGACCCTCCAATTTCTGACTCCTCCGGCCTGTCCCATTCTTCAGACTGCCTCCACCGTTTGGCAGCATGTTGTTGATGAGTAATTTTCCAGTTTCGAAGTGAATATCTGTCCTGTCTATTTCCCTGGTCATTGGCATTGCTCAACCTGGAGCATCGGGATTCACCGTAATAAACCTCAGTAAGGTCACTCCTCAGAAACAACTCTTCAGGGAACATAGCCCCAGCTCATTCATAATCTCCGTGTAGCTCAACATCACTCGCCACCACCACCGCACCCAATAATGTCAATATACTTGGAAATCTTTTCTGCACGCTTTCAAGTCTAACATTATCGTTCCTACAGCAGTGAGAACGAAATTAAAGGCAGTATTACAGAAGTGGCTGAACATAGCGCATATGCAAAAGTGAGTATTGCAGATGCAGGAGGTTAGAGTCGAGAGTGTTGTGCTGGAAAAGCACATCAGGTCAGGCAACATCCGAGGAGCAGAAGAACCGATGTGTCGAATTTTCTTCCTGTTCGGAAGCTGCCTGACCCGCTGTGGTTTTCCAGGACCACACTCTTGACCCAGTTAAATCCCAGATGGCATCCTTCTTCAAAGACAGCAAGTTCCCTTCCCACATGGTCGACGATGCCATCCAGAGCGTCTCATCTACTTCCCGTAACTCTGCCTTCAACATTCACCCATCCAAACTCAACAGGAAAAGAACATCCTGTTCCTCACGTTCCATCCCACCAAATCTCCAGATACAATGCATTACCCTCCCCCATTTGTGCCACCTACAAACAGGCCCCTCAACCAGGGATATATTTCCCTCCCCACCCCGATTTGCTTTCCCTAAAGAACATTCCCGGCATGACTCCTTTGTCAGGTCCACGCCACCCAACAACCCAACCTCCACTCCTGGCATCTTCCCCTTCCACGACAAGAATTGGAAATGCTGCACACTCACCTCCGTCCGAGACCCCAAAGAATGGTTCCACATTCTTAGGAGTTTTACCTGCACTTCCACACACGTTGCCTACACTATCCGTTGTTTTTGATGTCTCCTCTACACTGGGGAGACCGGACGCCAATGTGCGGAAAACTTCAGAGAAGATCTCTGGGACAAACACACCAACCAACCCCACCACCCCGTGGCTGCACCCTTTAAATCCCCTTCCCTCTCCGCCATGGACATGCAGGTCAGGACTCCTCCACTACCAAACCTTAACCACCCGATGCCTGGAGGAAGAAAGACTTATCATTTGCCTTGGGATCCGACAACCACATAAGATCCATGTGGATTTCACCTGTTTTCTCATTTTCCCTCCCTCCAACTTATCCCAGTTCCAACCTTCCAAATCAGCACCGCCCCATCCTACCTGTCAAACCTCCTTCCCATCTATCTGCCCCACCCTCCTCTCCGACATATCATCTTCAACCCTTCCTTCATCTAGCTATCACATTATCAGCTACCTTCCCCAACCTCATCCCCATCCCACTTATCTCTCAGTTCCCTTGGGCCATTAGCCTCACTCCTGATGAAGGGCCTACACCAGAAATGTCAATGCTCCTCTGATTCTGCCTGACCTTCTGTGCTTTTCTAGCACCACATTCTCGACTCTGACCTCTAGCATCTGCAATTCTCACTTTCTCTCTTGTGTTAATGTATCCAGAAATTTCCCCACCAGACATCTTATGAAGCTGCTCTGTTATTCTATCCCTGGGACATATACAGCCCCACAGTGCTTCCATGTACAAAGAAAAATTAAAAAAAAAGAATATTTATAGTCCGCCTGTTAGTAGCCCTCATCCATTCCATCCGGACTGAGTAAATATTCCCTTTTATTACGATATGCAATGTTATGTAAGGAAGGGGTTAATTGAGCCTCTTTGTTCGGTGACTGTGATTAATGTCATTCTCCATGGATTCTAATTATCCCAGTGGAGAATTCCCATCTTTTAATGATAAATGGGCACCGTTCAATGTGTTATCCCATAGTATGAGCGGGAGCATCATCGACAGCACTAACAGGGATAAGCAGCTCCAGATAGAGAAGGGGAGGAGAGATCATAACCTGTGAATATTAGACTGGAATGTTCCAGCAATGGACAGGGGTTTATGCGGTAATGTTTCATCCCTTTCGATATATTATGATTGGTTGTCTTTATCATGGTGGACCTATTATGCTCTTCGCATTATTCAATATTTTTTATTATCCTTTCCTGTCTATCGTTGGTGTCCCTGGTAAGTCTCACCGTCCAGCTATGTTTTTATTCTAGAAACCAGTTATGACTGCGTTACTGTTCTTTCATACAGTCTTCACTTCTTGTGACTATTATTGTTCATGTTGGGACTCTGAATCC